>NC_058080.1:138588804-138926114 GCF_014858855.1 Bufo gargarizans | reverse complement strand
CAGACATGTCAGTGTACAGACAGCACACTGTGGTGATGGGCCTGTACAGCGCCGTACCTGCATATATAGCAGACATGTCAGTGTACAGACAGGACACTATGGTGATGGGCCCTGTACAGCGCCGTACCTGTATTCTCCTGTATATATAGCAGACATGTCAGTGTACAGACAGGACACTATGGTGATGGGCCCTGTACAGCGCCGTACCTGTATTCTCCTGTATATATAGCAGACATGTCAGTGTACAGACAGCACACTATGGTGATGGGCCCTGTACAGCGCCGTACCTGCATTCTCCTGTATATATAGCAGACATGTCAGTGTACAGACAGCACACTATGGTGATGGGCCCTGTACAGCACCGTACCTGCATTCTCCTGTATATATAGCAGACATGTCAGTGTACAGACAGCACACTATGGTGATGGGCCCTGTACAGCGCCGTACCTGTATTGTCCTGTATATATAGCAGACATGTCAGTGTACAGACAGGACACTATGGTGATGGGCCCTGTACAGCACCGTACCTGCATTCTCCTGTATATATAGCAGACATGTCAGTGTACAGACAGCACACTATGGTGATGGGCCCTGTACAGCACCGTACCTGTATTATCCTATATATATAGCAGACATGTCAGTGTACAGACAGCACACTATGGTGATGGGCCCTGTACAGCGCCGTACCTGCATTCTCCTGTATATATAGCAGACATGTCAGTGTACAGACAGCACACTATGGTGATGGGCCCTGTACAGCACCGTACCTGTATTCTCCTGTATATATAGCAGACATGTCAGTGTACAGACAGGACACTATGGTGATGGGCCCTGTACAGCACCGTACCTGTAGTCTCCTGTATATATAGCAGACATGTCAGTGTACAGACAGCACACTATGGTGATGGGCCCTGTACAGCACCGTACCTGTAGTCTCCTGTATAAATAGCAGACATGTCAGTGTACAGACAGGACACTATGGTGATGGGCCCTGTACAGCACCGTACCTGCATATATAGCAGACATGTCAGTGTACAGACAGGACACTATGGTGATGGGCCCTGTACAGCGCCGTACCTGCATTCTCCTGTATATATAGCAGACATGTCAGAGTACAGACAGCACACTATGGTGATGGGCCTGTACAGCGCCGTACCTGCATTCTCCTGTATATATAGCAGACATGTCAGTGTACAAACAGCACACTATGGTGATGGGCCCTGTACAGCACCGTACCTGTATTCTCCTGTATATATATAGCAGACATGTCAGTGTACAGACAGGACACTATGGTGATGGGCCCTGTACAGCGCCGTACCTGCATTCTCCTGTATATATAGCAGACATGTCAGTGTACAGACAGCACACTATGGTGATGGGTCCTGTACAGCGCCGTACCTGTATTCTCCTGTATATATAGCAGACATGTCAGTGTACAGACAGCACACTATGGTGATGGGTCCTGTACAGCGCCGTACCTGTATTCTCCTGTATATATAGCAGACATGTCAGTGTACAGACAGAACACTATGGTGATGGGCCCTGTACAGCACCGTACCTGCATTCTCCTGTATATATAGCAGACATGTCAGTGTACAGACAGGACACTATGGTGATGGGGCCTGTACAGCACCGTACCTGCATTCTCCTGTATATATAGCAGACATGTCAGTGTACAGACAGCACACTATGGTGATGGGTCCTGTACAGCGCCGTACCTGTATTCTCCTGTATATATAGCAGACATGTCAGTGTACAGACAGCACACTATGGTGATGGGTCCTGTACAGCGCCGTACCTGAATTCTCCTGTATATATAGCAGACATGTCAGTGTACAGACAGAACACTATGGTGATGGGCCCTGTACAGCACCGTACCTGCATTCTCCTGTATATATAGCAGACATGTCAGTGTACAGACAGGACACTATGGTGATGGGCCCTGTACAGCGCCGTACCTGCATTCTCCTGTATATATAGCAGACATGTCAGTGTACAGACAGCACACTATGGTGATGGGTCCTGTACAGCGCCGTACCTGTATTCTCCTGTATATATAGCAGACATGTCAGTGTACAGACAGCACACTATGGTGATGGGTCCTGTACAGCGCCGTACCTGTATTCTCCTGTATATATAGCAGACATGTCAGTGTACAGACAGAACACTATGGTGATGGGCCCTGTACAGCACCGTACCTGCATTCTCCTGTATATATAGCAGACATGTCAGTGTACAGACAGGACACTATGGTGATGGGGCCTGTACAGCGCCGTACCTGTGTATATATAGCAGACATGTCAGTGTACAGACAGCACACTATGGTGATGGGCCCTGTACAGCGCCGTACCTGCATTCTCCTGTATATATAGCAGACATGTCAGTGTACAGACAGCACACTATGGTGATGGGTCCTGTACAGCGCCGTACCTGTATTCTCCTGTATATATAGCAGACATGTCAGTGTACAGACAGCACACTATGGTGATGGGTCCTGTACAGCGCCGTACCTGTATTCTCCTGTATATATAGCAGACATGTCAGTGTACAGACAGAACACTATGGTGATGGGCCCTGTACAGCGCCGTACCTGTATTATCCTGTATATATAGCAGACATGTCAGTGTACAGACAGCACACTATGGTGATGGGCCCTGTACAGCGCCGTACCTGCATTCTCCTGTATATATAGCAGACATGTCAGTGTACAGACAGCACACTATGGTGATGGGCCCTGTACAGCACCGTACCTGTATTCTCCTGTATATATAGCAGACATGTCAGTGTACAGACAGGACACTATGGTGATGGGCCCTGTACAGCGCCGTACCTGCATTCTCCTGTATATATAGCAGACATGTCAGTGTACAGACAGCACACTATGGTGATGGGCCCTGTACAGCACCGTACCTGCATTCTCCTGTATATATAGCAGACATGTCAGTGTACAGACAGGACACTATGGTGATGGGGCCTGTACAGCGCCGTACCTGTGTATATATAGCAGACATGTCAGTGTACAGACAGCACACTATGGTGATGGGCCCTGTACAGCACCGTACCTGCATTCTCCTGTATATATAGCAGACATGTCAGTGTACAGACAGGACACTATGGTGATGGGCCCTGTACAGCGCCGTACCTGTATTCTCCTGTATATATAGCAGACATGTCAGTGTACAGACAGCACACTATGGTGATGGGCCCTGTACAGCACCGTACCTGCATTCTCCTGTATATATAGCAGACATGTCAGTGTACAGACAGGACACTATGGTGATGGGCCCTGTACAGCGCCGTACCTGCATTCTCCTGTATATATAGCAGACATGTCAGTGTACAGACAGGACACTATGGTGATGGGCCCTGTACAGCGCCGTACCTGCATTCTCCTGTATATATAGCAGACATGTCAGTGTACAGACAGCACACTATGGTGATGGGCCCTGTACAGCGCCGTACCTGCATTCTCCTGTATATATAGCAGACATGTCAGTGTACAGACAGCACACTATGGTGATGGGCCCTGTACAGCGCCGTACCTGCATTCTCCTGTGCGGCGGCTGCTCGCTGAGGTCTGCCTGAGGAGAGCTCATGTTCATGCACAGCTGTAACAACCATCAGCTTTATGTGTCCTGTACAGCGCCGTGACCTCTGCTTTCCCCTCCTACATGTACAGCAGACAGCCCGGAAATCCCGCCTGTACCCGGAAGCGATAGTCCGGCTGCCGCCCCCAGCGCACACAGCAGGGAGCACTGCTGCTGTCACACCGGGCACATAGCCCACTGTCCGTCATACTAACGTCATAGGAAGCACCGTCTCCATGGCCCCAGGGGCTGGTGAATAGTTATCACATGCCCCATACACAGACGGCGCGGATAAGCTGATGGTTTCATATCACTACAACATTCCTGGTGGTCAATGGTGTTAAAGGTGTCACTGCCGACCTCTCTAATGGTGTCAGGTGTCAGTGCCGACATCTCTAATGGTGTCAGGTGTCAGTGCCGACATTTCTAATGGTGTCAGTGCCGACATCCCTAATGGTGTCAGGTGTCAGTGCTGACATCCCTAATGGTGTCAGGTGTCAGTGCTAACATCCCTAATGGTGTCAGTGCCGACATCCCTAATGGTGTCAGGTGTCAGTGCTAACATCCCTAATGGTGTCAGGTGTCAGTGCCGACATCTCTAATGGTGTCAGGTGTCAGTGCTAACATCCCTAATGGTGTCAGGTGTCAGTGCCGACATCCCTAATGGTGTCAGGTGTCAGTGCCGACATCTCTAATGGTGTCAGGTGTCAGTGCTAACATCCCTAATGGTGTCAGGTGCCAGTGCCGACATCCCTAATGGTGTCAGGTGCCAGTGCCGACATCCCTAATGGTGTCAGGTGTCAGTGCCGACATCCCTAATGGTGTCAGGTGTCAGTGCCGACATCCCTAATGGTGTCAGGTGTCAGTGCCGACATCCCTAATGGTGTCAGGTGTCAGTGCCGACATCGCTACTGGTGTCAGGTGCCAGTGCCGACATCTCCAATTGTGTCAGTGCCGGCATCCCTAATGCTGCCAGGTGTCAGTGCCTACATCTCCAATGATGTCAATGCCGACATCTATGGTGGTTTAACACCTTGGAGAGTTTAAAGAGGTATTCCGGTTGTTAGATTTTATCCTCTACCCACAGGATAGGGGATAATTATTAGATCGTGGGGTCCTACTGCTGGGACCCCCACAAGAACATACCCACTGCAGCACCCCTGAAATGACTGGAGCAACCGGTCGCACATTATTTTGACCGCTCCATTGATTTCTATGGAAATTCTGAAGATAGTGCTGGCTATCTCCGGAATTCACATAGAAATGAATGGAGCGGTCAAAATCATGTGCAACTGGCTGCTCAATTCATTGCAGGGGGTACAGGGCCCCTGTTCTCATGGGAGTCCCAGCGGCAGGACCCCCACCGATCTAATAGGTATCCCCTAGCCTGTGGACAGATGATAACTTCTAACAACCAGAATACCCCTTTAATGTTAATATCCCTGGTTGTCTGTGCAGTTGAAGTAGCTGAAGCGGACTACCCCTATCCTCCAGACCTGCGACCCTGAACATAAAAATGCAGACTTACCTGCTTGCGGTCCTGCCACTGCTCCGTTCCTGGCTACTTCTGCGAAAATAGGAAGCAGCTGGGTCCCATCACAAACCTCAGCGGTTACATCAGGGTAAGGCCTCAAACACACGACCATATGTATTTTGTGGTCCGCAAAAAATACGGATGACATCCGCCTGCATTCCGTATTTTGTGGAACGGAACAGCTGGCCCTTAGTAGAACAGTACTATCCTTGTCCGTAATGCGGACAATAATAGGACATGTTCTATTATTTTGTGGAACGGACATACAGAAACGGAATGCACACAAAGTAACTTTTTGCAAACCCATTGAAATAAATGGTTCCGTATACGGTCCGCAAAAAAATGGAACGGACATGGAAAAAAAAAAAAGTTTGTGTGCATGAGCCCTAAGGGCTCATGCATGCGACCATCCGCGGATCCACAAAACACTGATACTGACCGTGTGTGTTTGACATTTTGAGGAACAGAACGTCCTGGTCTCTATAAAACAGTCCTATCCTTGTCCGTAAAACAGACACAAATAGGACATGTTCTTTTTTTTGTCGGGTGCCGAGAGTCCTTCCCTCACTGCGCCTGTGCCGAATAATGAACGGCGTGAGATTTAAACTGCATACACAGCCGGTGGGAGGAGAGCAGCGCTGCCCTGACCCTGTCAATCAAGAGAAGAAAGGCATGAAAAGAGGTGGGCAAATGGTGCCTCTAGGAGCAGGAGCAACCCCCCCCCCCCCCCTGCTCCTAAAGGGTAATTAGCATATTATAAAAGTTTGTTTTTCTCAATAACGGCGGCAGGCAGTGAGATGGCGCTAATATAGTTATGTTCAGCTTACATTAGCACATCCCTACTGTCAGCCAGCCTAATACCCATTTTTCAGGTGACAGAAACCTGTTAAGGGAATTATTTTCATGTCTAAAGCATAAGGCCTGAAGCCTATGAGGTAGTAGAACAGCGTGAGAGGTCGCGATGACATCACTGCAGCCTCTGCAACGGGTCTCTCCTGATCGCGTCATTGTGCGAGATCTGGCACAGGAGTGGTGATGTCATCAGGACCGAACACTGGGATCTGAACTCTGCAAGATCTCAATTGTCTTATAAATCTATGTTATTCCATTCCTCAGTTATTGCTACTAGAATTGTAACCCCTTAGTGACCAGCCTGTTTTGGGCCTTACTGACCAAGTGTTTTTCTTCCTTTTTTTTTATCATCGCCTTCCAAGAGCTGTAATTTTTTTTATTTTTCCATCTATATAGCTTTATGAGGGCTTATTTTGTAGGACAAGTTGTAGTTTTTAATGGGGCCATTTTGGGGTACACTAAACCTTACAGGGGGCAGGAAGGAAGCACTGTTATAGGAACAGCACCACTCCCACCCACTCGTGGCACTAAACCCTACAGGGGGCAGGAAGGAAGCACGGGTATATGAACAGCATCACCCCCACCCCCATTTGTGCCAAATCCTACAGAGAGTAGAAAGGAGCACCATTATATGAACAGCACCACTACCACCCCCTCGTGGCACTAAACCCTACAGAGGGCAGAAAGGAAGCCCTATTATATGAACAGCACCACCCCCTCCTCTGGATAGATCATCAGCATCTGATGGCCGCACCCAGGCCAGTTGATACTAGTCGTGATGTCACTGAGCCTGCGGTAAACCGTGAGAAGGCCGCGGCGCTGCTGGAGCGCCGCTGCCTTCTCAAACAGCTGATCGGCAGGGGTCCCGGGTGTAGGGCTCACCGCGCTGCAGGGCTTTGCGTTCACACATTGTCAGCTGGCTGACGCTGTGTGTGACGTCAGGTCCCTCCCAGTGCATGCTGGGAAGAAGACGCCCTCCTGTGGACTCAATCAGCCAGCCGCGCACCATGCAGGAAAGGTAAGTTTATTAGCAGGGGCCCGAATCTACCGGGGGGTGGATGGCTAAGACATGGGGCTGATGGAGCTGGCTGGGGGACATAATGATGGTGGCAATGGCATGGGACTGATTGCGCTGGCTGGGGGACATGATGATGGTGGCAATGGCATGGGGCTGATGTCGCTGGCTGGGTGACATGATGATGGTGGCCATGTAATTTGTATACATACAGAAGAAAATAATATATTGCGATATATCGTTATATCACACATGCTTCAAATTATATTGCAATATAGATTTTAGCCCATATCGCCCAGCCCTATTTCAGACCAATGGAAATCTGCTCCAGTCCTTCAATAACTGATGGGAATAGTGTCTGCTGGGAGTTATGATCACAGATCTTACCGGCCATAATGGAGGGATGATGGGGAAATTCTGGAGAGAAGATGGAGATCAGTAGCGCCCCTCTGGAGATGCTTCCAGCTGCCGCTTGGTTGGAGGTTCTACGCTCAGTATGGTGATGATTGTAACAATGGAACCCTGCACAGTGACTATGGTGATGAGCGGAAATTTAAGGGCCTGATCATCCTGCGCAGGGTCTGTGTGGAAGAAAATAAAATGCAGGTTTTCTTCTTTTTATATAGATAGTCACTCACTATAGCCCCCACAATAACATCCCATACTAGGGACCATTTCATTGGAGACCAATTCATTTACCAGGTTGTTTTAGGTGTAACTGGATTTAATAAATATGGAAATATGTTTTATTTCCAAGCATTTTAGAAAAAATGAGAATAGATTTCATATATGGTGCCAAATGGTACAGTTCCTGGACACCACCACACAACGCCCCTCCAGTGCCCATTTACCTATAGCCCAAGTAACCACATCCATCTTACCAGGGTCTAATCGATTCCAAATCTGAGACCTGTGTGGTCTGCCATGTGACAGAAGGAAGGCTGCAGGAGACATAGACCTCATGCACACGACCGTTGTTTGCTTCCGCGTCCGTTCCACCGATTTTATCGTTTCATGTCCGGACCCATTCATTTCTATAGAGCCATTGAAAATGCGGATGGTGTCCTATTCTTGTCCGCGGAAAACGGTTTGCGGACCCATTCAAGTCAATAGGACTGCTAAAAAAACGCGGAGGCACACAAGATTGTCATCCGCGCGTCCGTTTTATTCCTATCATTTGCATGGCAAACCTGTCTTAGACTTTTTTTTACATTCCTTTATGTCTGGTGGTCCTCCAAAAATAAAGGAAGACGCACGGAAACGGAAACGGATCACGGAACAACTGAACCCCATTTTGCGGAACGGAACGGAACACAACAACAGTCGTGTGCATGAGGCCATAGGCTGCAAAAAACATATGCCAAGTGAATAGCGAGGAAGGGAGCCAAAGACTTCATCATCTGCTAAGAAAATCCCAGCCTCAAGTAGGGATGGGGGGTTGTTCAGGACAAATGAAATACCCCACCCTCCGCACAAAAAGGGTAACCCTGTGCCACAAGTTATAAACCCGCCCCAGTGTCACTGTATTACAAGACCTCATGTGTCAGTGGTTGCGGTTTTCACTTGCAGAACTGAGGTCTCAGCTGTATGAAGCTGGGACGTTGCATCCGTTTCCAGGGGTTAAATACACTTACACCTGGTAAATGAATTGGACTTTTATGAAATTGTCCTTCGTATGGGGTGCGATTGTGAGTGTCATGGTGGTCTCTGTACCATGCTGTAGTATATGTTGGCTCTAAAAACAACAAAAAAATCAGGACCTTTCTGTGCGGGTTCAGCTGGCAATACACTAATGTGTATGGGGAACTTGTATTTGGCTCAAGGATTTGCATAACTGGATTCATTGACTAAAAGTTCTTGTGCATGTAGCAACTAACACAATTGGTCACTAGGTGGCAGCATAACCCAAGAAAGAAAACAGTATTAGGGCTCATGCACACGGCCGTTAGGGTTCACACGGTTGATTTTCAAAATACCCTTGTAAAAAATCAGCACTAAATCCAAGCAGATTTTTACACCTCAAAATTCCGTGCATATTTGTGACTCATTTTTGTAAAGCGTTTTTCAGACAGATTTTTATTGTTTTTTTTTGACAGCTTGGTTTCTATGCCTGTCATAAGCATACCTCCCAACCGTCCCGAATCCGGCGGGACAGTCCCGGATTTCAGTGGCTGTCTTGGTACGGGGGAGGTATTAACCCGCTTTCTGGCAGCTGTCTCTGCTTCCATAGGAAGCAGAGACAGTTGCCTGTGTATTATAATGAAGCAGAGAACCGTCATCGGGTCTCCACACCTCTTGTCTGTGCGGGGGGCAGGCCGGGCCGGCAGTCAGCCTCGGCTCTGCCTCCTCCACAGACCAGAGCAAGCCTGCTGCTGCTGCTGCTAGGAACAAGATAAGTATGTGGTGTTTGTTTTTGTTTTTTTCTGTGAGGGGCACATAACTGGACATACTACCTGGGGCACAGTTGGGCATATTACTGGGGGCACAGTTGGGCATACTACTGGGGACACAGCTGGACATACTACTGGGGGCACAGCTGGACATACTACTGGGGGCACAGCTCGACATACTACTGGGGGCACAGTTGGGCATACTACTGGGGACACAGCTGGACATATTACTGAGGGCACAGCTGGACATACTACTGGGGACACAGCTCGACATACTACTGGGGACACAGCTGGATATACTACTGGGGGCACAGCTGGATATACTACTGGGGGCACAGTTGGACATACTACTGGGGGCACAGTTGGACATACTACTGGGGGCACAGCTCGACATACTACTGGGGACACAGCTGGATATACTACTGGGGGCACAGCTGGACATACTACTGGGGGCACAGTTGGACATACTACTGAGGGCACAGCTGGACATACTACTGGGGGCACAGCTCGACATACTACTGGGGACACAGCTGGATATACTACTGGGGGCACAGCTGGATATACTACTGGGGGCACAGTTGGACATACTACTGGGGGCACAGCTCGACATACTACTGGGGACACAGCTGGATATACTACTGGGGGCACAGTTGAACATACTACTGGGGGCACAGCTGGACATACTACTGGGGGCACAGTTTGACATTCTACTGGGGGCACAGCTGGACATACTACTGAGGGCACAGCTGGGCATATTACTGGGGGCACAGCTGGGCATACAGATGTAGCAGGGTTAACACACAAAACGAACTCAAATTTGTTAACTCATCACGTTATCTGGAAACAAAAGCCATTGAAAAGCAATTGAAGGTGTTTGCTTAAACCATTTGGTTTAGATAACACATCTCATAATGCATGTGTGTTAACTCTACTACATCTGTATTACTGGGGGCACAGCTGGACATACTACTGGGGGCAAAGCAGGGCATATTACTGGGGGCACAGCTGGGTCATTCAACACTTTTATCTAGAAAAGCTACTCCAGTTTTCCTACTCCACTCTCCTCCTGGAGTGAGATTGCAACTTTTTTGCTATTTTTTAAACAAATCGCAATGATAAATTTGAAGTGAAACTCATTATCATAGCTAACCACACCCACTTTCCCACCCATATTACAAAACTGGAGTGGTGTAAAAATCCAAAAAGTCGCTAAAGTTTTTGCAAGTGCATGTAAAAAGTTGCACATTTTTGTACAAGCGCTTAAATTCTGGAGTGAAGGTATGATAAATCAGGGCCTTTACATTTATTCCAAATATTGGTTGGCATAGTTTGCTACGCCACTTTCCCATGAAGCCACATCCCCTTGGCAAGCTTGTGTTTTGGATGCACACAAGCTGTGCTATCTTATCAACTGTCTGCTCCAAATTGCAAGTTGTTAGTGAGTCGTGCATGACGGAGTAAACCACACTGACACCTCTTTAAGGATCAAAGCAGAATTCTCGTTTATTAGAGGAAGTTAAGCAGTATATATGTACATCAGAGGGGGCGTCCCCCCCTGAGGCTCGTGGCATTGTTCCATTGGTCATTATACAAAAATAAATTTTCCCTTTTGCGCTATTAGCATAGCTAAGGAATGTATACTATAGATAAGTGGGGAATGGTCCTGGATGCCAGCACCATCTTGTAATGGCTTCAGATCTTTCAGTCTCATATCCACAACAGTCCCCCCTTTGGAGCCATTTCAAGCATGGCCTCCGAGGGCTGGCGACAGCACCCGGCAAACCCCGGGCAAGTGCCAGGGCCCACTGCTTCTGGGTAGGCCCACTCGTTTCTGCATGGTCCCTTTAAAAAGTTTTACAAACTGTTGCTGGCTCTGGCGCTGCGCAGCGCTGCCGCCGTCATAAAAGATCTCCAGGCCTGCAGAGTGCGGAGCGTCAGTGCGCCGTGCGCATGTGCACGTTCGCGAGTACACTGGTCGGAGTGGCAGGCCCTGCAGCAGAGGAAGTCGGCAAGAGCTGGAAGAAGGAGGACTGCCAGGGTGGCTGACAGCTGTAGTAAGGACAGCATGGTGCGCTGTGCAAGGACCCATGGAAACATGACAGGGCCGCTGGAGAGCTAAGAAGCCCGGCGTGTCAGTCTTCACGTAAGTGATTCCCCCCTCCCCCAATAATTGTTCTGTCCAGTCTTACAGTTCTCTGCTCCCCCCCCCCCCCCTCCTCCTGTCTCCTCACTGGTGACCTTGCTCCCCCTCCTCCTGTCTCCCCACTAGTGACCCTGCTCCCCCCTCCTCCTGTCACCCCACTAGTAACCCTGCTCCCCCCCTCCTGTCACCCCACTAGTGACCCTGCTCCCCCTCCTCCTGTCACCCCACTAGTGACGCTGCCCCCCTCCTCCTGTCTCCCCACTAGTGGTCCTGCTCCCCCTCCTCCTGTCTCCCCACTAGTGACCCTGCTCTCCCCTTCTCCTGTCACCCCACTAGTAACCCTGCTCCCCCCCTCCTGTCACCCCACTAGTGACCCTGCTCCCCCTCCTCCTGTCACCCCACTAGTGACGCTGCCCCCCCTCCTCCTGTCTCCCCACTAGTGGTTCTGCTCCCCCTCCTCCTGTCACCCCACTAGTGACCCTGCTCCCCCCTCCTGCTGTCTCCCCACTAGTGACCCTGCTCCCCCTCATCCTGTCACCCCACTAGTGACCCTGTTCCCCTCTCCTCCTGCCACCCCACTAGTGACCCTGCTCCCCTCTCCTCCTGCCACCCAACTAGTGACCCTCCTCCCCTTCCTCCTGCCACCCCACTAGTGACCCTCCTCCCCCCCCTCCTGTCACCCCACTAGTGACCCTGCTCCCCCTTCCACCTGTCACCCCACTAGTGACCCTGCTCCCCCTCCTCCTGTCTCCCCACTGGTGACCCTGCTCCCCCTCCTCCTGTCTCCCCACTAGTGACCCTGCTCCCCCTCATCCTGTCACCCCACTAGTGACCCTGTTCCCCTCTCCTCCTGCCACCCCACTAGTGACCCTGCTCCCCTCTCCTCCTGCCACCCAACTAGTGACCCTCCTCCCCTTCCTCCTGCCACCCCACTAGTGACCCTCCTCCCCTTCCTCCTGCCACCCCACTAGTGACCCTCCTCCCCCTCCTCCTGTCACCCCACTAGTGACCCTGCTCCCCCTTCCACCTGTCACCCCACTAGTGACCCTGCTCCCCCTCCTCCTGTCTCCCCACTGGTGACCCTGCTCCCCCTCCTCCTGTCTCCCCACTAGTGACCCTGCTCCCCCTCCTCCTGTCTCCCCACTAGTGACCCTGCTCCCCCTCCTCCTGTCTCCCCACTAGTGACCCTGCTCCCCACCTCCTCCTGTCTCCCCACTAGTGACCCTGCTCCCCCCTGCTCCTGTCACCCCACTAGTGACCCTGCCCCCCCTCCTGTCACCCCACTAGTGACCCTGCTCCCCCCTCCTCCTGTCAGCCCACTAGTGACCCTGCTCCCCCTCCTCCTGTCAGCCCACTAGTGACCCTGCTCCCCCCTCCTCCTGTCACCCCACTAGTGACCCTGCTCCCCCTCCTGCTGTCTCCCCACTAGTGACCCTGCTCCCCCCTCCTCCTGTCACCCCACTAGTGACCCTGCTCCCCCTCCTCCTGTCTCCCCACTAGTGACCCTGCTCCCCCTCATCCTGTCACCCCACTAGTGACCCTGCTCCCCTCTCCTCCTGACACCCCACTAGTGACCCTCCTCCCCCTCCTCCTGTCACCCCACTAGTGACCCTGCTCTCCCTTCCACTTGTCAGCTCACTAGTGACCCTGCTCCCCTCCTCCTGTCTCCCCACTAGTGACCCTGCTCCCCCTCCTCCTGTCTCCCCACTAGTGACCCTGCCCCCCCTCCTGTCACCCCACTAGTGACCCTGCTCCCCCCTCCTGTCACCCCACTAGTGGCCCTGCTCCCCCCTCCTCCTGTCACCCCACTAGTGACCCTGCTCCCCCCTCCTCCTGTCACCCCACTAGTGACCCTGCTCCCCCCTCCTCCTGTCTCCCCACTAGTGACCCTGCTCTCCTCTCCTCCTGTCAGCCCACTAGTGACCCTGCTCCCCCTCCTCCTGTCACCCCACTAGTGACCCTGCTCCCCCCTCCTCCTGTCACCCCACTAGTGACCCTGCTCCCCCCTCCTGCTGTCTCCCCACTAGTGACCCTGCTCCCCCTCATCCTGTCACCCCACTAGTGACCCTGCTCCCCTCTCCTCCTGCCACCCTACTAGTGATCCTGCTCCCCTCTCCTCCTGCCACCCCACTAGTGACCCTCCTCCCCCTCCTACTGTCACCCCACTAGTGACCCTGGTCTCCCTTCCACTTGTCAGCTCACTAGTGACCCTGCTCCCCCTCCTCCTGTCTCCCCACTAGTGACCCTGCTCCCCCTCCTCCTGTCTCCCCACTAGTGACCCTGCCCCCCCTCCTGTCACCCCACTAGTGACCCTGCTCCCCCCTCCTGTCACCCCACTAGTGGCCCTGCTCCCCCTCCTCCTGTCACCCCACTAGTGACCCTGCTCCCCCTCCTCTTGTCAGCCCACTAGTGACCCTGCTCCCCCCTCCTCCTGTCACCCCACTAGTGACCCTGCTCCCCCCTCCTCCTGTCTCCCCACTAGTGACCCTGCTCCCCTCTCCTCCTGTCAGCCCACTAGTGACCCTGCTCCCCCCTCCTCCTGTCACCCCACTAGTGACCCTGCTCCCCCTCCTCCTGTCACCCCACTAGTGACCCTGCTCCCCCTCCTCCTGTCACCCCACTAGTGACCCTGCTCCCCCCTCCTGCTGTCTCCCCACTAGTGACCCTGCTCCCCCTCATCCTGTCACCCCACTAGTGACCCTGTTCCCCTCTCCTCCTGCCACCCCACTAGTGACCCTGCTCCCCTCTCCTCCTGCCACCCAACTAGTGACCCTCCTCCCCTTCCTCCTGCCACCCCATTAGTGACCCTCCTCCCCCTCCTCCTGTCACCCCACTCGTGAACCTGTTGCCCCTTCCACCTGTCACCCCACTAGTGACCCTGCTCCCCCTCCTCCTGTCTCCCCACTGGTGACCCTGCTCCCCCTCCTCCTGTCTCCCCACTGGTGACCCTGCTCCCCCTCCTCCTGTCTCCCCACTAGTGACGCTGCTCCCCCCTCCTCCTGTCACCCCACTAGTGACCCTGCTCCCCCCCCCTCCTGTCACCCCACTAGTGACCCTGCTCCCCCTCCTCCTGTCAGCCCACTAGTGACCCTGCTCCCCACCTCCTCCTGTCACCCCACTAGTGACCCTGCTCCCCCCTCCTCCTGTCTCCCCACTAGTGACCCTGCTCCCCCCTCCTCCTGTCAGCCCACTAGTGACCCTGCTCCCCCTCCTCCTGTCTCCCCACTAGTGACCCTGCTCCCCCCTCCTCCTGTCTCCCCACTAGTGACCCTGCTCCCCCCTCCTCCTGTCAGCCCACTAGTGACCCTGCTCCCCCTCCTCCTGTCACCCCACTAGTGACCCTGCTCCCCCCTCCTCCTGTCACCCCACTAGTGACCCTGCTCCCCCCTCCTGCTGTCTCCCCACTAGTGACCCTGCTCCCCCTCATCCTGTCACCCCACTAGTGACCCTGCTCCCCTCTCCTCCTGCCACCCCACTAGTGACCCTGCTCCCCTCTCCTCCTGCCACCCCACTAGTGACCCTCCTCCCCCTCCTCCTGTCACCCCACTAGTGACCCTGCTCTCCCTTCCACTTGTCAGCTCACTAGTGACCCTGCTCCCCCTCCTCCTGTCAGCCCACTAGTGACCCTGCTCCCCCCTCCTCCTGTCACCCCACTAGTGACCCTGCTCCCCCTCATCCTGTCACCCCACTATTGACCCTGCTCCCCCTCATCCTGTCACCCCACTAGTGACCCTGCTCCCCTCTCCTCCTGTCTCCCCACTAGTGACCCTCCTCCCCCTCCACCTGTCACCCCACTAGTGACCCTGCTCCCCCTCATCCTGTCACCCTGCTCCCCCTCCTCCTGTCACCCCACTAGTGACCCTGCTCCCCTCTCCTCCTGTCTCCCCACTAGTGACCCTCCTCCCCCTCCTCCTGTCACCCCACTAGTGACCCTGCTCCCCCTCATCCTGTCACCCTGCCCCCCCTCCTCCTGTCTCCCCACTAGTGACCCTGCTCCCCCTCCTCCTGTCTCCCCACTAGTGACCCTGCTCCCCCTCCTCCTGTCTCCCCACTAGTGACCCTGCTCCCCCTCCTCCTGTCTCCCGACTAGTGACCCTGCTCCCCTTCCTCCTGTTTCCCCACTAGTGACCCTGCTCCCCCTCCTCCTGTCTCCCCACTAGTGACCCTGCTCCCTCTGTTCCTGTCACCCCACTAGTGACCCTGTTCCCCCTCCTCCTGTCAGCCCACTAGTGACCCTGCTCCCCCTGCTCCTGTCACCCCACTAGTGACCCTGCCCCCCCTCCTGTCACCCCACTAGTGACCCTGCCCCCCCTCCTGTCACCCCACTAGTGACCCTGCTCCCCCCCCTCCTGTCACCCCACTAGTGACCCTGCCCCCCCTCCTGTCACCCCACTAGTGACCCTGCTCCCCCTCCTCCTGTCACCCCACTACTGACTCTGCTCCCCCCACTTTCTGTCACCCCACTAGTGACCCTGTGTGTTCCTGTACAGAGAGGAGCCTGGCTGGAGTGTGGTGAGGCCTAGCTGTGTTTGTGTCCCTGTGTGTGTGTGTGTGTGTGTGTGTCTCTCACTGTGTGTGTCACCATCACCATGCCCACAGTGTTCCTGTGTCTTGACGCAGCTGCATCAGGACATTATGTCTGGGGCAAGAAGAAGAAGATGGAAGAGGAGGCAGCGCCGCCAGTATGCAGTCCGTGGAAGAGACACAGGGAGGCACACTAAGGACGTAGGTAACACTACCACATGATCTACACTAGTGTTATCTGTAGTTTTACATAGGACTGCAGGTAACACTAACACATTATTAGCACTAGTGTTATCTGTGTTGTTACATAGGACTGCAGGGGACATCTACTATATTATCTGTACTCAGAGAGTTATCACTGTGTAAGGGGGCCCAATGAGACTTTATCGCCCAAGGACCCACATGAACCTGGAGCCGGCCCTGTGTCCTCCTGTCCCTAACCCGAGTAAACCTAACAATCTGTCCTATTGTGACCGTTGTTTGTTTCCCCCCTTTTTGCAGACAATCTATCCCTTGTGGATAGACTCCCTCTTAATAGACTTACACAATATGGGAAGTCAGATTCTCACATGTCCCCAACACAGAACATAAGGGGGTGAATCTTGATGTTAATCTTCTGTAGAGGATTTCGGTATCAGTTCTTTGGTCTTCTCATCTTTAAACTCTGGGAAGTCAGCATACATGGTCGGAGTGGCTTCTGAAATCGTCTTGGTAAGAAGTTTCCGAACACACAAGACCACACAGCAAGCGATTAAAGCAAGGATTATGAGAATGCATACACCCTCTTTTCTGCAAGTACCATATCCAAGGCCATACAGTTCTGAAAGGCCATAATCGAAGTTGGGCCTAGTTGTTCAACTACCTCTGGTGTAGTTGAGCAACCTTTGTTGATTGTAATACAGGTAGTTGATCCAGTGTACATTCTTGTTGATAGTGACAACGGGTATCAGGGATTTGAAACCAGCTGCTACCTGATCCCGGGCTTTGAACTCATCAGGGACACCTTGTGGAACACCTATTGCATCAATATATACATATATATGGAATGGCTGGACTACAGTACCCTGAAAGATTATCAAAATTAGGGTTATTCACTTTAGAAAAAAGACGACTGAGGGGAGATCTAATTACTATGTATAAATATATCAGGGATCAGTACAGAGATCTATCCCATCATCTATTCATTCCCAGGACGGTGACTATGACAAGGGGACATCCTCTGCGTCTGGAGGAAAGAAGGTTTGTACACAAACATAGAAGAGGATTCTTTACGGTAAAAGCAGTGAGACTCTGGAACTCTCTGCCTGAGGAGGTGGTGATGGTGAGTACAATAAAAGAGTTCAAGAGGGGCCTGGATGTATTTCTGGAGTGTAATAATATTACAGGCTATAGCTACTAGAGAGAGATCGTTGATCCAGGGAGTTATTCTGATTGCCCGATTGGAGTCGGGAAGGAATTTTTTATTCCCCTAAAGTGGGGAAAATTGGCTTCTACCTCACAGGGTTTTTTTTTTTTCGCCTTCCTCTGGATCAACTTGCAGGATAACAGGCCAAACTGGATGGACAAATGTATTTTTTCAGCCTTATAAACTATGTTACTATGTGGGTCAAAGGGGCTTTTCACTTCCCTTCTTACCCTGGTTACCTGGGTGTCCTTTATAACCTGTTCCCACTCTGGTTGCTTAAAAATCTGGAATGGCATTAAAACTGATGAGGTGCATTCACCCCTCCATCACATGTGTAACCTGGGTCTCACCTTCATGTCTCCACACAGCCAATATACATCTGAAATCTGTTCTGTCGGATTGAAGAATACAGTATCATTGTATGTTGGGGTACCAACTTCTATAAGACACTTACAATATCCTTTTGGGAGGTTTCCCAAATCCATCCCCGTGTTGTTTCTGTGGAAGCAGGTATATTTTCCTGGGTATTGAGTAATACCATGATCTACTGGAGCACCTTTTCTTGTAGAGGGATATAAGCTCCTGATGAACTTACATTTGTCTGTGGTGGGTTTACATCCAGCGTACATGTCCAATATGCATTGGAGACCCTCAGAGTCTATGTCATTATCAATGTGAAATGGGACTGTACCTAAGTGTGGCCTTGCTGTTGCACAAGTTATACATGAGGAGCGGTTCTGAGCGGATACAGTGTACTTTATCCACTCCATCCAGAGAGTCAGAGAATCCAGTCTCTAAGGCCAGTTTATCTACATATGTCAGGTTAGCTAGATATTTTACTCCAACAATAGGAGAGGGGATTAATGCCTTAGGGGTGATGTTTTTTTGTCTTTTTCTTTTACCCATATTCCAAATTTACCTTAAGGGTCTTGACCGCTCACCCATGCTCCTAAAACATATGTCCCTGAATCTTCCTGGATTGGATCTTTAATCTTAGGCCCCTTTCACACGGGCTAGTATTCTGCACGAATACCAACCCATTTATTTCTATGGGGCTGTTCACATGAGCGGTGATTTTCACGCATCACTTATGCGTTGCGTGAAAATCTCAGCATGCTCCTCTTTGTGCGTTGCGGTGCGATAATCCACGCAACGCAGGCCCCGTAGAAGTGAATGGGGTTGCGTGAAAATCGCAAGCATCGGCAAGCAAGTGCAGATGCGGTGCGATTCTCACGCACGGTTGCTAGGAGACGATCGGGATGGAGACCCGATCATTATTATTTTCCCTTATAACATGGTTATAAGGGAAAATAATAGCATTCTGAATACAGAATGCATAGTAAAATAGTGCTGGAAGGGTTAAAAAAATTATAATAATAATTTAACTCACCTTAGTCCACTTGCTCGCGAAGCCCGGCATGTCTTCTGTCTTGATCTTAGCTTGGCTCTGGTCTGAAAAGTATATCTGTGTGACAGGACAAGAACCATATTATTGTCACTATACTAGTAGTCTGTCAGGACTGGAGTTAGTAATTAATCATGTGATGACTGTGATGTCACCAAAGGTCCTTGTTGCTACAAAAAGCTAAGATGAAGACAGAAGGAGATGCCGGCTACGCGAACAAGTGGACTAAGGTGAGTTAAAATTTATTTATTTTTTTTAACCCCTCCATCAGTATGTTACTATGCATTCTGTATCCTGAATGCTGCTATTTTCCCTTATAACCATGTTATAAGGGAAAATAATACAATCTACAGAACACTGATCCCAAGACCGAACTTCTGTGAAGAAGTTCGGTCTTGGGTACCAAACACGCGCGATTTTTCTCATACGAGTGCAAAACGCATTACAATGTTTTGCACTCGCGCGGAAAAATCGTGGGTGTTCCCGCACATTTTCCCGCAACGCACCCGCACATTTTCCCGCAACGCCCGTGTGAAAGGGGTCTTACAGTTCATTGGTGGGGTTCCCTTTATGAAAACTTACAGCAGAGGATGACTTTCTCCTTTACTTATCTTACTAACTGCCTCACTTGGCTTAAAACCGCAACTATTTGGGCTAGTGTTCCACCCCACTAGTCCCCAATGTCCACAATTTGCATGTTTATATGTAAAAACGTCATAGTTACCATAATTGTCACGCTCGTGTGTGGGAGGAAAACACCACACCGAGCATAGGAGGGAAAAGGGGATACCGGAATAAGGCCTGGAAACTAGGGAAGGAAAATGGACACCTCCTAGAGAAAACCCTAACTCCAGTCCTGACAGACTACTAGTATAGTGACAATATGGTTCTTGTCCTGTCACACAGATATACTTGTCAGACCAGAGCCAAGCAGTTCACTACACTGCAAATTTAACAGTTCCAGATTCACCTTGATAGAATATCACAGTTGGAATCTGCTGTGTCTACCCCCCCTAAACTCAGAAAAAGGATATACAGTTGCAAGAAAAAGTATGTGAACCCTTTGGAATGATATGGATTTCTGCACAAATTGGTGATAAAATGTGATCTGATCTTCATCTAAGTCACAACAATAGACAATCACAGTCTGCTTAAACTAATAACACACAAAGAATTAAATGTTACCATGTTTTTATTGAACACACCATGTAAACATTCACAGTGCAGGTGGAAAAAGTATGTGAACCCTGGTTGCGGGTGAGACGGGGTGTGCCAAGTTAATTATGTCCCCAACTGTGTCCATACTTATTTGGTAACATTGGCTGTGAAGGCTAGTCTGCTGTCACTTAAAATTTTCCCTGGTAGGCCAAACCAGCAGACTACACTACGTGCAGAATTATTAGGCAAATGAGTATTTTGACCACATCATCCTCTTTATGCATGTTGTCTTACTCCAAGCTGTATATGCTCGAAAGCCTACTACCAATTAAGCATATTAGGTGATGTGCATCTCTGTAATGAGAAGGGGTGTGGTCTAATGACATCAACACCCTATATCAGGTGTGCATAATTATTAGGCAACTTCCTTTCCTTTGGCAAAATGGGTCAAAAGAAGGACTTGACAGGCTCAGAAAAGTCAAAAATAGTGAGATATCTTGCAGAGGGATGCAGCACTCTTAAAATTGCAAAGCTTCTGAAGCGTGATCATCGAACAATCAAGCGTTTCATTCAAAATAGTCAACAGGGTCGCAAGAAGCGTGTGGAAAAACCAAGGCGCAAAATAACTGCCCATGAACTGAGAAAAGTCAAGCGTGCAGCTGCCAAGATGCCACTTGCCACCAGTTTGGCCATATTTCAGAGCTGCAACATCACTGGAGTGCCCAAAAGCACAAGGTGTGCAATACTCAGAGACATGGCCAAGGTAAGAAAGGCTGAAAGACGACCACCACTGAACAAGACACACAAGCTGAAACGTCAAGACTGGGCCAAGAAATATCTCAAGACTGATTTTTCTAAGGTTTTATGGACTGATGAAATGAGAGTGAGTCTTGATGGGCCAGATGGCTGGATTGGTAAAGGGCAGAGAGCTCCAGTCCGACTCAGACGCCAGCAAGGTGGAGGTGGAGTACTGGTTTGGGCTGGTATCATCAAAGATGAGCTTGTGGGGCCTTTTTGGGTTGAGGATGGAGTCAAGCTCAACTCCCAGTCCTACTGCCAGTTTCTGGAAGACACCATCTTCAAGCAGTGGTACAGGAAGAAGTCTGCAAGGTAAGAAAAACATGATTTTCATGCAGGACAATGCTCCATCACACGCGTCCAAGTACTCCACAACGTGGCTGGCAAAAAAGGGTATAAAAGAAGAAAATCTAATGACATGGCCTCCTTGTTCACCTGATCTGAACCCCATGGAGAACCTGTGGTCCATCATCAAATGTGAGATTTACAAGGAGGGAAAACAGTACACCTCTCTGAACAGTGTCTGGGAGGCTGTGGTTGCTGCTGCACGCAATGTTGATGGTGAACAGATCAAAACACTGACAGAATCCATGGATGGCAGGCTTTTGAGTGTCCTTGCAAAGAAAGGTGGCTATATTGGTCACTGATTTGTTTTTGTTTTGTTTTTGAATGTCAGAAATGTATATTTGTGAATGTTGAGATGTTATATTGGTTTCACTGGTAAAAATAAATAATTGAAATGGGTATATATATGTTTTTTGTTAAGTTGCCTAATAATTATGTACAGTAATAGTCACCTGCACACACAGATATCCCCCTAAAATAGCTAAAACTAAAAACAAACTAAAAACTACTTCCAAAAATATTCAGCTTTGATATTAATGAGTTTTTTGGGTTCATTGAGAACATGGTTGTTGTTCAATAATAAAATTAATCCTCAAAAATACAACTTGCCTAATAATTCTGCACTCCCTGTATTTAATTCAGGAGTTTCTTGGTGGTGGTGATGGCCAATTAATTCTTGGTGGGAAAAGCCTCTGGTCATCCTTAGAAGAAGTCAACTACCACTAGAGCATACTCATAAGGACCTGCTCTTGGCATCTGTATGTGATCAATCTGTATCCTCTGAAATGGGTAGAGTGGTGTGGGAGTGCATGTCTGCAGAGTCTTCTCAATTTTTCCTGCATTACACCGTGCACACACAAGACATCCCCGAGTATATTGTGTTGATATCGTCGAGAATCCTGGAGCAAAGTAATATGATGCCACCAAGTTGTTCATCTTAGTCTTGGACTGATGTGTGGTTCCACTGTGCCACCATTGGATACATGGTTCTGGGAAAGCAGGGTTTCTTGTTCTTTATGTAGACTAATTTTTCTGTCATCACCACTCCCTTCTTTATCCATTCTTCTTGTTCTCCCTTTGGAGCTTGTTTCTGTAGAGTAATGATCAATTCCCAAGCCTGGGAGTCTATTTTCTTGTCTTCTTCAGTTTCCTCCTTCTCTCCTTGTGTCATTATAAGATCAACTTCTTCTTCTGTATGCGCCTCAGAGCTCTGAGCTGCTCTCTTTGCTGTCAGATCTGCCAAATGATTTCCTCTTGCTTCTGGCGTCTCTGCCTAGTGTGGGCTTTTACTTTGATGATTACTACTGCTTGGGGTAGCAGCAGAGCTTCCAAAAGGTGGGCTATTGCCTTGTGATGTCTGACAGGAGTTTCCATTTGCTGTTAAGAAGTCTCTAGCCTTCCAAATGGGACATCTGGAGTCCGTGTATATGTTTGCTCTTTTCCCTGTTGCCATGTTACAAGTGGCCGTCAGAGCCTTCAACTCAGCCTCCTGGGCTGACAGATGAGGTGGTGGTGGTCACTGCTATACCCGTGTGAAACCGTCCTTTCTCATCTGTAAACCTGGAGCCATCCACAAAAACAGTTAGGTTTGCATCCTGTAAGGGGGTATCTGTAACGGAGTCAAACCCAGATGTCTCATGGCTCATAAGTGCAAGGCAATCATGTGGTAAGTCCGAAACTTCAACTTTCACGTGCATACCCACATCATCTTCAGTTTCAACTTCTTCTTCACCCCCCTTTGGAAGAGGAAGGAGAGTGGACGGATTGAGTACTGCACAATGGGAGAGAGATACATTATCAGGAATGAGAAGCGAGCACTGGAGATGCAGATGTCTCAGGTGTTTGGGTTGAGTGCTGCAGTATGGCAGTGATATTATGCAGAGCCAGGATCTTCAGGGTATAGGCCAGTACAAGTTCTGAGGTTTTATCCAGGAGAAGATGCACTGCAAACACAAGTTCTGAGGTGTTATCCAGGAAAAGATGCACTGCAAGATGCTCTCATGCACGATGGAGCTCCTCTTGCAACTGGGTCTAGTCTTGCAGAGTAATACCCAAGAGGTCTTTGACTGCTCCCATGTTCTTGTTTAAGGACTCCTGTGGCGTGGCCTTGTATCTCCATTTCATAAAGTCTGAAAGGCTTACTGTAGTCAGGTAGGTAATTGTAGGCTTGAATATCAGCTTTTCGGTCCTTGGTAAGGTATTTTGCTTGATGGGAGATACAATGCCACAAAAAGACAACCTTTAGTTGAAGTTTTTATTTTGAAGCTTTACAGCCATTCTTGTAGAAAAACTGAAGAATAGAGATGGAGGCCTTGTTGCAGAGCTCTGTGGTGGGTGCACAGAATGGGAGATCATCAACGTACTGTAGCAGTACAACTAAGGGATGTTCCATCTTCCATGGTTCCAAGACTTGTGTCATAGTTTGGGAGAACATTAAAGGGATATTCTGGGCCTCTTGTGGCATGACTGCCCAGGTATATTAACTGCCAACATGGGTGAAAGCAAAAAGGTTTTGACTGTCTACATCTAGAGGTACGCTGAAAAATGCATTTGTCAAGTCTATCACTGTGAAATAAGTTGCAGCAGAGGGAATTTGTGCCATCAGGTCGTGAGGGTTAGGCACCACTGGTGTATTCAAAATTGTAGCCTCATTAACAGCCCAAAGGTCTTGTACCATGCGGTATGCTGCTGGTTCTCCTTTTTTGGTTTTCTTCTTCACAGGGAACAGAGGAGTATTACAAGGTAACTTGGTAGGGATGATGGCACCTACGGCAAGGTAGTCCTTAAGTTGTCTTGATATGGTGTCTGTCTGGACTATACAGAAAAGGTACTGCGGCTTACATGGGAGAACAGCATGTGGCTTTAATGCGACCTTGACTGGTGGCCTGTGGTCCATAGGGAATACAAAACATCCTGCACGATATGATACTATATATGTAGATCCATATGGTCCATAGGCCTTCAGGAACAGCTTCTAGACTACTTTCCTATCTCATGTTTGAAATGTCATCTTCAAGGTAAAATAGGGCAAACACTTTGGTGGTGTCCTCAGGGTCCAGGGATGATGTAAGGGACACTGTGCCATCGTTATGAAATTGGATTGTAGCTTTCATCTTTGCAAGGAGGTCCACTCCGACACATGCCACTGTCTCAGCAGAAAGGCAATCAGGGTAGGAGAGGTCCAGGTGTCGAATCACACTTCTGGCTGCACCAGTGTCCACCAGGAAATCAAGTGATTTTCCCTCTACATTCACCTAGACAAAACAGGTTGGTCCACTGGGTTGTTTTATTTCAAGGGCTAACAGTGGACAGAGTGGTGGACCTGGCTTGCCTGTTTCCTAGCGAGGTAAATCTTCTTGTTGTCGTCCTGTAGGAGGAGGCAACTCTGATAGGCCCTGGTCTTGGTAACCCGCATAATGGTGAGAACCGCTAGGGTTTCTTCTCATACCTTGATGTCCTAGGGGCCTACAATTTCTCCTCACATGTCCAGGCTTTCCACAGGGGTAACAAATAATTGTGGATTCTCTGTTGAGGTCTTGCCACTGTTGAAAGGTAATTATGGCAGCCATGGGCTTCTGGAGATGACAGTTATTCTCAATCCCCTTTGCCACTTGGTACAGGACTTCTGGCCCCAAGGTGTGGTATTCAGGCCTTGTCATTAGCACCTGTTTTCTAATGACATGTCCCTCTCTCAGTACCTGTACAAAGGCTTGTGTCCAAAGTTGTTGGTGTGACTTTTCCTGTGCTGTAAATCCCAGATCATGAAACATCACGTTTAGACGGTGGAAGAATTTCTCAACTGATTAACCCTTCTCTTGGGTTATATATTTTATTGTGTCTGCTTGATCAGCCAATCTTGCTCTGGCCCATTTTTCCAATTGTCTGGTGAAATGGTCTCCTGATTCTACGGTTTCATCTGACTCTTTATACTTCATATATAGATGCGGTTCCATGACTGACCAGTATCCAGCTCCCACTTTGATCTCCACTAGGACGGCCAAGTCCTTCCATGTTGCTGAATGGGTATTTTGTATTTGTCTTACTTTACTGTAGAATGGAATAGGCAGTTTGTCTGGATCCGGCAGATTGTTCACTAAGGCTATCACCTCCATTGGCTTCCATGCAACATATTTTGGTTTTTAAAGTGGCCGGAGGGGGTATGCCGTGGTTCACCTACAAATGAAAAGTATTGCCTATTGCGGCAAGTCACGGTCGTCGACTGAGTCGATGAGCCCTGTCCCGCTTGTAAAGTCACAGTTATTTAAGGTGGGATAACTAACTGTCCTGAGGGACCTGGTTGAGAGGGGTCCTGGGAAGCCTGTAACTGTTGAACCCCAATTTGTAGTGTCAGCAGGAGCCCCTACTCCTTCTTCGGCCTGGTCTTCCAGTTGTTCCTCCTCCCCATTCATGAAGATGTCAGTAGTTCATTTGTCTTTTCATCATACATTTCTGTCCAGCCAAATTTCTTTGTTGTTGATAATACAATTTGACCGGATTCTTGGGACAAGGGCTTTTGTGGTCGGATGGACAGCTGTCCCACCCACTGCACAGAGCGGAGGCACAGAAGGCATATTAGGTAAGATAACTAGTTTTCTTAGGGTACTTTCACACTAGCGTTTTTCTTTTCCGGCATAGAGTTCCATCATAGGAGAGCAATCCGTTCAGGATGCATCAGGATGTCTTCAGTTCAGTCTTTTTGACTGTTCAGAACGGAGATAATACCGCAGCATGCTAAGGTTTTATCTCCGGGCAAAAATTCTGAAAACTTGCCGGAATGCCGGATTCGCCATTTTTTTCCATATGAATGTATTAGTGCCAGATCCGGCATTCAAAATACCGCAATGCCGGATCCTTCCTTCCGGTCTGTGCATGCACAGACCCCAAAAAATGTGAAAAACATAAATGCCGGATCCGTTTTTCCGGATGACACCGGAAAGACAGGTCCGGCATTTCAATACATTTGTAAGATGGATCAGGATCCTGATCAGTCTTAAAATGCCATCAGTTGGCATATGTTTTGACGGATCAGAACAGCCTGCCAGATTCCTCTGCCACAAGTGTGAAAGTACCCTTACCTTTCTCAGAGCTGCGCAGTCTCCTCCCTCCTATACATCCGACCCACAAGTGGATGATTCTTGAGGCTGCCTAGTCGAAACGATTTCACCCTTGCCCCATGTTGGACGCCAACTGTTTTAAATGCACAGAAGCTGTGCTATCTATCAACTGCTCCAAATTGCAAGTTGTTAGTGAGTTGTGCATGACGGAGTAAACCACACTGATACCTCTTCAGAATCAAAGCAGAATTCTCGTTTATTAGAGAAGGTTAATCAGTATATATGTACATCAGAGGGGCGTCCGCCCCGAGGCTCGTGGCATTGTTCCATTGGTCATTATAAAAAAATCTGTGCAATTAGCATGGCTAAGGAATGTAAACTCTTGATAAGTGGAGATTGGTCTTGAATGCCAGCGCCATCTTGAAATGGCTTCAGAGCTTTCAGTCTCATATCCTCAACACTAGGTGCAATAGATTTTTCTAAAACTACATACACCAAATTGCATCAGAAATGCATCAAATGGCGACAAAATTTGACACAATGCATGACAATGTCTAGGTGCACTCAAATTAGTAAATGTGGTGTTTTACTCTGAAACTCAGTGATGTCTCATAGTAGACATTCAGGGAGATTTCTGAAACTGTCTAAAAGAAAACTATGCTATGGGTTACAGCAGGCAATCACAGCCTAGCTATCATTTCTTACAGGGCGCTTGATAAATGAAAGCTGTACTGCAATTGGTGGCTATGGGCAACAAAGGCAATTTTTCTTTTTATACAGTTTCATAAATATCTTCCCCAAGGTTTTAAAAACAAGTTTGATATGAGGACATGTGTCCAGTGGGAGAGTCCTCGCTGGCTACCCCCTGCCCTATATGTACATAACAAGAGACCTGTCAATATAGATCAGCGGGGAAACATCAGAGGACAACAATAGTTAAGTGAGCACAGAGTGCCCTCCTTCACTTTGGGGGCCCCATTCTGGAGAAATGGAGCGGGTTCCAGAGGACAGATCCACATCTATCTGACATTGATGGCACATCCAAGTGATATGCCATCAATGTCTGAGATGGGAAAAAACCTTTAATAATTTAGCTGTATCTTGGCAGGTCCATGCATCAGAATCTAACATCTATGGCAACTAGGAGCTGGCGCTGATTTATGTATTCCAGTATACAGTTGTAAGTAATGGTAGATGTACGGGGAAGTATAGGCTCAGTGGGAAAAAAGATTAACTGAAAAATAAAATGTGTTTGTGGTCGTGGCTACCGAAAGAATGCACCCTATCCCACCTGAAACTACCTTACGCCTAAGCGGTTAGAGTTGTGCCGCAACCGCAATGTAGCAGGGACACCAGAAAGAGGGCATCCCCTCCATGAGTAACAAGAGTGAGGGCGGGTGGGAGGGAAAAAACGCCAGTCGACGTACAAAGTGGGAGGGATGTCGGCCGAACATAAAGGCAGCAGCGCCCCTCCCACAAATACAGGCCAATGAATCGGCTTTTACACTTGTGGTCGTGGCTACCGAAAGAATGCACCCTATCCCACCTGAAACTACCTTACGCCTAAGCGGTTAGAGTTGTGCCGCAACCGCGATGTAGCAGGGACACCAGAAAGAGGGCAAAAAGGCAGAGTAATTTATTACAACATAATCACAAGACCAAACTTTGGAAAGCCAATGGCAGCTCAGTTTTGGGATGAGGAATGTTGCGACTAAAGCAGGAGGAGCGCCAGCGACCCAACTTCAGGATAACGTGCGCTGGCACTTGATTTTTGGAGGCCTCAGACGTCGCTCCTATATGGAACGAATGACGAGAAATCAACCAACGGTGAGACATGGGGAAGTAGGATCAGAGGACCCTTCTGAGAGGTCTTGGATGTCCTCAGAAGTAACGTGAAACCCTCAAGATGCGGAACCAGTTGGCTGACTGTGACGAACTTAATGATATTGGGGGGACAAGTAAACTCACCAGGCCTCAAGAAACTGTAAAATGCTAAATAAATAGCCACTTTAACCCCTTAAGGACTCAGCCCTCTTTCACCTTAAGGACTTGGCCATTTTTTGCAAATCTGACCAGTGTCACTTTAAGTGCTGATAACTTTAAAACGCTTTGACTTATCCAGGCCATTCTGAGATTGTGTTTTCGTCACTTATTGTACTTCATGACACTGGTAAAATGAAGTAAAAAAAAATTCATTTTTATTTATCAAAAAATAAAAAATTTACCCAAAATTTGTAAAAAATAGCAAATTTCCAAGTTTCAATTTCTCTACTTCTATAATACATAGTAATACCTCCCAAAATAGTTATTACTTTACATTCCCCATATGTCTATTTTTCAGAAATTTAAAAAAAAACAATTTTAAGGGACCAGTTCAGGTCTGAAGTCACTTTGCGAAGCTAACATAATAGAAACCACCCAAAAATTACCCCATTCTACAAACTACACCCCTCAAGGTATTCAAAACTGATCTTACAAACTTTTTTAACCCTTTAGGTGTTCCACAAGAGTTAATGGCAAATGATGTTAAAATTTCAGAATTTAGATTTTTTTGGCAAATTTTCAATTTTAATCCATTTTTTTCCAGTAACAAAGCAAGGGTTAACAGCCAAACAAAATGCTATATTTATTGCCCTGATTCTGTAGTTTGCAGAAACACCCCATATGTGGCTGTAAACTACTGTAGGGGCACACAGTAGGGCGTAGCGGGAAAGGTGTGCCGTATGTCCCATTTGAAGCCCCCCTGATGCACCCCTAGAGTAAAAACTCCATAAAAGTGACCCCATCTAGGAAACTACACCCCTCAAGGTATTCAAAACTGATTTTACAAACTTTGTTAACCCTTTAGGTGTTGCACAAGATTTAATGGAAAATAGAGATACAATTTCAAAATTAAACTTTTTGGGCAGAAAGAGAAGACGTCATCGGCGCAGGCGCACTGAGGGAGTGCTGAGGAGGCGAGCCTCCTCATCTCAGAGCGCCTGCGCCGAATGAACACAGGCGCGCAATTTTTGAAATGCTGACAGGGCCGGCCGGAGGAGGAGATCGCGGCTGGCCCTGTCAATCAACAGGACGAGGGGGCGGTTTTTTGGGGCGGCTACCAGCAAGTAGACGCCCTACTTGCTGGTAGAGAACTCATTTACATATTATAAAAGTTCGTTTTTAGAAGAAACTGCTGAAGGAAAGTAAGTAAGAGCATTATATTTTCATACAGTGGAGGAAATAATTATTTGACCCCTCACTGATTTTGTAAGTTTGTCCAATGACAAAGAAATGAAAAGTCTCAGAACAGTATCATTTCAATGGTAGGTTTATTGTAACAGTGGCAGATAGCACATCAAAAGGAAAATCGAAAAAATAACTTTAAATAAAAGATAGCAACTGATTTGCATTTCATTGAGTGAAATAAGTATTTGAACCCTCTAACAAAAAAAGACTTAATACTTGGTGGAAAAACCCTTGTTTGCAAGCACAGAGGTCAAACGTTTCTTGTAATTGATGATCAAGTTTGCGCACATTTTAGGAGGAATGTTGGTCCACTCCTCTTTGCAGATCATCTCTAAATCCCTAAGGTTTCGAGGCTGTCTCTGTGCAACTCTGAGCTTGAGCTCCCTCCATAGGTTTTCGATTGGATTAAGGTCCGGAGACTGACTAGGCCACTCCATGACCTTAATGTGCTTCTTCTTGAGCCACTCCTTTGTTGCCTTTGCTGTATGTTTTGGGTCATTGTCGTGCTGGAACACCCATCCACGACCCATTTTCAGTTTCCTGGCAGAGGGAAGGAGGTTGTCGCTCAGGATTTCACGATACATGGCTCCGTCCATTTTCCCGTTTATGCGAATAAGTTGTCCTGTGCCCTTAGCAGAAAAACACCCCCAAAGCAAAATGTTTCCACCCCCATGCTTGACGGTGGGGACGGTGTTTTGGGGGTCATAGGCAGCATTTTTCTTCCTCCAAACACAGCGAGTTGAGTTAATGCCAAAGAGCTCTATTTTGGTCTCATCAGACCACAGCACCTTCTCCCAGTCACTCTCTGAATCATTCAGGTGTTCATTGGCAAACTTCAGACGGGCCTGCACATGTGCCTTCCTGAGCAGGGGGACCTTGCGAGCCCTGCAGGATTTTAATCCATTGCGGTGTAATGTGTTTCCAATGGTTTTCTTGGTGACTGTGGTCCCTGCTAATTTGAGGTCATTAACTAACTCCTCCCGTGTAGTTCTAGGATGCTTTTTCACCTTTCTCAGAACCATTGACACCCCACGAGGTGAGATCTTGCGTGGAGCCCCAGAGCGAGGTCGATTGATGGTCATTTTGTGCTCCTTCCATTTTCGAACAATCGCACCAACAGTTGTCACCTTCTCTCCCAGCTTCTTGCTAATGGTTTTGTAGCCCATTCCAGCCTTGTGCAGGTCTACAATTTTGTCTCTGACATCCTTGGACAGCTCTTTGGTCTTTCCCATGTTGGAGAGTTTGGAGTCTGCTTGATTGATTGATTCTGTGGACAGGTGTCTTTTATACAGGTGACTAGTTAAGACAGGTGTCCTTAATGAGGGTGACTAATTGAGTAGAAGTGTCTAACCACTCTGTGGGAGCCAGAACTCTTAATGGTTGGTAGGGGTTCAAATACTTATTTCACTCAATGAAATGCAAATCAGTTGCTATCTTTTATTTAAAGTTATTTTTTCGATTTTCCTTTTGATGTGCTATCTGCCACTGTTACAATAAACCTACCATTGAAATGATACTGTTCTGAGACTTTTCATTTCTTTGTCATTGGACAAACTTACAAAATCAGTGAGGGGTCAAATAATTATTTCCGCCACTGTATATCGCAGTATAAGGAATTTAACTAGCCCCCAAAAAAAAAATTACTTTAGTGGGGTGACAGAAGCCCTTTCAAATGGATGCTGTACAAACACTTCAGGTAATAACTGATTGTGGTTTATATGTACTCCATAAAAAGCTGCATAGAGCTCTGCTATCAAACGTATCTTTTGAACTTCACCAGAAAGCCAGTAGCTTCCTGTACTGTTTCACCCCTCTCCAGCTCCTCATCTGAGTTTATGACATGTGTGACACTTTATGTGAAATCAATTTGTATAATCTGATGTTCGGTGGTTGTTTTATGGCAGTAATTTGTTTGCACATTTCTAATAGTAATGACTTACACAGTACATATGTAAAGATGTAATCTAAAGGAAACAAGCTGCGGATGTAGAAACTAAAGGTCGTTTTGATCTAACCTTCTTGGGTGTTTTTTCACCTGCTGACATTGACGTTCCAGTAACCAAAGACAAATCACATTATGAAGGATATTTTCCATGCAACGTATCTTAAAGCAATATTCAAAGATGATTACTACATAATAGAAGTTGTTATATGAGCGCGTACATTGATGGCGTAAAGACAGGGGTGCACACCGATCTCGTGGGGCCCCAAAGAAAAACTTTGTAATAAAAAAAAATGGTGCTCCACCTCACCCACTTTACCCAATTGTTTTTTTTCATAAATAGGGCTCTTTTTCTGAGTACCATATTGCTTAATGTTTTTACACCAGACAACTGGCATAAACACATTGATAAATCTCTTTCTTACAGATCCTCACATGGTATACTATAAAACTGGCTGCATGCAGCCACCACTAGGGGGAGCCCAGTGCATAGAAATGTATACAGTGTGACACAGTGAGAGGTTTGGTCTGCGAAAACAGGTATTTTCCTCCCAGCATGTGCTGCTGGGCTGATTTATAGCCGAGTGAGGTCAAATACCGGACCGGATTTTAAATGCCGATCTGGGTTTTGGCAGCACCTGGCTGTCCTTAAATAGGCAGCTGGGCTCAGAAGCCATGTCTCTGTGTTGGGATCTGGGAGCCTTGTGTCTTGATGAAGGCTTGCTACCTGTTTGGCGTGAAAACAGGTTGGTGCTATGCTCAAGGACATTTTGCTTGTTTATGACTGCTTGTTTTGTCACTTGCCTAAAGTGTAAAAAAAAAAAAAACGGAACTGTTTGATCCAATGAACTTGTTGTTGCCTCTATACTGCGTCCACTAATCCTGTCTACCAGAGCAAAACCCCACAACAGTTACCCTTGAACTTAATAGAAGTTGTAAAAATCGCTATGCACTGAGCTCTCCCTACTGGTGACTGCTGGAAAATGCCACGGATTTATGTCAGGAACAGAAGTAGAAGTTCAACCTAAAGGGGTTCTGCAGGATTTACATATTGATGACCAATCCTCAGGATAGGTCATCAATATGAGATCAGTAGAGGTTCGACTCGTTGAGCGCTCTTCCTTGGCCATGTGACATTAAGTTCATTGGCCACATGGTGTAGGCGCACATCAATCTCATTCAAATGAATGCAGCTGAGCTTCAATACCAAGCACGGCGCTATACAATGTACGGTGCTGTGTGAAGGCTGCGGCACTCATTACTCATGGGATAACCCCTTTAATGCAATTCATGGGAATTGTATTAAAAAATATGCCCGAATATTCCAGAGGAAAACTGTTCCCATCTTCACAACTGTACATACACTAAACAAAAATATAAACGCAACACTTTTGGTTTTGCTCCCATTTTGCATGAGCTGAACTCAAAGATCTGAAACATTTTCTACATACACAAAAGACCCATTACTCTCACATATTGTTCACAAATCTGTCTAAATCTGTGGTACTGAGCCCTTCTCCTTTACCGAGATAATCCATCCCATCTCACAGGTGTGGCATATCAAGGTGCTGATTAGACATCATGAATATTGCAGAAGTGTGCCTTAGACTGCCCACAATAAAAGTCCACTCTGAAATGTTCAGTTTGATCACACAGCATAATGCCACAGATGTTGCAACGTTTGAGGGAGCGTGCAATTGGCATGCTGACTGCAGGAATGTCTACCAGAGCTGTTGCCTGTGCAGTGAATGTTGATTTCTCTACCATAAGCCATCTCCAAAGGCGTTTCAGAGAATTTGGCAGTACATCCAACCGGCCTCACAACCGCAGACCACGTGTAACAACACCAACCCAGGACCTCCACATCCAGCATGTTCACCTCCATGATCGTCTGAGACCAGCCACCCGGACAGCTGCAGCAAAAATCGGTTTGCATAACCAAAGAATTTCTGCAGAAACTGTCAGAAATCGTCTCAGGGAAGCTCATCTGCATGCTCGTCGTCCTCATCAGGGTCTGGACATGACTGCGGTTGGTCGTTGTAACCGACTTGAGTGAGCAAATGCTCACATTCAATGGCGTCTGACATGTTGGAGAGGCGTTCTGTTCACGGATGAGTACCGGTTTTCCTGTTCAGGGCAGATGGCAGATAGCGTGTGTGGCGTTGTGTGGGTGAGCGGTATACTGACATCAACGTTGTGGATCGAGTGGCCCATGGTGGCAGTGGGGTTATGGTATGGGCAGGCGTATGTTATGAACGACGAACACAGATGCATTTTATTGATGGCATTTTGAATGGACAGAGATACCGTGACGAGATCCTAAGGCCCATTGTTGTGCCATTCATCCATGACCATCATCTGATGTTGCAGCATGATAATGCTCGGCCCTATATTGCAAGGATCTGTAGACAATTCCTGGAAGCTGAAAACATCCCAGTTCTTGCATGGCCAGCATACTCACTGGACGTGTCACCCATTGAAGAGGAGTGGACCAACATTCCACAGGCCACAATCAACAACCTGATCAACTCTATGCGACGGAGATGTGCAGTGCATGAGGCCAATGGTGGCCACACCAGATACTGACTGTTTTTCTGACTCCCCCCACCACCACTATCTGTGGCATTGTGCTGTGTGATCAAACTGCACATTTCAGAGTGGCCTTTTTTTTTTTTTCAAATATAGTTTTTGTTGAAGTAAATAGACAGTATCCAGTTAATACATTATATCATTATATGGCAATGCATGGAAATAAGTTATCTATATGCGTCATTACAGATTTGCATTTTCCAGTGAGTTACAGCAATAATGCATTTCAACATAAAATGTAAAATCCTTATTTCACAATTGTCACACTTTTTTCGTATTGCGTATATCTGCAGTGCATATTCTATTGTGAAAACTTGTCTATCTATTTTTATTTTTATTCCCCCCCCCCCCCCATTTATCCCTTGCCCCATTTCAGAGTGGCTTTTATTGTGGGGCAGTCTAAGGCACACCTGTGCAATATTCAAGCTGTCTAATCAGCACCTTGATATGCCACACCTGTGAGAAGTGCTCACTAACACAGATTTAGACAGATTTGTGAACAATATGTGAGAGTAATGGGTCTTTTGTGTATGTAGAAAATGTTTCAGATCTTTGAGTTCAGCTCATGCAAAATGGGAGCAAAACCGAAAGTGTTGCGTTTATATTTTTGTTCAGTGTATTTTGCATGCATGTTATTCTCCAACAATTTTCAGGTTTTAATTCAAAGAAAAATTAGCTATTTGCAAAAATGAATGTGACAATGTAATCTCAACCCATTTTTCTCCCTACCTGTATGTTCTTCATTTTACTTTTTCGTTACCGAACCCACAGTGATCATGTGAACTGAAACACTTTTTATTTATTTTTTTAAATTTACTTAATTTGCAGTTTTCTCTTATCCCCCGTTCTTGAATCCTATTTCTTGATTTGTTATGTGTCTGCTGTCCGATCATGCAGTGAGATGTGCCCTGACATCAGCAGTTCACGTGACACTAACCACATCCCTTGTTCTTACCAATAACAATTGTTTGTCCTACATTACAAGGCTGCAATGCAGGACATAACCTACAGGAACTGAATATGATTTGCCACAGGGCGCAATGGTAGGCTATTGACTTCAGATTAAAGGGGTTATCCTGGAAAAGATAATGATAACTTATTCCCAGGATAAGTCATCATTATAACATCAGCGGGGGTCCAAGTCCTGGCACCCCCAACTGTTTCAGGTTGCGGCTGTGCTCACAGGAGCTCATGTGAGCATTGCATGCTCCCGCCAGCTTTCCAAAGTCAGCGCCGTACATCGTATAGTGGCAATGCTTGGTATTGCAGCTCAGCCCCATTGACTTGAATGGGGTTTAGCTGCAACTAGGCCATGTGACTGATGTACAGTGACATCATTGGCCTAGGAAAAGGCTGCGGCGCTCAAGGTCTCTTCCAATAGTTGATCGGCGGGGGTCCCGGGTGTCGCACCCCTACAGATCTGATACTGATGACTTATTCTGAGGATAAGTTATAAATATATTTTCCTGGATAACTCCTTTAAGGCTGTATTGAGAAATGCTGGTATTTGTGGAAGGTGATATAACAGCGATATCTGTTGGTCGGGAAGCATTTATATTAGTGGCACAACCCCTTTAAGGCCCCATTCACATGACCATATTTTTTCTCCGCATCTGAACCACATTTTTTGCAGATCGGATGTGGACTCATTTATTTCAGTTGGGCTGCAAAAAATGCGGACACCACGCGATCCGTATGTCTGTTCTGCAGCCCTGCAAAAAAGGTAGAACATGTCCTATTGTTGTCTGTCTTTTAGACAAAGTAGGCATTGTTACATTAGGTCCGCCAAAAAAACAGATGCAACACGGATGTCACATAGACATTATACGTATTTTCTGCAGACCACAAAATACAAATGGTTACAAAAGGCTACATTCACACGGCCGTATGTGTTTTGCAGTCCTTAAAACAGGGATCCGTAAAAAATATGGATGACGTCCGTTTGGCATCCGTATTGTATCCTTTTTTTTTGCCAGGTCCTTTGTAACAATGCCTATCCTTGTTCATTAAACGGACAAGTATAGGACATGTTCTATCTTTTTTGCGGGGCTACAGAACAGACATATGGATGCGGACAGCACATGATGTGCCATTTTTTGCAGACCTATTGAGATGAATTGGTCCACATCCTATCAAAAAAACAGAACGGACACGGAAACAAAATACGTTCGTGTGCATGAGGCCTAAAACAGGTTTAAAAAAAGTGCACATATCTTTGAAACTATGCCTAATTATCTGCACAAGGTTGTAGTCAAGATCACAATAAATGCAATTAGAGGACGTTAATTCTTATTTTGTTTGTGGTTAAAGGGAATGTGTATTCCAAAAAATCTGAACTTATTGTTTAAATAATTTTTCTAAATTATTTATTTTTTAAAGAATTTAATTTATTCAATTATTTTTTAATCTATCTATTAAAGAAACACTGGACACTAAGGCATCTTCCACGCGAACGTTGTGCATCTGTTCTGTGCATTGGGGACCACAATTTGGGGTCTCTAATGCACAGGCAACGTCCGTGCGGAGGCTGGGACGGATCGAGACCCATTCAACTTGAATGGGTCCGTGATCCGTCCGCACTGCATAAAAATAGAACAAGTTCTATTTTTTTTCGGTGCGGAGGCAAGGACAGAAACACCACGGAAGCACTCCGTAGTGCTTCCATGTATTTCCGATCAGTGCCTCCGTTCCGCATCTCCGTGATTGCGGAGCCATTCAAGTGAATGGGTCCGCATCCGTGATGTGGAGTGCACACGGGCCGGTGCCCATGTATTGCGGACCCACTGTATACGGACTGCATTAAGGCCATGGGTACACAATGTTCGTGTGCAAGAGGCCTAACCCTTATAATAGGATGATGCTTCCTCTTCTGTACGGATGACTTTTCAATAGTCTTCTTATCATCAATATACAGGATTACAATAAAAAGGTAATAAACACAGGATCCACCATCCACCATGGACAATGACCTCTGCACTGGTCACAGAACATGTTCGATGTCTAGAAACATCTCCTGTCTGCCGTGCCTATGGTCTGCGTGGCTGTTTTGGGCATATCTTTGAATGCAGTTAACAGCAGCTCAGGCAACATGGCTGCCCCAATAATCATGTTCAGTATAGAATAAAAAAAAATCTACAATCAGAAAAAAAACTAAAAACTGATTAGAATCAGTGACTAATTTTCACTATCAGATATTAATTATTAAATACATATAGGTGATGCATTCCCTTTAAACTGAGTATACCACTTCCTTTTACCTTCCAATTTTACCTAAGATCATCCTGGAGCTTGGCAGAACTAAATTCAACTTCTACTGTTCCCGTCTTTCGCTATCCTTCCACCATCCAATAAATCTCCTACAGCTAAACAAAGCAGATGTGCATATCCTGTATGCCAGTAGCTGTTTATATTTCTTAGGAGAAGTTTGCTCTGCATCTTGGCAACGCTATGACTTGGAGCTATTGATCATCAGGTTACAGTAAAAGCATTACATAGACTTGCGCTGAATAATGTGTCAAAAAGGGTAAGGCCTTATGCACCACAGAGCTGTTATACGGAAAATTGTAAGGGACCGTTCAAATGGCAGGTTTTACTGTGAAATTTTGGAGCAAAGAACCACACTGAAATTTCACTGAAGATTTACTGACGGCCACGTCCTTTCTGCCTCCCATTAATTTCAATGGGAGGCAGGACTAAGAATCGTAGACATGTTTGTTTTCGGTGCAGCCATGGCTTTAAGCCGCCGCTGTTTTAAGCCACTGCTCAGCGATCCTCTACGCTGCCTCCCATTGAAATGAATGGGAGGCACAAAGGGCACGTCTGCGACAAAATTCTGCGGTAAAACACGCCATGTGAATAACCCCCTGGGCTACATTCAAACACCAGTGAAAAATGGCCGTCGTTATTTAACGGCCTGTGAATAACGGCCGTCCAAAAATAGGAGCATGAATTGTACAGCATTGAAAAAGGGATCAGGCCCTCAAAAGTCCCATAGTGTTTCATAAAAACAAAAGAAAAAAAGTCTAAAAAAAAGGACCCCCCTTTCCCTTCATCAAGCTATTAACAAATGTAATAAATAAATAAATATATATATATATATATATATATATATATATATATATACATATATGAATAGACATATTAGGTATCATCTTGACTTTAATGATATAACAGCATCACATGATCTATCCCGTCAGGAGAAATAAAAAAAATTAAAATAGTGCCAGAAAAGCCACTATTTTGCTCACCCTGCCTCACAAAAAGCGTAATTTTAAGCGAACAAAAAGTACTATGGGGCACATTTATTAAGTCCAGCGTTTTAGATGCCGGTCTTAATAAAGCCCTAAGCTGGGGGTGGTACTGCTGAAATTATGAAGAGACGCTCACTTATTTAGACTTCACGTGAGCGGGGCGAAGTCGCAGATTGCGGCGCAACAGCTAGTTGTTGCACCGCAATCTGCACGTTTAATACACCTAATATAGGCATATTTCAGCTTAGTAAATGACCCCATATGTATCCTAAAATGGAAACATCACCTCATCCCGCAGAAAACATGCCCTCACACAAGGCATTTGCCAGAAAAATGGCAACACACAAAAACTTATATATTTTCTTTTTTAAATAGACATATTAGGTATAGCTGCATCCTTAGTGACCTATTCTATAAAAATATTATTATTATTTATTATTAAAGCGCCATTCATTTCATGGCGCTGTACATATGAAAAGGGGTGCACATACATAATACAGACGATTGCACTAAGCATAAACAAGACGAGTTACAAACTGGTACAGAAGGAGAGAGGGCCCTGCCCGTGAGGGCTTACAATCTACATGGTATGGGAGAAGTACAAAGTGGGTGTGGGATAAGTTGGTCATGGCGGTTATAGAAGAAGCAGGGTCACTGGTTGTAGGCTTGTCTGAAGAGTTGGGTTTTTAGGTTTCTTTTAAAGGAATCCACTGTCGGTGAGAGTCTGATATGTTGGGGTAGCGAGTTCCAGAATGTGGGGGATGCACGGGAGAAATCTTGGAGGCGATTGTGGCAAGAGGAGAGGAGAGAAGGAGGTCTTATGAGGATCAGAAATTGTGTGTGGGGATGTATCGGGAAAGTAGCTCAGAGATGTAGGGAGGGGACAGGTTGTGGACGGCCTTGTGTGTATTTGTTAGTATTTTAAACTGAAATTGCTGGGCAATGGGGAGCCAGTGAAGAGATTGGCAGAGGGGAGAGGCAGAGGAGTAACAAACAGGGTGAGATTGTGTTTTAGTCGGGCAGCAGAGTTAAGGATAGATTGGAGGGGTGCGGGAGTGCTAGATGGAAGGCCACAGAGGAGAATGTTGCAGTAGTCTAGAAGGGAGATGATGAGGGCATGTACAAGCATTTTCGCAGATTCAAAGTTGAGGAAAGCGCGGATGCGGGAGATGTTTTTAAGTTTGAGGCGGGAGATGTTTTTGAATTTGAGGCGGTGGAAAGGGTTTGGATGTGCGGTCGGAAGGAGAGGGCAGAATCCAAGGTCACTCCAAGGCAGCAGACTTGGTTGACCGGGGAGAGTATGCAGCCGTTGATCATGATAGAAAGGTCTGTTGGGGGGAGGTTGAGCAAGATGGGGGAAAGATGATGAATTCTGTTTTATCCATGTTAAGTTTTAGAAAACGAGAGGAGAAGAAGGATGATATAGAAGATAGACATTGTGGGATTCTGGATAATAAGGTGGTGATGTCTGAACCAGAAAGGTAGATTAGTGTGTCGTCAGCATAAGAGTGGTACTGAAAGCCATGGGACTCTATAAGATGTCCGAGGCCAAAAGTGCACATAGAAAAGAGCAGGGGTCCTAAGACAGAGCCTTGCAGGACACAAACAGAGAGGGAATAAGACGAGGAGGTGGTGTGACAGTGGGAGACGCTTAAAGTCCGGTCTGTGAGGTAGGATGTGATCCATGAGAGGGCCAGGTTAGTGATGCCAAGAGATGAGAGAGTTTGCGACAGAAGGGAATGGTCAACAATGTCAAAAGCAGAGGACAGGTCAAGGAGAAGGAGGACAAAGTAATGTTTTTGGGTTTTGGCTGTTAGTAGGTCATTGGGGACTTTGGTAAGGGCAGTCTCAGTCGAGTGGTGGGGTCGGAAGCCAGATTGTAGCCGATCAAAGAAGGAGCAGGAGGAGCAGTAAGAGGACAGTTCCGAATGGACATGTTGGTCAAGTAGCTTTGAGGCATACGGAAGAAGTGATATGGGCCGAAAACTGGACAAAGGTTAAAGTGAAAGCTTTTTGAGGATGGGTGTAATGGTAGCATGTTTAAAAGCAGAGGGGAAGACGCCAGAGGTTAGTGATAGGTTGAAGAGATGAGTTAGGGCTGGGATAAACACTGTGGTGAGGTTAGGGATGAGGTGGGATAGGATTGGGTCAAGTGCACAGGTGGTAAGATGTGATCTGGAGAGTAGAGTGGAGAGTTTTCCTTTTGTAATGGTGGAGAAGTGGGTTTTGGGAGAAGAGGACTGAGCAGTTGTGTAGAGGGGCTGTGGGGACTGTGTACTGAAATAATGAAATTTCTCTGATGTTGACTATCTATTGTTTGAAGTATGCAGCAAAGTCTTCAGCTGAGATGAGAGGAGAGGGTGGTGGTGCTGGGGGAGTTAAAAGTGTTAAAATGTTGTTTAGGGCTGTGGGCCAGGGAAGAGATGAGAGATGAGAAGTAGGCCTGTTTTGCATCAGAGAGTGAGGATTTGAATATGAGGAGGGATTGCTTGCATGCGGTGAATTTATCTTTAGAATGGGATTTCTTCCATCGCCGCTTAGCAGCCCTGGAAGCTTGTCTTTTGGTCAGGTTGGTGTGCCAGGGTTGTTTGCTGATTTTTCGGGTTTTGTTGTGTGTGAGGGGGAAACAGTGTCCAGAGCTGTACTTATTGTCGTGTTATATAGGGTGGTGGCAGCATCTTGGTCTTGGAGGGAACAAATAGTAGAGAGTGGCAGAAGAGAGTCAGAAAGCAAGTGAAAGTCGAGATGTTTTAGGTTCCTGCGGGGGGTGGTACTAGTGTGTGGACCGGGGGAGCAGCAGAAGGGACCAATAAAGAGAAGGTGAGTAGGTTGTGGTCGGATAGGGGGAGAGACGAATTAGAAAGGTTAGATAGGGAGCAGAGGTGGGTAAAGATAAGATCCAGAGTGTGACCATCTCTGTGGGTGGGAGCGGAAGACCACTGTGAGAGGCTGAAGGAGGAAGAGAGTGATAGGAGTTTAGAGGCGGCTGAGTGGCAGGTGTCAATAGGGATGTTGAAGTCACCCATGATGATAGTGGTGATGTCAGCAAAAATAAAGTGTAGTAGCCAGGTGTTAAAGTGGTCAAGAAAGATGGTGGCTGGGCCTGGGGGGCGGTAAATGACAGCTACTTGAAGGTTGGAGGGAGAGTAGATGTGAACAGAGTGTACTTCAAATAAAGTGAGCATAATGGAGGGTGGCAGTGGAGTTGTGCTGTAGAAGCAGGTGTCTGATAGGAGAGGACCAACTCCTCCACCATGTTTGCAGCCGGGGCGGGGGGTGTGAGTGAAATGAAATCTACTATATGAGAGTGCAGCAGGGGAGGAGGTGTCAGAAGGTGTCAGACATGTTTCTGTGAGACCCAGAAAGGAAAGTTTTTGAGAGATAAAAAGATCATGAATGTAAGACAGTTTGTTATAGAGCGTGCATTCCATAATGCTCCTGCAAGAGGAACCAAAGCAACAGGGGTCAGAGGAATGGTTATTATGTTTAAGGGGTTGCAGAAATCTGTAGAAGGAGATTTGTAGTAGGAGGTAGAGATGGTAGTAGGGATTTTCTGAGGGGGCTGGATTTGGAGAGATATCACCAGCAATAAGGAGAAGCAGAGAAAGTGTTAGTAGGTAAGAATAAGAGAGGGCATGAGGTATCTGTGTGCGTTTGGGAAGGAAGTATTTTACGTTGCCAACCAGGTTTGTGCAAGCGATCAGATGAGAAGGTAAGATGGAGGGAGAGATGAATAGTTCCTTGCTGGGTGAATGGATGTGGGGGTATTTCAGGAGGTTTTGGAAAAGTGGGTAGAGTAAGATGAAAAATTGAAACATTGTTTGCATTAACTATTTCTGTAATTACCTTTGGTCCCCTTCTGGTTCCATTCTGGTATAATTCAGTGAATGAAAATTTACCTCATCCCGCAAAAAATATGCGCTCACACAAGACCATTGCCAGAAATTTGTTTTTAGAAAAATGCCTTTCAGAAAATGTTGACACAAAAACTAGATTTTTTTTTTCTTTGTAAAAGTGGTAAAACTTAAAAAAAAAGCTATAGAAAATTGGTATCTCTGTAATCATACTGACCAGGAAAATAAAGATAACATTCCCACATGATGTTTGCTGCAGTAACAAAACCCAAAAAGCAATGGCATTTCTTTATCCTACTTCCCAAAAAGCGAAGTAAAAAGTGATTTAAAAAAAAACATATGTACCCCCAAAATGGTACCAATGATAATGGCATCATCCCTTAAAAAAATAAGCCCTCATATAGCTTTGTTAAGAGAAAAATAAACGTATGGTTCTCAGAGAATGGCAGTACTGGAAAGAGGCTGTTCAATGCCAACATTCCAGCAAAATCCATGCTTCAAAACCCAAACAGTGCTCCATTCCTTCTGACCCCTACTTTGCGCAAATACAGCAGCTTACTTCCACATTTATGGCATTTCTGCACCAAGAAGAACCCACCTATGGATTCAAGTAGTGTGGTGTGGGTCTCAGATAGCACCAGCCTAGCACAACATATTGGGCACTGTCAATTTTCATTTGCACAATATCTGTTCTATCAAAATGCTTAATCCACAACTTAATTGTCACTCCTGTGACAGGTCTTAGAAGGTCTGAAAGATTATCTGCACATTAGTGATCTGACATCCTCTTTTGGTTTCACTTTGTCTGTGTGTTGCTGGTATGTCCACACCTCCTGTTCAGGTGTAGATCATGTGACCATTACCCATCCCTATTTAGTCTGACTTTACCAATCACTCCTTGCTCTGGATAGCTTCATTTGATTTTGGAAGAGTTGGAGTGTGGTTCGTGTTGATGTCCTGTTCATCCATCATCCTCAGAAGTGTCCAGCTTGTTCTGTTTTGTATGCGCCCCCCCCCCCCCCCCCCGGTTGTTTACTAGGCCTCAGCGAGACATTAGTTTCTTCATCAGGAAAGGAACAGGTTGTCTCTGCCCTGTCATTACTTTTAGGGCATCCGAGGGTCACCAGGGTTTTCTGGGTTCCTGTGTATGGGCATCTCTACCATCAAGAGGTGCCCATACGGATAGGAGTTAGGGCCAGGAGCAGGGTTTTATAGGTAGTGACCCTTTTCCTTCCCTAGCGGTGAGGCCTAGTGTCTTTACCCTTCCTTCTTGTTGTCTCTTGGTGTTCTCCCCTATTACATCCGTGGTATCAATACCTTGATGGGCAGTTTCCAAAATGGGTTCATATCTTAGAGGTTCCACTTATTATTTTACCCCAGAGCCTCTACAGTTGTCAGCAAAAGATGCGTAAATCATCACATTGGGCCATAGATATGCATGGTCTACTTTTAGGCATCTTTCACAGGGGTGTCGCGAGTGAGGGCCGGATAGGATGCGGGTGTGTAGCGGGAAAATCGTGCGATTTTGCCTGCGAGTGGGGTGAGTTTTATATGCGATTGCGTTGTACTCTTCAGTTTTTTCCATGCGAGTGCAATTCATTATGCACGCGCGTGATAAAAAACTTAATGTGGTACCCAGACCCGAACCCGAACTTCTTCACTGAAGTTCGGGTTTGGGTTAGGTATTTTTATATTTTTCCTTATAATAACATGGTTGTAAGCGAAAATATCAGCATCCTTAATAAAGAGAGCTTAGTAGAATGTAGATTGAGGTGTTAAAAATAAAAATAACTTACCTGTTCCAATTGATTGCGCAGCCGGAATCCTCTTCTTGCTTCTTCTTTCAGGATCTGCCAAAAGACATTTGGTGATGTAATCGCGCTCAGTGGGGAGCGCAGTGACGTCAGCGCAGGTCCTGCTGAATGCAGATAGAAACATCACCAAAAGTTCTTTTACAGGTCCTGAAATAACTCCCTGGATCAACGACCCCTCTCTAGTAGCTATAGCCTGTAATATTATTACACTCCAGAAATACGTCCAGGGCCCTCTTGAATTCCTTTATTGTACTCACCATCACCACCTCCTCAGGCAGAGAGTTCCATAGTCTCACTGCTCTTACCGTAAAGAATCCTTTTCTATGTTTGTGTACAAACCTTCTTTCCTCCAGATGCAGAGGATGTCTCCTCGTCACAGTCACAGTCCTGGGGATGGGAGAGATCTCTGTACTGACCCCTGATATATTTATACATATTAATTAGATCTCCTCTCAGTCGTCTTTTTTCTAAAGTGAATAACCCTAATTTTGATAATCTTTCAGGGTACTGTAGTTGGCCCATTCCAGTTATTACTTTAGTTGCCCTCCTCTGAACCCTCTCCAGTTTTGCTACGTTTGCCTTGTTCACAGGAGCCCAGAACTGTACACAGTACTCCATGTGTGGTCTGACTAATGATTTATAAAGTGGTAGGACTATGTTCTCATCACGGGCATCTATGCCCCTTTTGATGCAACCCATTATCTTATTGGTCTTGGCAGCAGCTGCCTGACACTGGTTTCTACAGCTTAGTTTACTGTTTATTAAAATCCCTAGGTCCTTTTGCAGTGGCCAGGAACGGGTGGATAATATTCAGTATTTGTCGTGACGCCAATTGCAGCGTGCGCAGGGCCCTTTCAAGGTGTTATAACGCACGTCCCAGATTAGGAATGCCAGAGTGGTGTAATGGCCTATAATGTCTCTGGTGGTAGTTGTGTCACGGTGTCTCCTACCTGGATACAGCCGGACTCCCGACTCACTTGCAATAAATTTGAGTGTAGTGATAGTAGGAGTAATAGAGGAACTTGGCAGAATAAATTATATCCAGACCTTTAGATGAAGTTCAAACATTGCTTTACTTGGAATAATTTGCATCCAAACAGTATACAGCTTGGTCTCTTGGTCCCAGCAGGTTTTGGCAATGATTGACAGGAATGAGTACTTCTTCTTTAAACATGGAGTTTGCAGGATAAACGTCTGCTTGGTAGCTCTGTAACTGTAGCAGGGTTAGCTTCTGCACTTATCTGGTACCTTCTGCTGGGTGGGGACAGACTAGCTGAGGAGGAATAGTCTTCTCCTATGACTCTGGACTTATCTCACAGATGGATTCTTAGGGATGCTTTCTTCCTGGAACTCTGGAGTTGGTCTGTACATTCTGGTTCTTCATCCAGCAGAGCCAAAGGTGCTCAGACTGGGTATATGGCCACGTCTCTTGCGGAGCCGTGCCCCTACTTTCTTTCCTAAGGAGGAAGTACCACTCAAAACCCTCCTTTCCCCAACAGGGGGTAAACTATATATCCAGCTCTAACAGGTTTTTTTTTTTCCTCCCTTGCTGCAGGAAGAAGGACTAGCCCATCTCTCTCCACAAGGGGGGCAGAATAAAACAGGATTGTTCCACTCTGAACTGCCATAACATTAAGACTCTCTCTGCCAATGATGCTGCCACCTGCTGGTAACCAGGATAATTACATGAACCATTACATTTAACATAGTTTTATATGCACATTTCTGGAGGACATAATATAAATTACATCAGATGACATTATAAGAGGCGCTTAGAAGATAGTAGAGGAGTGTAGTAACACAACTCTGGGGTGTTACATTTTTCCATGTCAATGTTAACCAGTGTTTTACCATTTAGTATGTACGGGTGACTTGCATTATTTCTTCCAATGTGCATAACCTTACATTTGTCAGTGTTAAACCTCATCTGCCACTTCTCTGCCCAAGCCTCCAATCTATCCAGATCCACCTGTAGCTGTATAGTGTCCTCTTCCGTGTCAATTACTTTAAACAGTTTAGTGTCATCTGCAAAAATTTATATTTTACTGTGCAAGCCTTCTACAAGATCATTTATAAATACAGGGTGGGCCCTGGGCAAAAATTTACTTGGGCCCCCTGGATCTCGCCTTCCCACACCTTAGCAGGCAATCACGCCCTCCACCACAACACACACACAAAAAATCCACACATCTGGTAGAGTACAGTGAATGACTGTAAATACTTCCAGTTCTGAAGACTCCAGCGGCTCAGGATCAGTGTTCTGGGCAGCTGGGCTCAGGCTGGAAGTGGGCACCGCTCTGCAGGAAGGAGACCAGGGCTCGGCTCACCCTAGTGTTACAGTGCACCCCAGCACCCCACAGTATGCAGTATAGCACCCTATAGTATACAGCACCACACAGTATGCAGTTTAGCACCCCACACTATACAGTACCCCACAGTATATAGTAGAGCAGTATAGCAGCCTACAGTATACAGCACCCCACAGTATACAACACCTCACAGTATACAACACCTCACTGTATACAGCACCCCAAACTATACACAATACAGCCCCCCACACTATACAGTACAGCAGTATAACACTTCACACTATACCGCACCCACAGTATACAGTATACAGACCCCCACAGTATACAGTACAGCAGTATAGCCCCCCACACTATACAGGCCCCCGCACTATACAGCCCCCCCCCCCACTATACAGGCCCCCCCCACACTATACAGCCCCCCCCACACTATACAGGCCAACCACAGTATACAGCCCACCCCACAGTATACAGCCCACCACAGAGTATACAGCCCCAACAAAGTATACAGTCCCACAAAGTATACAGCCCCACACAATATACAGCCCCACACAAAATACAGCCCCCCACAGTATACAGGCCCCCACACAGTATACACCACCCCACTATACAGTAGTTTAAGGTATATTAACATAACAGCCCCTGTCACCTTTTTCTGATGTAATCTTCACACAAAAAAGCTCCACAGTTAACTTCTGCAACACTCCACAGGACCTCATAGCCATGTGACCAGTAATTGCTAGGTTACTGGTCACATGGTGATCAGTGGTGTATCTTGGTTTTGTGCTGCCCTAGGCGAGACTAAACTCGGGCACCCCCCTAATATAAATTTGACCCACCCCTTCCTGTCAAGGCCAAACCCCTTTCTCTCTAAACCCCACCCCTTCCTATGTGCCATCCACAGATCCCCCCCTAAAGAGTGCCATCCACGGATCCCCCTCCCCTAAATAGTGCCATCCACGGATCCCCCTCCCCTAAACGGTGCCATCCACAGATCCCCCCCTCCTCCCCTAAACGGTGCCATCCACAGATCCCCCCTCCTCCCCTAAACGGTGCCATCCACAGATCCCCCCCTCCTCCCCTAAACAGTGCCATCCACAGATCCCCCCCTCCTCCCCTAAACGGTGCCATCCACAGATCCCCCCCTCCTCCCCTAAACAGTGCCATCCACAGATCCCCCCTCCTCCCCTAAATGGTGCCATCCACAGATCCCCCCCTCCTCCCCTAAACGGTGCCATCCACAGATCCCCCCCCTCCTCCCCTAAACGGTGCCATCCACAGATCCCCCCCTCCTCCCCTAAACGGTGCCATCCACAGATCCCCCCCTCCTCCCCTAAACGGTGCCATCCACAGATCCCCCCTCCTCCCCTAAACTGTGCCATCCACAGATCCCCCCCTCCTCCCCTAAACGGTGCCATCCACAGATCCCCCCCTCCTCCCCTAAACTGTGCCATCCACAGATCCCCCCCTCCTCCCCTAAACGGTGCCATCCACAGATCCCCCCCTCCTCCCCTAAACGGTGCCATCCACAGATCCCCCCCTCCTCCCCTAAACGGTGCCATCCACAGATTCCCCCCCTCCCCTAAACGGTGCCATCCACAGATTCCCCCCCTCCCCTAAACGGTGCCATCCACAGATCCCCCCCCCCCTAAACGGTGCCATCCACAGATTCCCCCCCCCTCCCCTAAACAGTGCCATCCACAGATTCCCCCCCCCCCCTAAACAGTGCCATCCACAGATTCCCCCCCTCCCCTAAACAGTGCCATCCACGGATCCCCCCCCTAAACAGTGCCATCCACAGATTCCCCCCCTCCCCTAAACAGTGCCATCCACAGATTCCCCCCCCCTCCCCTAAACAGTGCCATCCACAGATTCCCCCCCTCCCCTAAACAGTGCCATCCACAGATTCCCCCCTCCCCTAAACGGTGCCATCCACAGATTCCTCCTCCCCTCCCCTAAACGGTGCCATTCACAGATTCCCCCCCCCCTCCCCTAAACAGTGCCATCCACAGATTCCCCCCCCTCCCCTAAACAGTGCCATCCACAGATTCCCCCCCTCCCCTAAACGGTGCCATCCACAGATTCCTCCTCCCCCTGACGCTCACAGGAAAACATTTAAAAACAAATCAGTAACCTAAACTTTATTCATTAGTGATGTCTTACTGTATACCTTACTCTGTCTTTCAGCTTCGGTAACAGCAGGCAGTGCAGGCGGGCGGCGCTCACTCACTGACGTCACGCGCCTGCTCCTCCCACTAGGCGGCGCAGGCGCGTGACGTCAGTGACTGCCTGCTGTTACCGGAGCTGAAAGACAGAGTAAGGTATACAGTAAGACATCACTAATGAATAAAGTTTAGGTTACTGATTCGTTTTTAAATGTTTTCCTGTGAGCGGCGGGGCCCTGTATATTCTAACCCCCAGGCAAGCGTCCCTGTCACCATGGGAACGCCTGGGGGTTAGAATATACCATCGGATTTGTGTTTTCACGCTCTCACTGAGAGCGTGAAAACTCAGATCAGATGGTATATTCTAACCCCCAGGCAAGCGTCCCCGTCACCATGGGAACACCTGGGGGTTAGAATATACCATCGGATCTTCTGAATATACCGGAGGCAGATGAGACTGATGGGACAAGGGGCAAACAAGGCATTTTGCCGCCCCATTGGCAAGTGCCGCCCTAGGCAAATGCCTTGTTTGCCTCGTGATAGATACGCCCCTGATGGTTATGATGTCATTTAAGGTCCTAGATCAAAACTTTAACACAGTACGATCGTGATGCCTGGACTCAGTGCCAGCTTGACACCCGGGGCAGTAGCTAGCAGGGCTTAAGAGGCAGCTGTCTTGGGCCCCCCAGGAGCAACTGGGCCCTGGGCAGCTGCCCCTTTTGCCCCTTGGTAAAGACGGCCCTGGCCATATTTATGGATACACCTTAATAAAATGGGAATTGTTGGTGATATTAACTTCCTGTTTGTGGCACCATTAGTATATGTGAGGGGGGAAACTTTTCAAGATGGGTGGTGACCATGGCGGCCATTTTGAAGTCGCCCATTTTGAATCCAACTTTTGTTTTTTCAATAGGAAGAGGGTCATGTGACACATCAAACTTATTGGGAATTTCACAAGAAAAACAATGGTGTGCTTGGTTTTAACGTAACTTTATTCTTTATTCTTTCATGAGTTATTTACAAGTTTCTGACCACTTATAAAATGTGTTCAATGTGCTGCACATTGTGTTGGATTGTCAATGCAACCCTCTTCTCCCACTCTTCACACACTGATAGCAACACCGCAGGAGAAATGCTAGCACAGGCTTCCAGTATCCGTAGTTTCAGGTGCTGCATATCTTTTATCTTCACAGCATATGCATAAATGGCCCACCCTGTATATTGAAGAGGATAGGGCCCAGTACTGACTCCTGAGGTACTCCACTAGTGATAGTGACCAGTTATTGAGCCAGTTACTTACCCAAGTATAAATCACTAAACTAGGCCTCGAATGCACATGGTGCTCTTTCTCTTCTGACTTCACCCTGCAGTGTGACCAAACAGCACAGCACTCTACAACCACTTATGGGGTGTTACCATATTCAGGAGAAAATGTGTAACAAATTGTGGGGTGCTTTTACTCGTTTACCCCTTGTGAAAATTTAAAATCCTGGGCTAAAGCAACATTTTATTGGAAAAAATAGAATTTTTCATTTTCACAGCCAAGTGTTTCTATGAAATGCCCATGGGTACAAAGCATACACTACTCCCCTAAATAAATTCTTTGAAGATTGTAGTTCCCAAAATGGGTTCACTTTTTGGGTGTTCCCACTATAGGGGGTACCTCACGGTCTCTTCAAACGCAAAATAGTGCCCAAAATCTATTCCAGCAAAATCTCCCCTCCAAAGGCATATGGCACTCCTTCCCTTCTGAGCCCTGTGGTGTACCCATACAGCAGTATACAATCACATATAGGGTGTTCCTGTAAACTGCAGAATGAAGGTAATAAATATTGAAAATATTGAGCTTTGTTTTGATGTTAACCCTTGCTGTGTTACAAGAAGAAAACACATTAAAATGGAAAATTCAGCAGAAAAAAGTTGTTCCTTTAATTCTTGTGGAACACCTACAGGGGTAACAATGTTTTTAAAATCAGTCTTGAATAATTTGAGGTGCGTAGTTTCTAAAATGGGGTAATTTCATCATGACCTGATTAAGAACCATCTGGTTCGAAACATGTAGACCGTACTGGGGCTTATTTTTGGAGGTTTCTATCACCGCTGTACATTTGGTTTGTGGAATAAACGTCAAGCAAGAAAAACAAGGTGCTGGATCTTTCTTCCTTTCCGTTCAAGTTTATATGCTTGGGTCTCATCCCATCCATGCACTCTTAAAACTGTTGATGCAGGTGAGCTGGACTTTTACTATTATTCATGGGGGCACAGCACTTGTATCGCTATCTAAGGGGGAACAAAGCAGGTAGCACTATATAAGGGGGTACAGAGCATAGGGGCATACAGCATAATGGCATAGAGCACCTATCGCTATATAAGAGGGAACAGAGCATGTAGCACTATATAAGGGGTACAGAGCATGGGGGAATACAGGATGGTGGTCCAGAGCATGTAACACTATATAAAGGGGCCCAGAGCATGTACCACATTATAGGGGCACATCATGTGGCAATATGTATTGGGCGACAGAGCATGTGACAAGATTGTATTTAGGGGCACAGTGTATGATGCTATTATATCTAGGGCACAGTGTATGAAGCTATTATATTTAGGGCACAGTGTATGAAGCTATTATATTTAGGGCACAGTGTATGATGCTATTATATTTAGGGCACAGTGTATGATGCTATTATATTTAGGGCACAGTGTATGAAGCTATTATATTTAGGGCACAGTGTATGGTGCTATTATATTTAGAGCACAGTATATGAAGCTATTATATTTAGGGCACCGTGTATGATGCTATTATATTTAGGGCACAGTGTATGATGCTATTATATTTAGAGCACAGTATATGAAGCTATTATATTTAGGGCACCGTGTATGATGCTATTATATTTAGGGCACAGTATATGATGCTATTATATTTAGGGCACCGTGTATGATGCTATTATATTTAGGGCACAGTGTATGATGCTATTATATTTAGAGCACAGTATATGAAGCTATTATATTTAGGGCACCGTGTATGATGCTATTATATTTAGGGCACAGTATATGATGCTATTATATTTAGGGCACTGTGTATGATGCTATTATATTTAGGGCACCGTGTATGATGCTATTATATTTAGGGCACAGTGTATGATGCTATTATATTTAGGGCACAGTATATGATGCTATTATATTTAGGGCACAGTGTATGTAGCTATTATATTTAGGGCACAGTGTATGATGTGTAGGGATTTCCCAAATGGTAGCCTTCGGATAAATACACAGCAGCCTCTATTCGGTGAAAATTAAAGTAATAAATGTCTTTTATTGTTGGCACACAACAAGTCAACAGGCGTCAGTAATCGCCTTACTCCAGCCGACACCTAAAGAAAAAACAATTCAGTCCCGTATCTGGTGACATCACACAGGTATTATTAAGGCACAGTACCGTAATCCCCACGGAGTGGAGGGGGATCTTGCTTTGTCCTCCGTCTCTCGGCAGAGACCCTACGGCTTTCACTCAGCTAAAAAAACACCAAACTATCCAGAGCTCCACCGTCAGCCAGGAAATCCCACTCACCCCACCTGACCCTGCTGGCTGACTTTTTGTAAGCCAGTCAAAACCCGGCCTGGACCGTGGGGAGTAGCCACCCGCCCAGCACTATGGCTACTCCCAAGAAGAGCCGTCCCGGATTAGCTTTTCACAGTTATGCTGATAGAGATGTGTGAATTTTATTCTATATTTTGTATCTCTAGGACAGTAATTGGTTAACTTCTTCTCTTTACAAGTGCCTCCCACCCCCCTCTTTGTTTCAAGAGAAGAGGGGGGGGGGGGCAAAGAGCTGTGCTATGGGCAGTGTCTGGTTTCTCACCTTTGTAGGTGTCCCAAGGGAAGTGTATAGACTGTGCAGGAGTGCATAAGCCAATCATATGGGTTGATGATAAATACATATTATTCACTACCTATAGAGAAGCACCTCCTTGAAGTATCACACATGACGTATGTTAGAATAGATGCCATGAGAAGATGGCGTCTACTTGATGTTTACATTAGTTGACATTCCAATGTGGTGCACATGTTAAGAGTGTTATGTCTGTTTCTCTTATCTCTTTTTCCCCTTTACCAATGAAACAATGTTTAAACCTCAGAGAGGAATGCCCTCTTCTGAAAATGTATATAACGTTTACTTTTTGTAATAAAAGGTAGAGATTGCTTTGACCAGCGTCTGTGTCAGTGTCTAGTCTCTCAACCACGCGTGGATATTAACCCCTGGGGTACATTGATTTGGAGCACCAGAGTGCATCTTAAATGCTCTAATTTAGGGCTACTTTAGCATGCTAACTACCAAAGTGTCCATCAGCAACTGCTGCGGGCATATGCACTACTGGCTCCTACTTCACCGAGGCCAGGAACCTCGGTGACACATATCTTCCATCTATGATGGTCCCTTGTGCCTTTCTACATACCCCCCCATCCTCTGCCCAAAGCTGGGGGTCTGGGCAACTCCAGCAAACATGCAGTGTACTCTGGACAGGGCATCCGCATTTAGTCTGCCCGGTCTATGCTCTACCGAAAACCTAAAGTCCTGTAGGGCTAGAAACCAATGGGTGACATGGGCATTCTTACCCTTTTTCTCTCTTAACCATTGCAGACGGGCATGATCCGAGACCAGTGTAAATCTCCATCCTAGGAGGTAGTATCAGAGATAATCAAGGGCACACTTAATGGCTAAGCATTCCCTTTCAGTTATCGAGTAATTCCGCTCTGCCGGGGACAGTTTTCTGCTGAGGTAACACACCGGATGTTCCTCCTCATTTATGACTTGAGACATTACTGCCCCTAGGCCTACTTCTGATGCATCTGTCTGAACAATAAATTCCCAGGAGAAGTAAGGGGCTACCAAGATGGGCTGTTTACAGAGGGCGGACTTAAGTTTTTGGAAGGCCTCTTCAGCCTCCGGGGATCACTTGATCACAGCAGACTTCCCCTCTTTTGTAAGGTCGGTCAGGGGTACTGCTATTTCTGAAAACTTAGGAACAAATCTCCTGTAGTATCTCACAATACCGAGAAAGGCTTTGACCTGTTTCTTGGTAAGTGCGCGGGGCCATTTTTGGATAGCTTCCACTTTAGTTACTTGGGGTTTTATTATTCCTTTTCTTACGATATATCCCAAGTATCGAGCCTCTTCCAACCCCATGGCACACATACTTGGATTTATAGTGAATCCGTCCTTTCATAACGCATCTAGGATGCTTCGAACTTTACTGAGGTGACTCTCCCAATCTTGACTAAAGATCACTATATCATCCAAGTAAACGGCCGTATATTCCCGGTGAGGGCGTAAGATTTTGTCCATAGCTCTCTGGAAGGTGGCGGGAGTCCCTTGCAGCCCAAATGGCATTCTAATGTACTGGAAGGACCCTTCTGGTGTAGAAAATGCATTTTTTTCCCCTAGCTTCTCTCGACAACGGAATTTGCCAGTATCCCTTTGTAAGATCAAGGGTCGTTATGTATCGAGCTGGCCCTAGTCTCTCTATGAGCTCATCCACCCAGGGCATGAGAAAAGCATCTACTTTGGACACCTCGTTTAATTTGTTGTAGTCATTACAAAACCGCCATTCTCCATTAGGCTTCGGGACTAGCACTATGGGACTAGACCACCCACTTTTCGGTTCCTCAATTACCCCCAGTTTCAACATTCTCTGGACCTCTTTGGAAACTATATCCCTTCGGGCCTCGGGTATCCTGTACGGTTTAAAATTTACTCGCGCCTGAGGTTCCGTTAGAATCTCATGTTCCACGACCTTGATCGTAAACAAGTCCCTATTCTGCTGTAACAGGAGCTTGTAGCGGTTATCCCGGAGCGTAGAGGGGTTTCCACCGCTGGAGGGTGTCCTTTTTCCAATCGTTGAGGAGTCTTCTCAGCATCCAGTAGTGATCCAAGTGAAGAAGCTCTTCCAATGGCTAGTGTGATAGCTGTATATTTGTTACTGTCACCGCCACTTCTGTGAGAAGGTCTGACAGACGTCCTTCTCTACCTCTTGCATGATGTTCTTTGTTTTGGTTTAACTTTCTCATCTCATTTCCTTCTCCCAGGTGTCACCTATTTAGACTAATCCTCTTTCCTTTATATTCTCTCCCATACTGTCTCACTTTGCGGTTTATACTACTTCCTGGATTGAAGTGTTCACTGCTGGAGGCTTCTGCTGCTGCTTGTTCAGATAAGTCCTTTCATGAATTGTGTTTCCTTGCTGGCTTGATTCTAGGTGACCCTGACTCCCTCCGTATGAAGTGCAGGGAGCCGGTGGTCGTGTCCCCTCACTATTATAGGGTTTTCGGGAGTCACACAGTCTTAGGTACGGGGGCATACAATCGTCTACCTTTGAGACCCTTGTATGTGCTTAGCAGTCAGGGTGTCACCTATATGCTCCTTAGTTTGGGATCAAACCAGTCGGCCGTTTATTCATAACTTCCAGCTATCTGCAACATCATCTGTGACAGTTACCCCCAATAATAAACAAGACTCTAGATTGAGGGTGAAGAAGAACTAACTATATTGATGTCCACAGGTCGGCCTTTTATGCAGGAACACAAACTACAGCAACCAATCAATATACAGTAAAAGATAATGCACTCACAAAACAGGGGCTTGGTCACATAGCTTACAAGTAGACACTGTGTCTTTACCCAGACAACGGACCAGAGTGTTATCTTGTGTATTGTAATTAAGTAGGTCAGTCTTGTGGTTAGAGCAGACTGAATGTCTGGAAGTGTGTGTCTACATATGTCCTTGATACACAGAGATGTCTGCGTCTATTGTTAAGAGTAGGTATTCAAGGCCCTGGCTAAAAACCATCTTTAAAACAGGGGGATCTGTTACAGAGCTGGCATTGGCATTTTTGGGAAGGGGACAAGGTTTTGGCAATTTTCACATTGTCGATAGTGGCGTCTTGTTGGGTCAACAGACATGGGCTCTCACGAGGGTCCCTATCCTTCCATGGTTTTAATGTTAAAGTTAATGTGGTAAATTTTATAGGGCTTTCTCCTACCTGGCTGATATACCCGGTAGTTAACTTCGCCCACCCTCTCAGTTATCTCATAGGGCCCTTGCCAGTAACTTGCTCTCTACTGTGGGGACTAAGATTAGAACCCGGTCCCCTGGACTGAACTGTCTAAGACGAGTCGTCCTGTTGTATATGTTTGCTTGCGCCTCCTGTGTCTGGAGCACATGCTCTTTCACAATAGGTGTTATTTGAGCTATTCGCTCCTGCAATGTAGTAACATGTTCGATGACACTTTTGTAAGGCGTGAGCTCACTCTCCCAGGTCTCCTTAGCGATATCTAACAGGCCTCGTGGATGCCTTCCATACAACAATTCAAAAGGTGAAAAAACCTGTTGACACTTGGGGTACCTCTCTGATTGAGAACAGTAGATAAGGCAACGGGTAATCCCAATCTCGGACATCTTTCTCGACCACTTTTTTCAACATGGCCTTCAAAGTTTTTATTGAAGCATTCTACCAGGCCATCTTGTGGCAGGCACAGCACTATGAAGTGCCTTTTGCGCTGTGGCATTAGAAGAATTTTGATATCTCTGACTTTTGGTCTAACCAGACTGTCTATTATTCTGTAATTCCTCTAGCGCAGTTCTATGGAAACAGTAGTTTTAAAGAGCACGCCAAATGCTTCAAATAACTTCTTTATTAACTTCAACTTTTATAAATATATAACCCTCTATATTTCACAGGTAGTTAAGGATAGAGATATTAAACCATTTATAGAGATGACACATAATATAGAAAACCTTTCATGGTTTAGGTATTTTCAATTGCGCTCAGTACTATCCAGTCTGGACGATAAACTGGTGTTGGATATAGATAACTCATCTTTTTTGAATGATTGGGTAGGGGGTACATTGTCTAGAATAAAGATTTCAAATATATATAAGTTACTACTTAAGGCACGGTTTAGTGATACACAGTCACCAGGACAAAGAGCGTGGGAGGTGGATTGTCCGAATTTACAATTAGAAGGGTGGGAGAATATTTTTGGGAACTTAGGCTCACTATCCCAGAACTTCAACCATGTTTTATTACAATTTTATATTTGCCATAGATTATATATCACTCCTTTATGGATGAATAAATGTGGATTAAGAGACACGTCTAACTGCCCTAAATGCGACACTGCAGGAGCGGATTATCTTCATATGATATGGACTTGTCCAGAACTCATAAACTATTGGAATACTATAAATAATTGTATTATGTATAAACTAAAAATACGAATCCCTTTTGAACTACAAGTATTCGTGCTTAATTATCTTTCCAAAATAAATAATCATAAGTATCAAAAGTTCCTCCTGAGTAGGATACTGATGTTGGCCAGAGTGTTGGTCAGTCGGACCTGGTTCGCTCGATATACTCTAGATATAAATACATGGCTAAATCTAATTGATAAGGTAAAAAATTAAGAGAAAATCATGTATAAACAGAGGGAAGCTGAGGAGAAGTGGACTAAGATATGGGGTGGTTGGAGGACTTGATTAGTTGTGATAAAATTTTTTTTTTTTTTGACGCACCACAGGTAGGGGGAGAGGGGAGGGGTTAGGGAATTGGGGTTGGGGGGGAATTGCATCCTTTTTTCTATTTGTAATGTTTTGATATATTAATTAATAAAGATAATTAAATTAAAAAAATAAATAAATATATAACCCTGCCGCCTCCGCAGCAGATAGTCCATGTACAAAACACGTGTTGGAAAGATATCACAAAATGGCGGTATGCTGTTAGAAGTAACTATTTGCAGATTGATTGAGTATTATCTGGTATGGTTGTATGCAATTTGGATTGCAATAGGTTTGTGTGGCGAAACCAACCTCGCCACTGGGTGCTGGAGAAGCCTGATTGCCAGCCTCTTGCCCCAGGATTATGGCCCTCTCATCAGCCCATGCTCAGATCCAAGCCATCTGGGGATATGTTAAATGTCTATGTTTTATGAAATAGCTGCACATTTAAATATTCTTATGTCTTTTATTGTCTTTTGCTACCATGTGGCTAATGGAGTTTTGCCTCTGCCCTTGGAGATAAATTGGATTACTTCCCAATTGTCTCCAGGACAGAAGACATTGTCTAAAACTGTGTATTCTTCTGCCTGTGATAATTACATTAACCCATTGTGTAAGGTAATTGTATAACAGGCAGAGGGGAGGATTTTGTGTGGGAGTGTCTGAGTGTATTGTACGTGTTTACTGGTTGCTTTACAAAACCCTGTGAGTGGTATTAATGTGTAAGAATGTGTATATAAGAACAATAAACACACAGCTCTGGCTGACCACTGCTTGACCCTCAACACAGAGCCTCGTCTCGTTCTTGGGGAGATTCACTGTATGCTGTTAGAGACTGATTGCTAGGAGTGTAAGCCACTTGGGTGCGTTTCCTATTCATCTGCTAGCAGCTATTCATGAGGTTCCGTTTGGGAGTTTGGTGTTCTGTAAGTAGCTGTGCCTGTAGCTCTGGAAGGGGAAGATCGCCTAAACGGTTTTAACCCCTTGTATGCATGGGGGGGGGGGGTCGTAACAGTTTGTATGGTATTTATGGTAGTTCACAGTTTGCAACTGTAGCTTGCAATTTCTATTTGTACTTTGCAATTGTATGGTTGCAATTGGTGGAACTGTAAGTAAACACACATATATCTACTTCAGTATACAGTCCTAAACACAATACTAACAACAGGAACATTATATAACTGTTTTAAATACCTATTTTGGCCTCTCCTGCTTCTATAAAAACACAGCTCTCAGTGGAGTGAATGTCTTTTCAGCTCCTGTCTCTGGTGAATAAAGATTGTAGCAGCTCCTGCTATGGGAATTCCCAGACAGACTTTGTGTGAGGCTGGCTATGATTGGTGAAAACTCTAGTTGTGTGAGAAGCTGTGATTGGTCTAGACTTCTGCCTAGCAACAACAGAGTAACACTATGCTTTCTGTTGTTTTTGCTGTGTCACTGAGCTTACCTTACACTATAAAATAAATCTTAAAGGCCTATAATCTTTTTCTGCTTCTGTTATAACAGTTATATGACATCCAAAACATGATGTCAAGGGTAAATAACTCTGCTTTTGTCTTTAACACATAAACATAGGAACTGTATTTAGGTTATTGGCAGGTCTAGCTGTATACACATACAAGCTACACTAGCAACCCAGGACAGGTCCTAGCTGGCCAGCTACACATCTGTCTGTGGGTGGTACATTGTGGTACGCAACTGGGTAATTTGTAATACCTTACAGAGATCCTGCATGCCCCTGTACATGAACGCGGTCCCCTAGTCAGTCAGGATGTCCTTAGGCAGCCCTGTTCTGGAAAAAATCTCGAATAGTTCTCTGGCTATAACTTTAGAGGTAGCTTTCCTCAAGGGCAACGCCTCAGGGTATCGGGTAGCATAATCCATTACAACTAATATATATTGGTGCTCCCTAGCAGATTTTTACCAAAGGCCCGACTAAATCCATTGCAATTATCTCGAATGGTATCTCGATAATTGGTAATGGTATTAGAGGGCTGCGGAAGTTTGCGACTGGAGAGGTTACTTGGCACGTAGGGCAGGATTGGCAGTAATTTTTAATTTCTCTGTAACACCCGTGCCAATAAAACCTCTGCAAAACCCTTTCAAGGGTTTTATCAGCCCCTAAGTGTCCCCCTAATACATGGTTATGTGCCAGGTCCATTACCATGCGTCGGTATCTTTTAGGAACCACAAGCTGTTCCACTAATTCTTCCTGGATTTTAGTCACCCGGTAGAACAAGTTTTCATTCATTGCAAAGTGAGGGTACCTTTTGTCTGCCCCTGGCTCTTGGGGTGCCCCATTGACTACCTTCACATTGTTTAGGGCCCCTTTTAGAGTCTCATCTCGGAACTGAGCAGTCCCAAAGTTTCCCAGAGACACCTCTAAGTCAGGGACCGTCTCCTCAAGGGCAGACTCCTCCTCATTCTCGCCTACCATGGCGAGAACAGAAAGTCAGGGACCATCTCAGGGTCAAGGAGCATGAGGCTGTCTGCGGCCCCAGGGCGTTGTTGCGGTACTTCCTTCGCTCACAGGTCCCAGAACACAGGACAGTCTCGGCCAATAATCACTTTGTGCATTAACCCCTGCACGACCTCTACCTGGTGGTATACTGTACCCTCTTCTGTTTTTAAGGTGACCTGGGCTATTGGGTAGACCTTGGTATCACCATGAATGCAGGTGACTCCAAAGGTCTTCCCAGGAACCAACTTATGAGGAATACGGGCTGTTAGGAGTGTAACCAGGCTCCCCGAGTCCAGAAGTCCCGTTGTGGGGTTGCCATTCACATTAATTGCACAAAAAGGAAGTCCTTCCTCAACATTAGGAACCGCACTACACGCAAACATTGAGGTTCGTCTCCCCACAGAACAGTCCACTGATTTGGCTGCCTTATGTCCCAGGCCATGGCACCTCCACCAGATGACCTCTCTTAAGGACGGTCGTGGCATTGGTTCTGGTAGACTCTTGGCCTCATAACGTCCACCCCGGTTTTTTTTTAGTCCCTTTCACTGCATTTCAGAGTCAACCCGTGCCTTCCAGTAGGGGGAGCTCAAGGATCCTGAGGCAGAAAGGGTCAGCTCTACGGCATACTACCTCTTTATCAAGCCTATTAAGTCATCTGCAGTCTGCGGATTTCCTTGTGCAACCCAGCACTGTACCGGCTTAGACAGAGCATGCATGAATCGGTCCATTGCGACCCGTTCCACCATTTTGGCTGGGAAACAGACATCCGGTTGTAGCCATTTTTGGACGAGGTGCAGAAGATCAAACATTTGGGACCTGGGAGGCTTGCCTCTCTGAAACCCCACTGGTGCACCCTCTGAGCTCGGACAGTGATGGTTACCCCTAGACATGCCAATATTTCTGCCTTTAGTCGGGAGTATTCCCATGCATCCTGCAACGATAAGTCATAATATGCCTTCTGGGCTTCGCCTGAGAGAAAGGGGGCCAGCAACCTCAGCCCATTGCTCAGCTGGTAGTCTCTCACGCTCAGCGACCCGCTCAAAGACGGTGAGGAAGGCTTCTACGTCGTCCTCTGCGGTAATTTTTTGTAAGGCAGACTGCAAGTTTTTTCTTCCACCCACATTCTGTTCAACCACATACCCTAGTGGTTATGCTGTCACCCTCTCTCTTAGGCCTCTTTTACACGAGCGTGACGGATTAGGTCCGGATGCGTTCGGGGTGCGTTCAGTGAAACTCGCACTATTTTGCAAGCAAGTTCAGTCAGTTTTGTCTGCGATTGCGTTCAGTTGTTCAGTTTTTTCCACACTGGTGCAGTGCGTTTTGATGAGTTTTTCACGCGCGTGATAAAAAACTGAAGGTTTACAAACAACATCTCTTAGCAACCATCAGTGAAAAACGCATAGTACCCGCACTTGCTTGCGGATGCAATGCGTTTTTCACGCAGCCCTATTCACTTCTATGGAGCCAGGGCTGCGTGAAAAATGCAGAATATAGAACATGCTGCGATTGTCACGCAACGCAGAACTTATGCGTGAAAAACACTTGCTTGCGGATGCTTGCGATTTTCACGCAACCCCATTCATTTCTATGGGGCCTGCGTTACGTGAAAAACACAGAATATAGAACATGCTGCGATTTTCACGCAACGCATAAGTGATGCGTGAAAATCACCGCTCATGTGAACAGCCCCATAGAAATGAATGGGTCGGTATTCAGTGCGGGTGCAATGCGCTCAACTCACGCATCGCATCCGCGCGGAATACTCGCCCGTGTGAAAGGGGCCTTAGGGTTGCAATTTGCTCCGACAGTAGGCGGTTCGTCTCCTGCTGATGGGCATTAGCCTGCTGTTCAGCCTGCAAAGCCTCTGCATGAGCCCTTTGCTGCTGCTCCAATGCCTGTTGTGGCTGCAGATCGCTCTGCACTATCTGCTTGATAAGATCCTCCATTTTCACCGACTCTTGTTGAAGCTCCGCTGCTACTTTAACCAAGGACATCAATTGGAAAACTTCCTTTCAACAAAAAAAAAAGTATTTAGGCTACTGGCCCTTTAAGAGTCCAATCAGAGGGGAAAAAAAACTGCTTCTGACATTGTAACTTGTTGTTGCTTCAAGCAATCCTGGGTGTGCCCACATCCAGCACCAATTGTAGGGATTTCCCAAATGGTAGCCTTCGGATAAATACACGGCAGCCTTTTATTCGGTGAAAATTAAAGTAATAAATGTATTTTATTGTTGGCACACAACAAGTCAACAGGCGGCAGTAATCGCCTTACTCCAGCCGACACCTAAAGAAAAAACAATTCAGTCCTGTATCTGGTGACATCACATAGGTATTATTAAGGCACAGTACCGTAATCCCCACGGAGTGGAGGGGGATCTTGCTTTGTCCTCCGTCTCTCGGCAGAGACCCTCTCAGCTCAGCTCAAAAAACACCCAACTATCCAGAGCTCCACCGTCAGCCAGGTAATCACACTCACCCCACCTGACCCTGCTGGCTGACTTTTTGTAAGCCAGTCAAAACCCGGCCTGGACCGTGGGGAGTAGCCACCCGCCCAGCACTATGGCTGCTCCCAGCAAGAGTCGTCCCGGATTAGCTTTTCACAGCTATGCTAACTACCAAAGTGTCCTCAGCAACTGCTGCGGACATATATACTACTGCCTCCTACTTCACCGAGGCCAGGAATCTCGTGACACATATCTTCCATCTATGATGGTCCCTTGTGCCTTTCTACAGGTGCTATTATATTTAGGGCACAGTGTATGATGCTACTATATTTAGGGCACAGTGTATGATGCTATTATATTTAGGGCACAGTGTATGATGCTATTATATTTAGGGCACAGTGTATGAAGCTATTATATTTAGGGCACAGTGTATGATGCTATTATATTTAGGGCACAGTGTATGATGCTATTATATTTAGGGCACAGTGTATGAAGCTTTTATATTTAGGGCACAGTGTATGAAGCTTTTATATTTAGGGCACAGTGTATGATGCTATTATATTTAGGGCACAGTGTATGATGCTATTATATTTAGGGCACAGTGTATGATGCTATTATATTTAGGGCACAGTGTATGATGCTATTATATCTAGGGCACAGTGTATGATGCTTTGATATTTAGGGCACAGTGTGGGCCACTGAGAGGAGATTGTAGTAGTTAATAGGGGGGTTGGATAGGTTGTTAAAATGAGAAGCTGAAGACAACTGAGGACATACTGGGAGATGTAGTTTCACACTGTACTGTGTTTGGTTCTGGTGCTGTATATATGCACCATGCTTGGTTCTTGTGCAGTATTTATGCAATGTCATCGGTTCTATTGCTGTATATTTGTAATGAGCTTGGGAGGCACAGAGCATTTATCACTGTATAAGGGCCACTGAGCATGATGTACTATATAAAGGAGGAAGGCATAGGGGAATGCTATATAAGGGGGCACATAGCATTTATCACTATATAAGGGGGCAAAGAGCATGTAGCACTAAATAAGGGGGAAAAGAGCATGTAGCACTAAATAAGGGGGAAAAGAGCATGTAGCACTAAATAAGGGGGAAAAGAGCATGTAGCACTAAATAAGGGGGAAAAGAGCATGTAGCACTAAATAAGGGGGGAAAGAGCATGTAGCAGTAAATAAGGGGGGAAAGAGCATGTAGCACTAAATAAGGGGGGAAAGAGCATGTAGCATTAAATGAGGGGGCAAAGAGAATAGGGGCACACAATATGGTGGTACAAAACACATATTGCTATATAAGGGGGCACACAGCATGTAGCACTATATAAAGGAGCAAAGAGCGTGGGGGCACAGAGTATGTAGCACTATATAAGGGGGCACAGAGCATGTAGCACTATACAATGGGGCGCAGAGCATAGGGTGTTAGCAGTGCGATGATGGGTGGTAACACCCCTTTAGGTGAAATAACTCCTAGCTTACCTTTACACCTATTGAGGACATACTAGGAGCTGTAGTTTTAGGCCTCATGCACACGACCGTTGTGTGCATCCGTGGCCGTTGTGCCGTTTTCCGTTTTTTTTAGCGGACCCATTGACTTTCAATGGGTCCGTGGAAAAATCGGAAAATGCACCGTTTTGCAGCCGAGGCCGTGATCCGTGTATCCTGTCCGTCAAAAAAATAAGACCTGTCCTATTTTTTTGACGGACAACGGTTCACGGACCCATTCAAGTCAATGGGTCCGTGAAAGAACACGGATGCACACAAGATTGGCATCCGTGTCCGTGATCTGTGGCCGTAGGTTGCTTTCATACAGACGGATCCGAAGATCCGTCTGCATAAAAGCTTTTTCTGATCTAAGTTTTCACTTCGTGAAAACTCATATCCGACAGTATATTCTAACACAGAAGCGTTCCCATGGTGATGGGGATGCTTCTAGTTAGAATACACTGCAAACTTTGCACAAGACTGCCCCCTGCTGCCTGGCAGCACCCGATCTCTTACAGGGGGATATGATAGCACAATTAACCCCTTCAGGTGCGGCACCTAAAGGGGTTAATTGTACTATCATATTCCCCTGTAAGAGATCAGGGCTGCCAGGCAGCAGGGGGCAGACCCCCCCCCTGCCCAGTTTGAATATCGTTGGTGGCACAGTGTGCGCCCCCCATCAGGCCCCCCCTTCCTCCCTCTAATGTTAGAAATCGTTGGTGGCACAGTGTGCGCCCACCATCGCCCCCCCCCTCCCTCCCTCTATTGTAATAAATCGTTGGTGGCACAGTGTGCCAACCACCATCGCCCCCCCCTCCCTCTATAGCAGTAACAACATTGGTGGCAGTGTGCGGCCTCCCATTTCCCCCCCCCCCCATCATTGGTGGCAGCAGAGTTCCGATCGGAGTCCCAGTTTAATCGCTGGGGCTCCGATCGGTAACCATGGCAACCAGGAAGCTACTGCAGCCCTGGTTGCCATGGTTACTTAGCAATAGTACAACAGTATAAGATTCATACTTACCTGCTTGCTGCTGCGATGTCTGTGACCGGCCGGGAGCTCCTCCTACTGGTAAGTGACAGTTCTTTAGCAATGCGCCGCACAGACCTGTCACTTACCAGTAGGAGGAGCTCCCGGACGTTCACAGACATCGCAGCAGCAAGCAGGTAAGTATGAATCTTCTACTGTTGTACTATTGCTAAGTAACCATGGCAACCAGGACTGCAGTAGCGTCCTGGTTGCCATCGTTACCGATCGGAGCCCCAGCGATTAAACTGGGACTCCGATCGGAACTCCGTGGCCACCAATGATGGGGGGGGAATGGGAGGCCGCACATTGCCACCAATGTTGTTACTGCTATAGAGGGAGGGGGGGCCGATGGTGGTTGGCACACTGTGCCACCAACGATTTAATACAATAGAGGGACGGAGGGGGGGGCGATGGTGGGCGCACACTGTGCCACCAACGATTTATTACAATAGAGGGAGGGAGGGGGGGGCGATGGTGGGCGCACACTGTGCCACCAACGATTTATTACAATAGAGGGAGGGAGGGGGGGCGATGGTGGGCGCACACTGTGCCACCAACGATTTATTACAATAGAGGGAGGGAGGGGGGGGCGATGGTGGGCGCACACTGTGCCACCATTGATTTATTAGAATAGAGGGAGGGAGGGGGGGCGATGGTGGGCGCACACTGTGCCACCAACGATTTCTAACATTAGAGGGAGGAAGGGGGGCCCGATGGGGGCGCACACTGTGCCACCAACGATATTCAAACTGGGGAGGGGGGGGGGTCTGCCCCCTGCTGCCTGGCAGCCCTGATCTCTTACAGGGGAATATGATAGTACAATTAACCCCTTTAGGTGCCGCACATGAAGGGGTTAATTGTGCTATCATATCCCCCTGTAAGAGATCGGGTGCTGCCAGGCAGCAGGGGGCAGTCTTGTACAAAGTTTGTAGTGTATTCTAACCTGAAGCGTCCCCATCACCATGGGAACGCCTCTGTGTTAGAATATACTGTCGGATCTGAGGTTCACGAAGTAGCTCATATCCGACAGTATATTCTAACATAGAGGCGTTCCCATGGTGATGGGGACGCTTCAAGTTAAAATATACCATCGGATTGGAGAAAACTCCAATCCGATGGTATAAAAGAACTCCAGACTTTACATTGAAAGTCAATGGGGACGGATCCGTTTGAAATGGCACCATATTGTGTCAACATCAAACGGATCCGTCCCCATTGACTTGCATTGTAATTCAGGACGGATCCGTTTGGCTCAGCATGGCCAGGCGGACACCAAAACTACTTTTTTTTCATGTCCGTGGATCCTCCAAAAATCAAGGAAGACCCACGGACGAAAAAACGGTCACGGATCACGGACCCACGGACCCCGTTTTTGCGGACCGTGAAAAAAAACTGTCGTGTGCATGAGGCCTTAGACTGTACCATGGTTTTGGTGCTGTATATGTGTACCATACATGGTTCTTGTGCTGTATTTATGCAATGTACTTGGTTCTGGAGCTGTATTTATGTACCGTAGATGCCCTTCCCCCCCAAAAAAAAGTGTGTGTGTTGGGGGGGGGGGGGAATGCCAGTGCGTCTTATGGGGCGAATGCTGCAGTTTACACTGATACACCGCCGACCGCATGCTGCACAGTGCGGCCAGAGGGTGTATCAGTGGGGAGGGAGGAGGGGCTGGGGTCCGGCATCTGGTTTAGGAATGGCAGCGGGGCCCGATGCAGTCACTGTATTCTATTGCACTGGGCCCCGCTTACTGTAGTAATCTAATCGAAGTGTAGGCATTGTTTAACAATAGAATTAATCTTCATTCCAGCAGCCTGTACTACTTTACTTACTAACTTCCGTAGCAGGCAGGAGGCCGGGCTGGAGGGCGGGCGGCTATAGCGTAACTCACTACGTCACGCGCCTGCTCCTCCCACTTTATGAATGAAGCAGGCGGCGCGTGCGCGTGACGTAGTGAGTTACGCTACAGCCGCCCGCCCTCCAGCCCGGCCTCCTGCCTTCTACGGAAGTTAGTAAGTACAGTAGTACAGGCTGCTGGAATGAAGATGAATTCTATTGTTAAACAATGCCTACACTTCGATTAGATTACTACAGTGAGCGGGGCCCAGTTCAATAGAATACAGTGACTGCACCGGGCCCCGCTGCCATTACAAAACTAGATGCCTGTATTGGGGGTCATTCACTACACAGGGATACTGTTATAGGGGGATCTGTGGATGCTATTTATGTTTCATGCACAGATACCCCCCCAAAGCAGTGTCATAATTCAGTTACAGGATCGCGCTTGAGTCCGCGCGATAGACAGGATCGCGCTGCTACTGAGGCCGACGGCGCATGCGCCGCCTGTACAAGTGCGGTCCTGGCGACTGATTCGGGTGTCAATTAGACTGCATAGAGGCGGGGTTAGGGCAGGGGAGTTACAGCCTGGAGTGAGGGAAGGGCTACCCCCTTGACTTCTAGCGTGACTTGTGGAGCTGGAGAAGAGTAATTTATAAGACTGTATGATAACACAATGAGGATGATTTATAAGGTACTTTTGATAGTTTATTAAGTGAAATGCAGGTGAAAGGTTCGCTTTAAGGTGAGTTAAATTATTTTTATTTTTTTTAACCCCTCCAGCCCTATTATACTATATGTTATAAGGGGAAATAATAATGATCGGGTCCCTATCCCGATGATCACCTAGCAACCGTGCGTGAAAACCGCACTGCATCCGCACTTGCTTGCGGATGCTTGCGATTTTCACGCAACCCCATTCATTTCTATGGAGCCTGCGTTATGTGAAAAACGCACAAAGAGGAGCATGCTGCGATTTTCACGCAACGCACAAGTGATGCGTGAAAATCACAGCTCGTGTGCACAGCCCCATAGAAGTGAATGGGTCAGGATTCAGTGCGGGTGTAATGCGTTCAACTCACGCATTGCACCCGCGCGGAATACTCGCCGTGTGAAAGGGGCCTAAGAATTTGGTGGCCGATTTGGGGTTTAATCTGCAGTCTGCATAATTTGGGGGGCTGATCTGAGGTTTGAGTTTTTGGACTGATCTCGGGTCTGTATGAATTGGGTGCTGACTTGGGGTCTAATTTGGGGTCTGTATGAATTTGGGGACTGATCTGCAGTCTGCATTAATTTTAGGGTCTGGTCTGGAGGTCTGTATTAATTTTGGGGCTCTCTGGAAGTCTGAATTTTGGGGTCTGTATTTGTTTTAGTGTCTGGTCATTAACTTTGGGGTCGTCCTGCAATGGGAAATTTATTTCTGAAAACTGAATAGAATGCCACAAAAAAAAATAGTGATACCGCTTTCATTCCACCAGTAAGGGAGCTTTTTGTGAAATTTCCAGGTGTGGCCGGCTGAGGTAAAACTGTGGAGTGGTGAGTGTGACACACGTATGTGCTTTACGTGTAATATATGTAATCAAGAAGTTAGGGCATCCTGTGTGGGCTGTTAGTACAGCATTTCTCCACTGTTTATACATCTATAATTGTACTGTATTTGAAATGAATGCATTTGAGCAAGTGGAAATTTTTTCTATATGTGGCCCATGTATCCTTCCCAGTTTGAGACCTTATACCAGTCCTATACCTGTGAGGCATGGTTTTCAAATTGATAGGCTGCATGACTTTGCTGGTAATACCACAGTTTTACCCACTAAATCACATGACCATTAACATGACTGGTTTTGCAGGTAAAACTGTGGTATTATTTGGCCAATTAACAATGTACAGCATGTAAAGGTCCTGCTACATTTTTTTGGGCCACATGCCGCCCCAGTTACTACAAAGAAACCGTTCCCTAAGGGTCCATTCACTAAACCGTATCCATTTTGCGGTCCGAAAATACAGATACCAGCCGTGTGCATCCTGGATTTTGATGCCCCGCACATTCTGACCTATATTAGAAATGCCGATTCTAGTCCGCAGAACAGACAAGAATAGTTGCAGGGCTGTGGAATGGACACTGTGTGCTGTCTGCATCTTTTGAGGCCCAATTGAAATGAATGGGTCTGCATCTGATCCACAATAAATGTCTTGCAAAGGCCGGATGGAACTGTGCGGTAGAGACCCAGGGCAATTTCCCCTATTACTCTCCCTAAAATCAGTTCCTGACTCCTGAAAACAGTCTAAGGCTAGATTCACACGACCGTATGTGTCGTATGGCGGATGACGTCCGTATGGCATCAGTTTTTTATGCGAATCCATTGTAACAATACCTATCTATCCGCAAAACGGACAGCAATAGGACATGTACTATTTTTTGGGCTGGGCCGCGGAACAGATATACGGATGTGGACAGCATTGAAATAAATAGGTCCTCATCCAATCCGCAAGAAAAAAATGAAACAGACATGGAAGCCTAATCTGAACATCCTCACAGCCCTGCACACAATTAAAATGTTATTCCTATAGTTATTAAAATGGAAAATTGGTAATAGTTGCAAAAGAAAACGCCTATGAAGTTATCTGTCCAAACAAGTCCATGTTATTCTCGAAGGCCACTACCCCTTTGGCATCCAAAATTCCTACCTGGCTAGTCACAAATGCTTCATTAGCTTTTAAATATTAGACCATATGTTATCAGGGCTTATCGGGTTATCTTTAGGGAGGTGTCTGTAAAAAGCAGGAAGAATGACCAAGTGTAGCTGCCAAACTGAAATTCCTCTGTGACAAACTGCATAAAAGAATATGTCCACACGCGGAGCTGAAGGTCATTCAAAGGGACAAAATATCACACAGTGACGAGGCTTATTTTAAAGGGCTTCTGTCACCCCCAAACAGCAATTTTCAGTATTGGACTTAATATAATTGCTAATGTACCCAGAGTCCATATATACCCCTCTTACCTCTGGCTTAAATTCTTTAAAAATAGTACTTTTGTAATATGCAAATTTCTTCACTACCAGCAAGTTGGGCTGTTACTTGCTGGTAGCTGCCGCATCCTCGGTCTAAAAAACGCCCCCTCCTCCACTTCATTGACAGGGCCAGCGAGCGCTCTCCTCCTTCCGCTGGCCCTGTCTGCAGCTGAAATCACGTGCCTGCGCCGTACCGGTCGTCATTCGGCGCAGGTGCTCTGAGAGAAGGACGCTCGCTTGCCTGCTCCTTCCTCAGTGAGCCTGCGCCTGATGATGTCAGCCCTCCACCCGGAAGAGAAGATGCCGGCATCGCTGGTAAGGAGGCGGAGAGTCCGGTGACATCGCTGGATGCTTGATTCAGGTAAGTATTTGCCTAATAAGCATGCAGCCACTACAACCACCAACGAAATGGTGCCATTATTTTACAAAAAGTATATTTAGACACACTATACCACCAACGCTTATAAATAATATACCCATAATTAATAAATAAATATATATATAATAAATAGATATATGTGATATATATATATATATATATATATGTGTATATATCATATATATATATATATATATTTATTTATTTATTAATATGAGTTTATCAAGCCCTGTCCGGAATTGAGGATGTGTGAATGGAGCCTTAAAGATGCACCACATTTATCGAACACTGCAACATTTGATAAATTTGGTGCAAATGATAGCAACACAGACTCATGTAGAACTGACTTTAAAGATTCCCACATAGAAAATTTTTCCCCATTGAGTTAAAAGCTAAAGTTATTTCTGCCAACACTAGGGGGAGCTAATTATATATGAGTAACAGCTTCCCAACATCTGCGTACATACACAGCAGAAGTTGGGTCTGTAAACATGTAGCTCCCTAATCTCAGAAACATCACTATCCTCTCCAACAGCAGGGACATTCCCATGCAACTAATAAAAAATGTAAGACCTGCCAGTACATAATGAGTACTGACAAGGTACACATTCCTAATACACATCAGAACTACAAGATCGCAGGTACTTCACCTGCACCATGCCAAATGTGATCACCAAAAAATTAATCTGACTTTCGTATATATAAAAATCCAAAAGACTTTATTATAAATATATATGAACAATACATACATGCATGATAAAAGAAGGCAGCACAAGGCAGGACACACAGATGAGGAGCAGGACCCAAGGAGAGGTCGGGAGATCAGTGCACGAAAATAACAACAGGGAAAAAAGAATGCTAGCTAAAAAAGCGTACCTCAAAACCTCATGACAGCAACGCCCCAAAGTGCAAAGGAGGCAATTGTAGAGATTGAGGTTAAAGTACAAGATTAAACATACCCTGAGTGGTGCAAAGATCTCTCGGCCGACTCCTGACCCAACGCCGTTTCGCCAGTAACCTGGCTTCTTCCGGGGATATGCCAAATGTGGTTTAAAGGGAACCTGTCACTGGGATTTTGTGTATGGAGCTGAGGACATGGGTTGCTAGATGGCCGCTAGCACATCCGCAATATCCAGTCCCCATAGCTCTGTGTGCTTTTATTGTGTAAAAAAAACTATTTGATACAAATGCAAATTAACCTGAGATGAGTCCTGTCCCTGACTCCTCTCACATACAGGACTCATCTCTGGTTAATTTGCATTTGTATCAAATTGTTTTTTTTTACACAATAAAAGCACACAGAGCTATGGGAACTGGGTATTGCGGATGTGCTAGCGGCCATCTAGCAACCCATGTCCTCAGCTCCATACACAAAATCCCAGTGACAGGTTCCCTTTAATTGATTATATGTACCAAATTTCCTACTGGGGGTGTCTATGTTGGGGAAATTGGTCAAAAGCATAGAACAAGATTGAACCCTCATCGCTACACAATAAATAAAGAAAAGATCTGCTTGTATGGAAACACTTTTGCAGCCAAGACCACAACATCACAGACATGAATGTGGCAGGCGCAGCACTATAAAGTGCCTTTTGCGCTGTGGCATTAGAAGAATTTTGATATCTCTGACTTTTAGTCTAACCAGACTGTCTATTACTCTGTAATTCCTCTAGCGCCGTTCTATGGAAACAGTAGGTTTAAAGAGCACACCAAATGCTTCAAATAACTTCTTTATTAACTTCAACTTTTCTTCATATATAACACTGCCGCCTCCGCAGCAGATAGTCCATGTACAAAAAACGCGGTGAAAAGATATCACAAAATGGCGGTATACATAAGATGGTGGTTCAACTGTCCAATCTTGTCATTCAACATAAAATGGTGGATATATTTCTCTCTTCAGTATCTGTACTCTCACTTTAAGTTATTTAAGCACTTTATGATCTCTCTGAGAGGTATATCTGAGGTCTAACTAATAGTTCTACTTGCTGAATTTGGTCGCAATTTGCAGTATGAAGTTAGCAGTAACTATTTGCAGATTGGTTGAGTATGATCTGGTGTGGTAGTATGCAATTTGGATTGCAATATGGAATTTGAATTTGGATTGTAAACTTAGTAGTTTGCAATTGGTAGAACTGTAAGTAAACACACATATAACTGGTTCAGTATACAGTTCTAATCACTATATTAACAGTAAGAACATTATATAACTGTTTTAAATACCTTTTTTGGCCTCTCTGCTTCCATAAAACACAGCTCTTAGTGGAGTGTGTGTCTGTTCAGCTTCTCTCTCTGGTGAATAATGATGCCAGCAGCTCCTGATAGGGGAATTTCCCACACAAGCTGTGTGTGAGCCTGGCTGTGTTTGATCTAGACTCCTTCCCAGCAACAACAGTTTAACTCTATGCTTTCTGTTGTTTCTGCTGTGTCATTAACTTACATCACATCCATATAATGAATCTTAAAGGCATATTATCGCTTTTGTGAACACAACATATATATATATATATATATATATATATATATATATATATATATAACAGTTATATTACATATAAACATGTAGTCAATGTAAATAACTCTGCTTTTGTCTTTAACACACAAAGATAGGAACTGTATTAAGGTTATTGGCAGGTCTAGCTGTATAAACACACTAGCTATATTAGCAACCTAATACAGGTCTTAGGCTACTTTCACACTCGCGTTTGGTGCGGATCCATCATGGATCTGCACAGACGGATCCGTTCAGATAATACAACTGTCTGCATCCGTTTAGAACGGATTCGTTTGTATATCTTTAACATAGCCAAGACGGATCTGTTTTGAACACCATTGAAAGTCAATGGAGGACGGATCCATTTTCTATTGTGCCAGATTGTGTCATAGAAAATGTATCCATCCCCATTGACTTTGGCTCAGTTTCGTCAGACAAACACCAAAATGCCGCAAGCAGCTTTGTTGTCCGCCTCCAAAGCAGAATGGAGACGGAATGGAGGCAAACTGATGCATCCTGAGCGGATCCTTTTCCTTTCAGAATCTAAACGGATCTCACAAATGGAAAGCCAAAACGCCAGTGTGAAAGTAGCCTTAGCTGGCCATCTACAATGAAAGTCTTGATGTTAAAAGGGAATTTTAACTCTAAGAAGGACAGGAGAGTCTGGGAATACAAGGTAAGGTCAAGACGACTCTTGCCATCAGGAATGAATGCTTCGCATGTATTTTTATGGACCTCCTGGGTTATTGAAATTCATAGACTGGATATATATCAGGGGACAATAAAACTTTCACACTTCTTATCTGTAACTGCTAGAACAATTTACTGCTACAAATGTCTGTTCACTCCTCATATTGATCTGCTTTACATCACTTATCTACTTCACTATTCCTATGAACTGTTGTGTATAAATATGCAAATCTTTAGATACTGTGTCTGCAAACTTTAATTTTGTCAACTTTTCAGTTAGCCAGTTAGGCTACTTTTACACTCGCATTTTGTGTGGATCCGTCATGGACGGATCCGTTCAGATAATACAACTGCATGCACCCGTTCAGAATGGATCCGTTTGTATTATCTTTAACATAGCCAAGATGGATCCGTCTTGAACACGATTGAAAGTTAATGGAGGACGGATCCGTTTTCTATTGTGCCAGATTGTGTCAGTGAAAACGGATCCGTCCCCATTGACTTACATTGTGTGTCAGAACGGATCCGTTTGGCTCAGTTTCGTCACACGAACACCAAAACGCTGCAAGCAGCGTTTTGGTGTCTGCCCCCCAAGCGGAATGGAGACGTAACGGAGGCAAACTGATGCATTCTGAGCAGATCCTTTTCCATTCAGAATGCATTAGAATGCAAACTGATCTGTTTTGGACCGCTTGTGAGAGCCCTGAACGGATCTCACAAACGGAAAGCCAAAATGCCAGTGTGAAAGTAGACCAAAAGGGTTATTATGAAACTAAATCAGACGTCCAGATGTGGGCGACCTGCTGTGATGATGATACTCACCTGGTCCCCGCCTCTGAATTTGGTCTGTGTGGCTCCTGGACAGGCGTTTCCACTCCCCTTTGACACCAATGTCAACATCCATGAACGGAGGGACACATCACAGCTGCAGCCAATCACAGGCTGCAGTGGTAACCTGCTCCCCTTGCATCACATATGACATCACATGGGGATTAGGTCACTACTGTGGTCTGTGATTGGCTGCAGTGGTCATGTGTCTTCTTGTCGACCGATGTTGATATTGGCAGCACTGTCAGTCTTGGAGCCACAAAGCCCAAATCGAGCAACCGGAACCAACCGGAACCAGGTGAGTATCACTACTAATGTGTTTTGCACGCGCGTGAATAAAAAACTGAATGTGGTACCCAGACCCGAACTTCTTCACAATAGTTCAGGTTTGGGTTCAAGGTTGTGTAGATTGTATTATTTCCCCTTATAACCTGGTTATAAGGGAAAATAATATCATTCTGAATACAGAACGCTAAGTAAAATAGGGCTGGAGGGGTTAAAAAAAAATAAAAAATAAAAAATTCAACTCACCTTAATCCACTTGTTCGCGCAGCCGGCATCTCTTCTGTCTTCATCTATGAGGAATAGGACCTTTGATGATGTCACTGCGTTTATCATATGGTCCATCACATGATCCATCACCATGGTGATGGATCATGTGATGGACCATGTGATGAGCGTGGGTCATGTGATGAGCGTAGTGACATCATCAAAGGTCCTATTGCTCACAGATGAAGACAGAAGAGATGCCAGCTGCGCGAAACAAGTGGATTAAGGTGAGTTAAATTATTTTTTTTAAACTTTTTAACCCCTCCAGTCCTATTTTACTTAGCATTCTGTATTCAGAATGCTATTATTTTCCCTTATAACCATGTTATAAGGGAAAATAATAAAGATCGGGTTCCGATTTAGTAGGCAGAGATTTCAGTCACTAAGTTATGGTAGGCGGAGCCTGTCCTTGTTCTGCTCTAGCTCTGGCCAATCGCAGCGCAGAGCTCACAGCCTGGGAGGTTATTTTCTCCCAGGCTGTGAGCTCTACGATGCGATTGGCCAGCGCTACAGGAGAACAAGGGCAGTCTCCGCCTACCATAACTTAGTGGTCGGAGATACCGGAGGGCATAGCAGGAGAACGGAGCGGCGCCCGGGGATAATAGTAAGTGCAGTGAGATCGCCGGGCGCTGCTCTCCATGTCTGTATACTTAGTTCACAGTGTCATAATCGGTGAAAGGTCCTCTTTAACCACTTCAGCCCCGCTAGGTGAAACCCCCTTCATGACCAGAGCACTTTTTACACTTCAGCACTACACTCCTTTCACTGTTTATCGCTCGGTCATGCAACTTACCACCCAAATGAATTTTACCTCCTTTTCTTCTCACTAATAGAGCTTTCATTTGGTGGTATTTCATTGCTGCTGACATTTTTACTTTTTTTGTTATTAATCAAAATGTAACGATTTTTTTGCAAAAAAATGACATTTTTCACTTTCAGCTGTAAAATTTTGCCAAAAAAAACGACATCCATATATAAATTTTTCGCCAAATTTATTGTTCTACATGTCTTTGATAAAAAAAAAATGTTTGGGCAAAAAAAAATGGTTTGGGTAAAAGTTATAGCATTTACAAACTATGGTACAAAAATGTGAATTTCCGCTTTTTGAAACAGCTCTGACTTTCTGAGCACCTGTCATGATTCCTGAGGTTCTACAATGCCCAAACAGTAGAAAACCCCCACAAATGACCCCATTTCGGAAAGTAGACACCCTAAGGTATTCGCTGATGGGCATAGTGAGTTCATAGAATGTTTTATTTTTTGTCACAAGTTAGCGGAAAATGATGATGATTTTTCTTTTTTTTTCTTTTTTCCTTACAAAGTCTCATATTCCACTAACTTGCGACAAAAAATAAAAAATTCTAGGAACTTGCCATGCCCCTCACGGAATACCTTGGGGTGTCTTCTTTCCAAAATGGGGTCACTTGTGGGGTAGTTATACTGCCCTGGCAATTTAGGGGCCCAAATGTGTGAGAAGAACATTGCAATCAAAATGTGTAAAAAATGCCCTGCAAAATCCGAAAGGTGCACTTTGGAATATGTGCCCCTTTGCCCACCTTGGCAGCAAAAAAGTGTGACACATCTGGTATCGCCGTACTCAGAAGAAGTTGGGCAATGTGTTTTGGGGTGTCATTTTACATATACCCATGCTGGGTGAGAAAAATATCTTGGTCAAATGCCAACTTTGTATAAAAAAATGGGAAAAGTTGTCTTTTGCCAAGATATTTCTCTCACCCAGCATGGGTATATGTAAAATGACACCCCAAAACACATTCCCCAACTTCTCCTGAGTACGGCGATACCAGATGTGTCACACTTTTTTGCTGCCAAGGTGGGCAAAGGGGCACATATTCCAAAGTGCACCTTTCAGATTTTGCAGGCCATTTTTTACACATTTTGATTGCAAGGTACTTCTCACACATTTGGGCCCCTAAATTGCCAGGGCAGTATAACTACGCCACAAGTGACCCCATTTTGGAAAGAAGACACCCCAAGGTATTCCGTGAGGGGCATGGCGAGTTCCTAGAATTTTTTATTTTTTGTCAAGTTAGCGGAAAATGATGATTTTTTTTTTTTCTCTTTTTTCCTTACAAAGTCTCTAACTTGCGACAAAAAATAAAAAATTTGGAATATGTGCCCCTTTGCCCACCTTGGCTGCAAAAAAGTGTCACACATGTGGCATCGCCGTACTCAGGAGAAGTTGGGCAATGTGTTTTGGGGAGTCATTTTACATATACCCATGCTGGGTGAGAGAAATATCTTGGCAAAAGACAACTTTTCCCATTTTTTTATACAAAGTTGGCATTTGACCAAGATATTTTTCTCACCCAGCATGGGTATATGTAAAATGACACCCCAAAACACATTGCCCAACTTCTCCTGAGTACGGCGATACCACATGTGTGACACTTTTTTGCAGCCTAGATGCGCAAAGGGGCCCAAATTCCTTTTAGGAGGGCATTTTTAGACATTTGGATCCCAGACTTCTTCTCACACTTTCGGGCCCCTAAAAAGCCAGGGCAGTATAAATACCCCACATGTGACCCCACTTTGGAAAGAAGACACCCCAAGGTATTCAATGAGGGGCCTGGCGAGTTCCTAGAATTTTTTATTTTTTTGCATAAGTTAGCGGATATTGATTTTTTTTTTGTTTTTTTCTCACAAAGTCTCACTTTCCGCTAACTTAGGACAAAAATTATGCCCCTCACGGAATACCTTGGGGTGTCTTCTTTCCGAAATGGGGTCACATGTGGGGTATTTATACTGCCCTGGCTTTTTAGGGGCCCTAAAGTGTGAGAAGAAGTCTGGAATATAAATGTCTAAAAATGTTTACGCATTTGGATTCCGTGAGGGGTATGGTGCGTCCATGTGAGATTTTATTTTTTGACACAAGTTAGTGGAATATGAGACTTTGTAAGAAAAAACAAAAACAAACAAAAAATTTCCGCTAACTTGTGCCAAAAAAAATGTCTGAATGGAGCCTTACCGGGGGGGGGGGGGGGGGGGGGTGATCAATGACAGGGGGGTGATCAATGACAGGGGGGTGATCACCCATATAGACTCCCTGATCACCCCCCTGTCATTGATCACCCCCCTGTAAGGCTCCATTCAGACGTCCGTATAATTTTTACGGATCCATGGATCGGATCCGCAAAACACATGCGGACGTCTGAATGGAGCCTTACAGGGGGGTGATCAATGACAGGGGGTGATCAGGGTGATCACCCCCCTGTCAATGATCACCCCCCCTGTAAGGCTCCATTCAGACATCCGCATGATTTTTTACGGATCCATGGATACATGGATCGGATCCACAAAACACATGCGGACGTCTGAATGGAGCCTTACAGGGGGGTTATCAATGACAGGGGGTAATCAGGGTGATCACCCCCCTGTCAATGATCACCCCCCCTGTAAGGCTCCATTCAGACATCCGCATGATTTTTTACGGATCCATGGATACATGGATCGGATCCACAAAACACATGCGGACGTCTGAATGGAGCCTTACAGGGGGGTTATCAATGACAGGGGGTGATCAGGGAGTGTATATGGGTGATCACCCGCCTGTCATTGATCACCCCCTGTAAGGCTCCATTCAGACGTCCGCATGTGTTTTGCGGATCCGATCCATGTATCCATGGATCCGTAAAAATCATGCGGACGTCTGAATGGAGCCTTACAGGGGGGTGATCAATGACAGGGGGGTGATCAATGACAGGGGGTGATCAGGGAGTGTATATGGGTGATCACCCGCCTGTCATTGATCACCCCCCTGTAAGGCTCCATTCAGACGTCCGTATGCTTTTTGCGGATCCGATCCATGTATCCGTGGATCCGTAAAAATCATACGGACGTCTGAACGGAGCCTGACAGGGGGGTGATCAATGACAGGGCGGTGATCAATGACAGGGGGGTGATCAGGGAGTTTCTATGGGGTGATCATGGGTGATCAGGGGTTTATAAGGGGTTAATAAGTGACGGGGGGGGGGTGTAGTGTAGTGGGGTGTTTGGTGCGACTGTACTGACCTACCTGAGTCCTCTGGTGGTCGATCCTAACAAAAGGGACCACCAGAGGACCAGGTAGGAGGTATATTAGACGCTGTTATGAAAACAGCGTCTAATATACCTGTTAGGGGTTAAAAAATTCGGATCTCCAGCCTGCCAGCGAGCGATCGCCGCTGGCAGGCTGGAAATCCACTCGCTTACCTTCCGTTCCTGTGAGCGCGCGCGCCTGTGTGCGCGCGTTCACAGGAAATCCCGGCCCTCGCGAGATGACGCGTATATGCGTCGTTGAGCGCAGGGCTGCCACCTCCGGACCGCACATCTGCGTTAGGCGGTCCGGAGGTGGTTAAAAGTCTCATACATGCGACTCTATGTTTTTTGCGGCCTAAAATCCATGGCTGTCATCCGTGTGCTGTCCGCATCCATATGTCTGTTCTACAAGTTATAGAACATGTCCTGTTCTGGTCCACAAAATGCGGTCCACGGACCCATTGAAGTCAGTAGATCTGCAAATCAGATGGTACCATCAGATGGTATATGGATGGTATCCGTAGTTTTTTTTTGTGGAACCACAGTTTGAGGGCCAGAAAATACATATGTTCATGTGCATGTAGCCTAAGATAGGAAAATTATGCTTGTTCTCATCTGTGTTGGAGTTCTCCTTTCAGGTCTTTCGTTTCAGATTCTACCAAAAAAAAAGAGGACAAAAAGGTCCTGCATGTAGGCATTTTTTCTGCTAAAATGAGGACACCAGTAACAGTAACCAAATGATTTATAATCAATGGGATCTGTTTGGCTCCTTTAATTTTAGTTATGTGCCGATTTGGCATTTCAATTATTTTCATTGTTCTGCCCCTCTAATGACTAGCGCTGGTGTGAACACGCCTTAAACTACACTATATGAGCGTTAGGTCCCAAATATAAATGAATGGTGCCTCACACACAGGACATAATTAATTCAGTGAAGTACTTTTTTTAACTACAATGACTGTCATGTCCGTCTCCGGGTTCTTTATTTAGAAGCACAAATCATTATGGGTTAATGTGGTTTGCTTGACCGGCTTGCTTTTCAGTTCCTGCCCAGCCTCGCCGAGGTGTGGCACAGATGAGCTATAATATTAACTGAATATGTGGTTTTTCTGCAGTTGTTTTAGGCAAGATTTGTTCCTGGTAATAACTGGCAATTATAGAAGTAGTAGGGGCAATTATGAGAAATGATATAGTAGACATCTTGCTGACCCCTTCATTTCGGTAAATGGAGCACTGAGTTGCCAAAGATTGTGACACACTGATCTAATTTATAGAAAAATATGATTTTTTTTTTTATATCCATCCTTCTGTGGTGTACATGACAAATGTTTCTTCCTTTTTTAAGTCATCATGCACACGGCCGTTGAACGGCTGTGGCCATATTGCAGCCTGCAAACGGCGGGTCGGCAATCCACGGGCGCCAGCCGTGTGCACCACGCATCACGGATGCGGACCCATTCACTTGAATGGGTCTGCAATTCCGGAGGTGTGGAACGGAGTCGCGGAACGGAACACCGGAAGCCCTACGGAGTGCTTCCGTGGTGTTTCTTTCCGTTGTTCCGCACCGCAAATAAATATGACAGTCAATTGCGTGCATGCGGCCTAAAACATATGTAGCTAATAGGAGCATAAAAAAAGATGAATAAAGGTGTACAAATGGTGGAGACTGAGCTTTATCTCACCCAGGTGCAATAAAAATATATATATACAGTACAGACCAAAAGTTTGGACACACCTTCTCATTCAAAGAGTTTTCTTTATTTTCATGACTATGAAAATTGTAGATTCGCACTGAAGGCATCAAAACTATGAATTAGCACATGTGGAATTATATACATAACAAAAAAGTGTAAAACAACTCAAAATATGTCATATTCTAGGTTCTTCAAGGTAGCCACCTTTTGCTTTAATTACTGCTTTGCACACTCTTGGCATTCTCTTGATGAGCTTCAAGAGGCAGTCACCTGAAATGGTTTTCACTTCACAGGTGTGCCCTGTCAGGTTTAATAAGTGGGATTTATTGCCTTATAAATGGGGTTGGGACCATCAGTTGCGTTGTGGAGAAGTCAAGTGGATACACAGCGGATAGTCCTACTGAATAGACTGTTAGAATTTGTATTATGGCAAGAAAAAATCAGCTAAGTAAAGAAAAACGAGTGGCCATCATTACTTTAAGAAATGAAGGTCAGTCAGTCTGAAAAATTGGGAAAACTTTGAAAGTGTCCCCAAGTGCAGTCACAAAGACCATCAAGCGCTACCAAGAAACTGGCTCACATGTGGACTGCCCCAGGAAAGGAAGACCAAGAGTCACCTCTGCTCCGGAGGATAAGTTCATCCGAGTCACCAGCCTCAGAAATCGCAGGTTAACAGCAGCTCAGATTAGAGACCAGGTCAATGCCACACAGAGTTCTAGCAGCAGACACATCTCTAGAACAACTGTTAAGAGGAGACTGTGTGAATCAGGCCTTCATGGTAGAATATCTGCTAGGAAACCACTGCTAAGGACAGGCAACAAGCAGAAGAGACTTGTTTGGGCTAAAGAACACAAGGAATAGACATTAGACCAGTGGAAATCTGTGCTTTGGTCTGATGAGTCCAAATTTGAGATCTTTGGTTCCAACCACCGTGTCTTTGTGCGACGCAGAAAAGGTGAACGGATGGACTCTACATGCCTGGTTCCCACTGTGAAGCATAGAGGAGGAAGTGTGATGGTGTGGGAGTGCTTTGCTGGTGACACTGTTGAGGATTTATTCAAAATTGAAGGCATACTGAACCAGCATGGCTACCACAGCATCTTGCAGCGGCATGCTATTCCATCCGGTTTGCGTTTAGTTGGACCATCATTTTTTTTTTTCAACAAGACAATGACCCCAAACACACCTCCAGGCTGTGTAAGGGCTATTTGACCATGAAGGAGAGTGAAGGGGTGCTGCGCCAGATGACCTGGCCTCCACAGTCACCGGACCTGAACCCAATCGAGATGGTTTGGGGTGAGCTGGACCGCAGAGTGAAGGCAAAAGGGCCAACAAGTGCTAAGCATCTCTGGGAACTCCTTCAAGACTGTTGGAAGACCATTTCAGGTGACTACCTCTTGAAGCTCATCAAAAGAATGCCGAGTGTGCAAAGCAGTAATCAAAGCAAAGGGTGGCTACATTGAAGAACCTAGAATATGACATATTTTCAGTTGTTTCACACTTTTTTGTTATGTATATAATTCCACATGTGTTAATTTATAGTTTTGATGCCTTCAGTGTGAATCTACAATTTTCATAGTCATGAAAATAAAGAAAACTCTTTGAATGAGAAGGTGTGTCCAAACTTTTGGTCTGTACTGTATGTGTAGGAAACCGATGGGGTGGCTGCCATCAGTGGCGGATTACAATAGGGACGTTCGGGTCGGCACCCTCGGGCCCAGCACCGCTGGGGGGCCCAATGCCGACATACTGCGGCGGAGCACGGGAGCGCATAGCTCCCTGTCCCGCCGCCGATGACTGCCATAGGCTTCAGGCCTAGTAGGCCTGAGCCTATGCAGTAGTGAAATCCCGGCGCATTCGGGCGTGATGACGTCATTGCGCGCCTGTGCCGGGACGCAGCCCTGTGACGTGTGCATGCCTGCCTTATCCCGCCTTCCTCTGTGAGCAGGCGCCTGGTCCTGGACATAGGTGAGTATTTAGCTTTAAAAAAAAAATCATTTTTTATTTTTTTTATTTCATTTGCCTACTTTGGGGGACATGTGGGGAGGGACACACAGGAGGACATATTAGTGAAGAGACATCGAGGACAGAGTGTACATCAAGGGGGGGGGGGAAATGTGGGGGCTTTGTGGGGCCAAATTATTATGGGAAGGCACTACTATGTGGGGGCAAATTACTATATGGGGCAGATTATTATGGGAGGGACTACTATGTGGGGGCATATTACTATATAGGGCAGTGTGGGGGCAAATTACTATGTGGGGGCAGTGTGTGGGAAACTATTGTGTGGGAGAAATTTCTATGTGGGAACAGTGTGGGGTAATTGCTGTGTGGGGAAATTGCTATGTGGGGGCAGTGTAGGGTAATTGCTATATGGAGACAGTGTCAGGAAATTGCTATGTGGGGACAGTGTGTTGGCAAATTGCTATGTGGGGACAGTGTGTGGGTAAATTACTATGTGGGGGCAGTGTGGGGGCAAATTACTATGTGGGGGCAGTGTGGGGGAAACTATTGTGTGGGGGCAATTGCTATGTGGGGCAGTGTGGGGAAAACTATTGTGTGGGGGCAGGGTGGGGAAATTGCTATGTGGGGACAGTGTGGGGAAATTGCTATGTGGGGACAGTGTGGGGAAATTGCTATGTGGGTACAGTGTGGGGAAATTGCTATGTGGGGGCAGTGTGGGGGAAATTACTATGTGGGGGCAGTGTGGGTATATTGCTATGTAGGGGAAAATTACTTTGTGGGGGCAAATTACTATGTAGGGACAACTATTGTGTGGGGGCAGTGTGGGGGAAATTACTATGCGGGGCAGTGTGGGAAACACTATTGTGTGGGGGCAGTGTGGGGAAATTGCTATGTAGGGACAATGTGGGGAAATTGCTATGTGGGGATAGTGTGGGGAAATTGCTATGTGGGGGGCAAATTACTATGTGGGACAGTGTGGGGGCAAATTACTATGTGGGGGCAGTGTGGGGGAAATTACTATGTGGGGGCAGTGTGGGGGAAATTACTATGTAGGGGAAATTACTGTGTGGCGGCAAACTACTATATGGGGCAGTTTGGGGGGAAATTACTGTGTGGGGGGAAATTACTATAGGGGGATTATTATGTGGGGGCAGTGTGGTGGAAATTACTATATGGGGGTGTTGCTATTGGGGAGGCACTGTATTATTTTTAGGGACACTATACAGGGATTATTGCCTGGAGCACAATAGAGGCTGGTATTATTACTGGGGGCACTCTAGGGGACATTATAGCTGCTGTGGACACTATAGGAACATTTGGGGTAATTTATCAAGCTGGTGTAAAGTAGAACTGGCTTAGTTGCCCATAGCAACCAATCAGATTCCACCTTTTATATTTGACAGCTCTTTTGGAAATCTAGTTCTACTTTACACCAGTTTGATAAATGACTCCAATTATGTCTATTAGGGTCCATTCACACGTCCGTTTTTTCTTTCCTGATCTGTTCCGTTTTTTTGCGGAACAGATCTGGACCAGATCTGGACCCATTCATTTTCAATGGGTCCTGGAAAAATGTGTGCTGTCCGTTTCCGTTGTTCCGTTCCGCATGTCCGTTTAAATATAAAACATGTCCTATTCTTTTCCGCAAAATTCGGATCCTGGTACAATACAAAGTCAATGGATCCGCAAAAAAGGGAAGACATTCGGATGTCATTACGTATGTCATCCGTTTTATGCGGATTCCGTTCCTGGAAATTACATTTAAATTTTTTATTTATTTTTTTCAAAGAAATCCAAACAACTTTATTTGCTTATTGAAATTTATACATGTTTCCGTTTTTTGCGGATCCACAAAAAACGGATGACATACGGAAACATTTTCAGGAACAACGGATCCGCAAAAAACGGACCGAAAATCGGAATATAGAAAAATACTGACGTGTGAATAGACCCTTAGGGTCACTATTTTTTTAGCAGTATAGTACCTAGGGCATTGGGGGGCACAACGGGCACAGTATTGGGGGTGGCAGCAGGATGACACTGTGGGGACGCTAGGATGAGGGGGTTAATGGAAAAATTTAGAAATCTAACGTGTCTGTGTTACAAACTGTAGAGACGAGATGTGTCTGAAAGAATTTGCAATGGTGGTCTGGGTCAAATGGAGGAGAAAAGGAAAGAGAAGGTCTACATGACAGGAGATGTCACTGGATGTAACAGGTATGTGGTGCTGTATTCTCCTCCATGCCTTTTTTATTACAATTATATGTATTTTAAATTTGGCGACCAAATTTTTCAGTTTAGGACCCAATTTGTTTGAAGATGTCATATGGCCTAGGACAGTGGTGGGCAACCTTATTAGTAAAATGAGCCAAATATCGACAAAACAGCGATTTTTAGTTTTTTGAGAGCCAAATTTTTTAAACTTCAAATATATAGGAAGGTACATTGTTATTTACTTCATAAGGGTATTCCTAACCATCTGAACATACCTTTCTCAATCCTCGACACTACATCTTCTTTCACTCCACAACGTTTTACCCTATAAGACGCACATAGGTTTTAGAGGAGGACAATATGGAAAAAAATATTTTTCATTACACCTCAGGTCAGACCACTAATCAGAACCTCAATGTTTGAAATCTCTTTTGAAATTTGAAAAAAAGGAACTCGGGGGTTCTGTACCAACGCAACGCTGTCTTAACAGAGTTTTCTTGAATTTTTATGCACTTGGAAAAGCCGTGCGAAGATTTCTGAATCCATTTACTGTCAGTGTCACTAAATTCAAGGTGGAGTTCTTTTCCCCACTCAGCAACCCAGGGCGGTACGCTAGAATAGCTCTCACTTAGAATCTGCCTATAAATGAGGGTGGTGCATTTATGAGGTAAATTTGGCAGCAGAACATAATTCTCCAACCATGATGGATCAGGGAGAGGGGTAAATTTGGAAATCATAAACTGCCTACAAGCATTCTCAAAGTCATTTCTTTGAATGAAATCTTTACCAAGGGCAGGTACACCCGAGAGGGCAGTATAGAAGTCGGAAGTGATCTGTAACCCTTTCAAATCTCCTAATCTGTGATGTGACATTGATAGCCAAATGTCTGATGGAGATTTAATTTGTGGGAACAGTAGTGTGGGGATAACTGAGATAGGAGCTAAGGGAGAAATCTTGTCCTGAGCAGATGTTAAGACCAAAGACTTATGGCAAATATGCAGCATTCCTCTGGTGAGTACGCTATCTACTTTGGTCCCTTCTCCTGTCCTCTCAGGTGTCCATAACCTATGGAACAATTCCTTACCCAACAGGGCCAATTCTAAATCTACATGCATACAGAATGTCTCTTGTCTGGCCAGTTTAAGCCACCTTTCCAAACTAATAGCCTGTATATAGGTTGATAGGTCAGGGAGGGAGATACCCCCATGTTTCTTTCTTCGGGAAAGAAGGCGAAAGGACATTCTAGTGCGCTTCTTATCCCACAAATAACTGCTCATGATGGATTGTAGTTTATTAATGAAACTAACAGGTACCGATATGGGTAGGGCTCTCAAGGTGTACATTATCAGCGGCAGGATGTAGGTGGTGAGGACATTTTTCCTGCCTAGCCAGGTTAGGAAAGGAGAGCTGCTCTTAGAGAGAATAGAGGTGACTTTGGAGAGTAGCGGGGGGAAATTAAGACTAAACAACAACTTGGGGTCCATCGGGATCGTCACCCCCAAATATTTTATTGCTTGTGTAGGCCACTTGAATGGTGTGAGGGCTTTGACCTTAGTACGCAGGACAGCTGGGAGGGAAACGCCAAGGGCCTCCGACTTATCGAAATTTATCTTAAAATTTGAGATAACCCCAAAAGTTTCGAAAATCTGCATAACCTCCAGCAAAGCCTCTTCAGGATTTGACAACAGGAGCAGTAAATCATCAGGAGCAGTAAATCTGCCTAGTTTCACTCCTTTGATCGTGGGGGATTGGCGGAACTTAAGAAGAAGCGTCTCTAGGGTGAGTACAAACAAGGTGGGGGATAATGGGCATCCTTGACGAGTACCGTTTCTAATTTGGAAGGCGTTCGATAGGGTGCCGTTGACTAGTACTCTCGCAGATGGTGCAGAGTATAGAGTATAGATAGCTCTGATGAGGCCTTCAGGGAAGCCAAAGGCTTGTAGTACTTTCTCCATATAGGCCCAGCTAACCCTATCGAACGCCTTCTCCGCATCTGTGCCCAGGAGTACAAGAGGGGACTTAGATTTGATGGCGTGGGTGATCGCATGTATGACTCTACTGATATTATGCCTACCCTCTCTACCTGCAACGAAACCTACCTGTTCTTCACCCACAAGCCCAGGGAGCAACCCTGACATCCTGCTGTTAAGCAGTTTAGCCCACCACTTCAAATCGGTGTTCAGCAGTGAAATCGGCCTGTAACTTCCACATGCTTCCTTATCCTTCCCTTCTTTATGGATAATCGTTATGTGCGCTTCCTAGGCTTGTGGGGTCAGAGAGCCACCTGTAAGGAGGAGATTGCATGCCGTGACAAAATGTGGGACTAAAATATCTTTATACTTTTTGTAATATGAGCTTGGAAAACCGTCAGGTCCGGGACTCCTGCCTGAAGGGATAGACATTAGAACCTTTTCTACCTCTTCCGTTGTAAACGGTTGAAGCAGCTGATGTATATCGACCTCAGAAATTCTTGGGATGTTAATAGAGCTAAGGAACTCCGACGTGCGTGTCTCGATTTGCTGGCTGGTGAGGGGTATTGGGAGGTTATACAGATTTGAATAAAAGGAGCAAAACTCCTGAGCTATCGCTGGAGTATTAATAAGTCGGGGGCCTGAGGCTGATTTGATGGCTTGAATAAAGGATTTATTTCTTTGGTTCTTAATAAGGTTGGAGACTAACTTAGAACCCCTATTCCCATGAAGGTATTGTTTGAAGCGCAATACGAACATTCAAAAAGTCAGTGACCTTATGCCTCAAGCACTTAAGCAGAACCTCAATGTTAATAAGACCTCCCTGAGATCAGATGTCAGCTCAGACCCCAAAGTAAATGACCCCCTCAATCAGACCTCAGATAAGAGCCCCATGCCTCTCATCATCCCCATTATCAACCATGATGCCTCTCATCATCACCATTATCATCCGTGATGCCTCTCATCATCCATGATGCCTCTCATATCCCCCATTATGAGTATCATCACCTCATTGCCTCAGATCAGCCCCACATTTCATAAAATAAAAAGCACTTACCTCTCTGGCTCCTGGATGCCGCTGCTCCTCACCACCCACGCTCTGTGTTCTTCCTGCTGTCGGCTGTGCTGTGAACTGGTGTGCACAGAGTGACGTCACAGAGCACCTCACACTGTGCGCAGCCCTGCACAGCCTACAACCGATGACCAGGAAGCGGTGAGTACAGAGCCTTCACCGCTTCCTGGTCTTCACCCTCCTACCTATTTTTGCTACGGGCAACGAAAATGCTATCGCACTGTACATGTGGGCCCGCACCTGGAAGAGCCAATATCAGGGGGCTAAAGAGCCGCATGTGGCTCTAGAGCCGCAGGTTGCTGACCACTGGCCTAGGAGACTGTGGCGCTCATGAAGCACCGCAGCCTCTTCATACAAAAAATAAATAAATAAATAAACTAAAATGGAGGGAGGCGCCCAAGTTGTGTAGACAGCCCCGGGCCTATCATGCACTTAATGTGCCCCTGGCTGCCGGTCTTCATCTAAGGGAATGATCTAGACCAGCCACAGGAGTTGAGGTTGCGCAGGAAGAGAGGTTTGCAAAAAGGTTGCTGTGATGGTGGTGGTCGGGGAGGGGGGAGCTGCATTCAAAATTTTGCTGTGGGGCCCAGTCATTTCTTGTTATGCCACTGACCTCCGGCATTGTGGATTCTGAACCTGAATCATGTTGTTGCGTTTTTCTTGTGCGGATTTCACCCTTTTCAATGCAAGGGTGAGATCTGCTGAACATTTGCATCAAATATCGCACAAAAAACTACAATAATGTGGATTTATGTACATTTCTTTGTGCTGTTTTGGTGCAGATTTCATGCAGATTTTTTTACAAGTACATTGGCACCATGTGCAGTCACCCCTAGGATCCATGCATGATACTTACTGGGCATTGTATGGCTGCTTCAGTAACTGTAACATCCAGCGTGATGTAGTGTCTCTCCGTGCCAGATTGGGTAAGAGAATATCTCTGGAGTCACACATTAACATTAATAGCCTAAGGCTACATGCCCATGAACGTATGGGCTCCGTGCCCGTGCTGCGGACCGCAAATTGCAGTCCGCAATGCACGGGCACAGACTGTGGGGCAGTGCATGCAGATCGCGGACCCATGCGCTACTTTTTTGCGTTGCGGAGGCATGGCCACAAACGCCATGGAAGCACACCGTAGTGCTTCCGTGGAGTTCCAATCCGTGCCTCCGTTCCGCATCTCCGTGATTGCGGACCTATTCAAGTGAATGGGTCCCTGTTGCGGAATGCACATGCCCGGTGCCCGTGTATTGCGGACCCGCTGTATGCGGGCCGCAATACGGCCACGGTGGGCACACGGTCGTGTGCATGTAGCCTAATTCTGAGGCCTCTTTTACACTTCTATGTCTGTGATGATGTCCGAAACAAGATGGTCAGCGTTTCATCAATGAAGATGTCCATGAATGATCTGTTGCTGGTCCGTACATCCACTTTTTGCCGTCCATGTGTCATCTGTATTTCAGGTGCACTACTAGGATTTCCAGAGCATCTCCTACTACTGGTCTGTAAAAACCAGTAACAGAGCACTGATGCCATCTATGCTCTGTCAGTGGTTTTCATGGATGCTTTAATAGATGTGTTTGACCCACATCACAGACCAAAATAGTGCATTTGTCTGTTTTTCCACGGGCACACAGTTAAAAAACTAGGCTGTGCAGCACAGTTGATAACACTACCCACAGAAGGGCCCAGACGGCGCAGCGGCAAACACAGCAGTGATGAACGTCAGCGTGAGCTGTCCAGCAGTTGCCTGATGACGTCGGGAGAGGAGGAGCGGGGCTCTGATTCAGAGGGGTGGCTCTGTTGTGAATAGGTACTGCCTAGGGATGAGCGCATCGACTTCGGATAAAACATCAGAATGTATCAGCTCCTATGAGACAAAGTTATTACTTTGCAAAGTTTCACGTGACTTTGTGTAATAACTTCAGAAATTAATTTCTACTGTTAAAAACCTTTTACCGAACTCGGGTTTGTTTCCAAAGTACCACTTGGAACAGAAACCAAGCTTGGTAAAAGGTTCTTACAGTTATTATCAGAAGTCTTGAGACTTCGCAAAGCAATAACTTTGCCTTACCTGAGCCAATACATTCTAATACTGTACGGAGCGCTCGCTCCTTACAGTATTCTAACAAAGTTTTATGCGAATCGACTTAGGATGTTTTTCATCCCTATTACTGGCCCTTGAGCTCTTTCATGCTTATTTGCATACCAATATAAAGATGACTTTCAGGGGCAATAAAGAACCAAAAAGGGAACACAACTACATGTGGGATAGGCCTCTTCCACACAAGCTTATTTACTGTCCATATTTGGCCCGGATTTTATGTACCGGAATCCGCTGCTAATGTTAATGAATAGAGCTATTCACATGGGTGTATTATTTCCACCAGTATTTGAAATCCGCAGTATGTCCGAGTTTTGTGCGTATTTGTTTCCAAATACACACATTACAGTCTATGGGAGTACATCACAAATGCAGGGAGGAAAGATAATAATAATAAAATGTATTTATATAGCGCCACCATATTCCGCAACACTTTACAAATTCATAGGGTTTATGTACAAACCAAAAGTAACTGGCTAATATGCAACTGTAACACTAGGAGTCAGGGCCCTGCTCGCAAGAGCTTACAATCTATAAGGAATTGGGGGTGACACATAAGGTAGTTGATTGCGATAAGTTGGATTTGACCCATTATTGAACTGACAGGAGTGGTGCCGGCTTCGGTCTGCTTCGGGTTTAGGACTACTAGAGGATCGAGCTTAGGCCAGAGGAGTTGGTGGGGGAGAGGTTTAGTCTGGGAAAAGTCATTTGAGGTAGCTTTATAAGCCTGTCTGAAAAGATGTGCTTTTAAGGTACGTTTGAAGATGGAGAAGTTGCGGATTGACCTAATATTCCGGGGCAGAGTATTCCAGAGAGTAGGTGCAGCTCGAGAAAAGTCTTGAAGATGGGAGTGAGAGGTACGAATTATGGAGGTTATTAATCTTAGGTTGCTAACAGAACGGAGAGAACGAGTAGGGTGGCAGATGGAGATGAGGAAGGAGGTGCAGCACTGTGGAGAGCTATGTGGGTGAGGTTGAGACGTTTGAACTGTATTCTGTGGTGGATGGGCAACCAGTGAAGTGACTGGCACAGACTAGTAGCATCAGTGTAGCAGTTGGATAGATAGATGAGCCTGGCTGCAGCATTTAGGATAGACTGAAGGGGCGAGAGTTAAGTGAGAGGGAGACCGATTAGTAATGCGTTGCAGTAGTCAAGACGAGAATGAATCAACGCAACAACAAGAGTTTTTGCCGTTTCCAACGTAAGAAAAAGGCAGATTCTGGCGATATTCTTGAGGTGCAGACGACAAAAGCGTGTAAGTGATTGAATATGGGGAACAAAGGAAAGATCACAGTCAAATGTGGCCCCAAGACAGCGGGCATGTTGCACAGATAGTGCTGCAGACCGAAATTGAAATATCAAGTTTAGGTGAGTTAGTAGATGGGGGAAAGACAAGAATTTCAGTTTTTGAGAGGTTCAGTTTTAGATACAGAGAGGACATGATGTTAAAGACAGCTGCCAGATAATTACTGGTGTTTTGGAGTAAAGCAGGGGTGACGTCAGGGGATGGAGTGTATAGTTGGGTGTCGTCAGCATAGAGATGGTATCGAAAGCCAAATCTACCGATAGAGGACCTAGTAATGAGCCCTGAGGAACGCCAACATCAAGAGGAAGAGGAGAAGAAGAAGAGCCAGCGAATGATACACTAAAGGAGCGGCCAGAGAGATAGGAAGAGAACCGAGAAAAAGCAGCGTCCTTAAGGCCAACTGAGTGAAGCATGGTGAGGAGCAGTTTATGGTCTACAGTATCAAACTCTGTAGAGAGATCCAGCAGAATCAGTAGAGAATAGTCGCCATTTCTTTTTGCTGTTAGGAGATTGTTAGACACTTTAGTAAAGGCAGTTTCTGTTGAGTGAAGAGAGTGAAAGGCAGATTGTAAGGGGTCGAAGAGAGTTTGCAGAGAGATAGCTTATTAAGTGAGAGTAGACAAGACGTTCAAGGAGTTTAGAGATGAAGGGGAGGTTAGAAACAGGTCGGAAGTTAGTAGCACAGGTCGGGTCAAGAGATGGTTTCTTTAGTAGTGGGGTTATAATAGAGTGTTTGAAAGAGAAGGTAAAGATACCAGAAGAGAGAGAAAGGTTAAAAATTGTAGTTTACGAAAAAATTGTAGTTTACGCATGTAAATCCTGAAGCAATACTGATGGTATCTCATCAGGAATTTCTGCGTATTCCAGAGCCAGAATTTTGACGGATTTCAATGTTTGTGTGAAAGAGGCCAGAAGGTGTATGTGAGCTACACAAGGAACAGTTTAAAGGCTATGTACACCTTTGGGCATTTATCATGTAGAGAAAGTTAATACAAGCCACTTACTATGATTTTTAGCTCCAAATGAGTAAAATGCAATCATAAAAATAAAATAAAAAATGCCATCAAAAGTGTTTATAGCCTTTAGGCCTCTTTCACATGTGCGTGACGATGGTCCAGATGCGTTCAGTGAAACTCACACCAGTTTGAAAGCAAGTTCAGTCAGTTTTGTCTGCAATTGAGTTCAGTTGTTCAGTTTTTTCCGTGCGAGTGCAATGCGTTTTGATGCGTTTTTCACACGCGTGATAAAAAACTGAAGGTTTACAAACAACATCTCCTAGTGACCATCAGTGGAAAACACATTGCATCTGCACTTGCTTCTGGATGGGATGCGTTTTTCACTGAAGCCCCGTTCACTTCTATGGGGCCAGGGCTGCGTGAAAAAAGCAGAATATAGAACATGCTACGTTTTTCACGCAACGCAGAACTGATTTAAAAAAAAAAAACATGGCTTCTTTCCTCCAAAAACAGCACCGCCCCTGTCCACAGGTTGTGGGCAGTATTGCAGTTCTGCCCTGCATCCATTTTCCGCTAATCTTGGAAACCTCTTTAGATAAGGATAGGCCTTCACAGCTTATCGGCAGGGTCCGACACGCCGCACATCAGCTGTTCCGGTGTAGTGGATGGAACTGGTTACTGCAGCGCTACTCCCAGTGAAGTGAATGGGAGCACTGCTGCAGGGAAGAGCTCTGTCTCTGATGGAGATGTGTCATTCTTGGTGGCAGAACTCCACCTGAACATTGAATAGGGCGGGATTCTTTTTGGAGGCATTGGGTAGGCCATCACTTAGTAAGAGTTGGAGGACCCTTTAAATGAAGCCAATTTGCAGTTCCTAGCACTCCTTCCTTTCTCCACATGCGCACACCAGAATTGGGTAGAATAACCCTCAAATGGAGCCAAAATGCGCCTCCAATGTCAGAATGTCGCAAATTTTCGGTACAAAGAATTAAATCTGCAGCAGACCCACATCAAAATCCGCACATAACATATTAGCTCTTTCCTCATCAAATATAAATAAAAACGCAGAAAAGACTAATCTGAACAGAGCCTTAGGCTACTTTCACACTCGCGTTTGGTGCGGATCCGTCATGGATCTGCACAAACGGATCCGTTCAGAATGGATCCGTTTGTATTATCTCTAACATAGCAAAGACTGATCCGTCTTGAACACCATTGAAAGTCAATGAATGACGGATCCGTTTTCTATTGTGTCAGATTGTGTCATAGAAAACGGATCCGTCCCCATTGACTTGCATTGTGTGTCAGAACGGATCCGTTTGGCTCAGTTTCGTTAGACGGACACCAAACGCTGCAAGCAGTGTTTTGGTGTCCGCCTCCAAAGCTTTATTTAAACGCCAGCCTTAGCCCTCTGAACATAGGCATTTGGTATTTTGGGGTCTTTCACACGTGCTCCCATCTCCCACCAGCAACACTAAATGCCTGTAGTGCTGGGAGGCTTCTGAAATGAATTGCATCAACATGTGTAAACCATGTCTGGAGTCTGCGCTTTATTGACAGCTCACCCAGCCAATCAGCAAAAGGGTGAGGTCGTTAAAGACAATCGTCTAAACCAATCATATCGTTGTAATATTATGTGGGCGGGATCAAGTATCCATCAACAAGCCAATGAAATCATTGCATCTCTCCTCGGAGAGGGCGTTCCCTCCCGTAAGAATTCAGCCAATCCCAACAGGTTTGCGAGACATCGCTTTGTGATTGACAGGCTCATGTCTGTCGACATGCTGAGCTTTGGACACGAAGGGGGCGGTGACAGTTGCCGAATTATATTGACGTGTTTGTCATCCAATGACAATACCTCTTTCCGTCTCTATGCCCACCTCCCGCGGCCTGCTGACCAATGAGCGTGTAGCGGAGGCTGGCGTGTAACTAAAGTCGGGGTATCGAGGGGGAAGAGAAAGAATAGAGAGGGAGGCTGAGAGTGGGGAAAGAAAGAATCTGGACGTTGCGGGAACGGATTGCAATTGGACTCGGATGGAAATCTTACCGATAACTGCACACGGTGTGAATCGGTGGCGGCAGCAGTTACAAGTCAGCGGACATATTGCTAATAGGACATCAGCGGGAGATCAGATCGGGAGCGCTGCTTTATTATCCGGCCCGGTGAGTGTACCCGGTGGGGGGGCACCATAGCCGTATATGTACGGGTGAATACATGTGTAGCAGGTCGCCCTAGCTGTGAGCCTATGTCATCAGCCGTGTCAGTCACGGCGCCTCTGTGCCCAAGAGCTTGCAATCTAATAGATGGTGCTGGGGCTGTTGTGTTAGTCTAGACAGTAAACACTTCTAATGCGTGTGATGTACAAGTAGCTACCTGTGTGAGCAGTGACATCACTGTGTGCAGCAGAGGAAGTGCCTCCTTGTGCAGGAGCCAGGGCTAATGTGGCCGGGGGCCGGGGCTAATGTGGCCGGTGGCCGGGGGCCGGGGCTAATGTGGCCGGCCGCTCGGGGGCCGGGGCTAATGTGGCCGGCCGCTCGGGGGCCGGGGCTAATGTGGCCGGCCGCTCGGGGGCCGGGGCTAATGTGGCCGGCTGCTCGGGGGCCGGGGCTAATCTGGACACTGGGCGAGAGGGATGTCTCCCCCATAAGGAGGGTTCTGGGTGCACACGTCCAAATGAGTCTTGGAAAATTGTAATCCAATAAAGTCCATCCATGTGTGAGGAGCCCATAACCTGTCTATTGTAGGGGCAGAACTTTGAGTTTGGTGTCCATCCAGTGGACGTGTGACCTCCGCTCCAGCTATCTCTATCGATCTCTCCATACATTTGCATTCTCTCCTCGGCCAAGCACATATAATGAATGCAGGGGGGGGGGGGGGGGGGGAGAAAGACCCCGACGTACATCTCTATCAGCACCTTATCTTGTGAGGACCAAAGGATCGGACAGTTGAAATCCAACATGACTGATCCTTATCTACCGGCGAGGCTTCATACACGTTAGATGGTCATCTGAACCCACCTCTGGGCGTCGTAGATCTAATGTGTATGGCCATCTTTAGGCCCTGTGCACACTTTCTGCAGGATCTTATGATATACCTCAGACAGAAGTCTCTGATGTACATCACTGCACAGGCTTGTAGGGGCATACACTGCCCATTAATTACAGGTGTAAACATACATACAGGTGTTACTCGGAAAATTTGAATATCGTGCAAAAGTCCATTTATTTCAGTAATGCAAATTAAAAGGAATTTAAGCTTAAATTTCGAATTTTGTGAAAAAAGGTTCAATATTCTAGGCTCAAAGTGTCACACTCTAGTCAGCTAAGTAATCCATACCCCCTGAGCAAAGGGGACCTGAGATTGTGACTTTGGAGTTTTTATAACCTGTAAGCCATAATCATCCAAATTATAACAAATAAAGGCTTGAAATATCTCGCTTTGCCTGTAATGAGTCTCATATGTTAGTTTCACCTTTTAAGTTGCATTACTGAAATAAATGAACTCTGCACGATATTAAATATTTTCGAGTTTACCTGTATACCACACGGTATTTTTTTTTTTGCCATGCCCAATTGTATAGGAAAGCCCAGTCTGCACCCCCCTTTTTTTTTTTTTTTTTTTTTTTTTTTTTTTTATACAGTAGAAAAAAAATGTATACAAGTCTGGTGAAGGCCAAAAGGGCAATCTATTGGCCTCTGTGGGGTGAGCCTATGGATATCTTTGATGTCTACATTGGGCGGTGTTCCGGGGTAAAGTGAGGGGCGCAGGGCCTTATTTGGCCTGTCTGGGAGCGTGCATCATACTGTAGTTATGTCTCGGTATCTGTGTCACATACATCACCTATTAAACATTATCTGCTTTGTGGTCTACAGAGACCATGACTGATCACATTGTCTTCCTGGTTTCCATTTAGTGACTCAGTAATGTCAGGTTGACCTTTGGGTCATCGTTTGTGGTGAGGTCTAGTTGTTTAGCAAACTTTTGTTAGTTGTATGTTTATAGCTGGTGAGTGGGCTTCTGAGGGCCTTACACAGGCGGGTGGTTGGGTCAATTATTGGGGCCAAACGTTTACTGGAAGCACAGGATATGTAAAGTGAATGGGACGACCAAATAATCGGAATAATGATCATTCCTCTCCCTTTCAGTTTGCATAGGGCCATGTGAAATGCCATTTAAACCAGCGCTGATCGACTTCTCTTCTCTCGTAGATCCGTGCTCGTTAATGGCCCGTGTAACTAGACCCTTAAAGGCCTTTTACACGGGCGAGAATTGAAAAGATACCGTTCATAGTAACGCTTGATATTGGTTATCTGGCGGTGTAAGGCCCCTTTCACACAGGCGTTGCGGATTGGGGCCGGATGCGTTCAGGGAAAATGGTACGATTTTGACACTAAAACAAGTCAGTTTTCACTGCGATTTCTTTCCATGTTTGCGTTCCGCACGGCTGCAAAACATTGTAATGCGTGTTTGGTACCCAGACCCGAACCCGGACTTCTTCACAGAAGTTCGGGTTTGGTGTTGTGTAGATTTTATTATTTTCCCTTATAACATGGTTATAAGGGAAAATAATAGCAGTCTTAATACAGAATGCATAGTACAATAGCGCTGGAGGGGTTAAAACAAAATTTAAAAAATAATTTAACTCGCTTTAATCCACTTGTTTGCGCAGCCGGCATCTCTTCTGACTTCTTCTTTGAGGAATAGGACCTTTGATGACGTTACTGCGCGCATCACATGGTCCGTCACATGATCTTTTACCATGGTGATGGATCATGTGGCGGACCATGTGATGAGCGCAGTGACGTCATCAAAGGTCCTTTTCCTGTGCACAGCTAAGAAGAAGACAGAAGAGAAGCCAGGCTGCCCTATTGTACTATGCATTCTGTATTAAGAATGCTATTATTTTTCCCTTATAACCATGTTAGAAGGGAAAATAATAATGATCGAGTCCCCATCCCGATCGTCTCCTAGCAACCGTGCGTGAAAATCGCACCGCATCCGCACTTGCTTACGGATGTTTGTGAATTTCACGCAGCCCCATTTACTTCTATGGGGCCTGCGTTGCGTGAAACATGCAGAATATAGAACATGCTGCGATTTTCACGCAACACACAAGTGATGCGTGAAAATCACCGCTCGTGTGCACAGCCCCATAGAAATTAATGGGTCCGGATTCAGTGCGGGTGCAATGCGTTCACGTCGCGCATTGCACCCGCACGGAAAACTCGCTCGTGTAAAAGAGGCCTAAATGTACCGCCGATTACCCGATGAACGAGTGAAACGCAGCACAAAAATCCTGGTTACCCCACATAAGTCTGTGTGTGGAAGAACGATTGCATTAGTGATCGCTCCTCCTCATACTCTGGAGGAGCTGAAGGAGATCAGTGCACCACCAGATCATTGCTAGCAAGCGAGTTAGCGATAATCTTTTCAATTCTCTGCCTGTGTAAAGGGCTCTGATTTATCATGCCTTCACTTCAATGCAGCTCTACCGAAACTGATTTCAAATATTCCCATCATGATAAATTCCCCTGCCCCCCCATTAGCTGGACTTGGAGTTGGACTCCAAGATGGCGCACGGCTCGGGATGTGTAAAAGCTCAAGTTCTTGCGAATCTCTCGAGAACTTGAGCTCCTTCCCCCTGGCTAAGAGCGGGGCGCTCTGATTGGATGTGCTCGCAGGAACCGCGCCCAGGACAAATTCAAGTCCCCGCCTAGTTGAACCGAATCGCCTCATTATCATATGAGGCGCCAAAACAAACGTGGACCATAGCGGACGAAAGGGGGGGGTCCTTTTAAAAAAAAAAAAAAAAAAAAAAAAAAAAAAACGGAAAGACATCCGACAATTTTTTTTGCGGACCCATTGACTTGAATGGAGCCACGGATCGTTATTTGTGGGCATGTTTGAATGGAAATACGGAAGCGTACCTTCCCTTTTTTTTTTTTTTTGCAGTTCCATTGAAATGAATGGTTCCGTATATGGAACGTAAAAAACCGAACGTAAACGGGAAAAAGAAACGTTCATGTGCAGGAGGCCATAGACATAGCAACATCCTTAGGATAGGTCCTCAATATTAAAAGCCTGGAGAACCCCTTAATATTGTCGTGGGTGGCAGGGGCTGAAGAGGCCTCACACAGGCTGCGCTGGTATAGCACTGCACAAGAGCTGAAGGATCTGTCATGAAGTCACTGTCATGCGATTATTGCAGGAGGTGGTGGGGAAGGACCTGTGATGACTTCATGTGGCATGAGTGGACAGCGCTTTGTGTGGAGGAGAATACATTGGAGAAGTGATGGATTCAGTGTGAGAGCCATGGAAATGCTGGGAGTTGCAGTTCTCTCCTCTTATACCTCCCCTCTGTAATGTCCTCTGATATCACATAATAACAGTCCCATGCTAGGAGTTGTATTTCTCTTATACCTCCTCTCTGTAATGTCCTCTGATAGCATATGGACATGCTGGGAGTAGTAGTTCTCTCATCTTATACCACTTTCCTGTAATGTCAAATAGCATTTCTTTTGGAGGCAGTGAGGAAAGGAATTAAATATTGCAAGAAGTCACCAAGTTTGCTGAATTAGGGCTCTTGCGCACGAACGTGTGCTGCCCGTATTGCGGTTTGCAATGCACGGGCACCGACCGTGGGCCAGCCGCATGCGGATTGCGACTCCATTTACTTAAATGGGGTCCGCAATCCGTCTGTTCCGCAAAAAGATAGGACAAGTTCTGTCTTTTTGCAGAACGGAAGGACGGAAAGGAACCCCACAAAAGCACTCCGTAGTGGTTCTGTTCCGCACCGCATCTCCGGATTTGCGTACTCATTCAAGTGAATGGGTCCGCATCCGTGATGCGGAATGCACACGGCCAGTTTCCCATGTATTGCGGACCCACCGTATGCGACTGGACAAGACTAGGACAGGTTATATATTTTTTGCGGACCACAGAACGGAGCAACACATGCGGACAGCACACGGAGTGCTGTCCTCCTCTTTTGCGGCCCCATTGAAGTGAATGGGTCAAAACTGTGGCTCGGATGCGGACCAAAACAACGGTCGTGTGCATGAGGCCTTAAACAAACATTTATCTTGTAGAATTTGGCTGATGCTGTTATAAAGATTATGGTTTCCATTCTCTGGTTGATCTGGGGAGATTGGAGAGTTGAGTTCTACTGTGGTGTTTTTTGTAAAAAAAATAAAAATAAATTAAGTTTTTTTAAATAACTTTTTATCGACGGCGGATAATCCTTTTATATCCACTTGGATTCCCTCCAGAGCATGTAGGTTTTGTTAGGGTAGTATCTCGCAGTACAGACGTGTGGTCGTTTGAGCCGCGGCGGGCTCAAGTGAAACTAATCAGGACGGCACTGTGTAGTTGGTCTGCATTGTTAATGGCCTTAATACTGTGTGGCCACTAACAATACAAGTAAACAGTGTGGTCATATTTGGAGTAATCAGAGCCTGTACTCGACTGCAGCATGGGCTGCATTGCAACCTCAACACGACCCCGCCGCGTTGTCTACCTTTACATCCCATTCACATGTATAAAAAGTGCGCTGCTGATCGGCTGCATGTCAGGGGAGATTTATCCGAACTGGTTTACAGGAAAACTGGCTTGTTGCCCATAGCAACCAATCAGATTCCACCTTTCATTTTCCAAAGGAGCTCTGAAAAATTCAAGGTGGAATTTTATTGGTTGCTATGGGCAACTAAGCCAGTTTTCCTGTAAACCAGTTTGGATAAATCTAGCCCATTGTGTCCTGGGGAAGTTGTAACATCTGTGGCCATATCTGAATGCCATTAGTTTGTTGCTTCTCCATCAGACTGTGCAGACACCTGCTGCTTATACTTGCGTACATTGTAGACTGCAGTTACCCTCCATATCAGGACGGCTGCTGTGTTCCTACCCTGTGAAGGTTACCAGATGCTGGCCTGTTCGGACACCTGTCTTACGTAGACCCCCCCCCCCGTGATTTTTAGGATTGCCTCAGCACCTAATGCGGGTGACGGTCGGTGTGGCGACAACCCATATGTTTGCTACAGCAGCATACAGCGAGGCGTAATATGACATGGCTGCCTGATTTATTTCCCTTCTGATGTTTCTTGTAATAATAAAAAGGTCTTCAGAGGAGTAATGAATGGCGCGTAAATAAGACATCTTCTGATCGCCATCTTGTAGTATCAAGTCACCTCATGGTGGAAATGCTCTTTGAAGGGGCTCTCTAGTGCTTGCTAATACGCTTTAATAACAACTTCCCCATATATATATATATAATTTATTCAATCTCCCCTCGTTGTTGGTGAGGTGCAGCCATGGAGGTAGTTTTGGCAGAAGTGAAGAGATTTTCGGATACGTTTTTCAGAAAAAAGAAAAATTCTGGTTTGCACCCCTGCTTTATCTTGGACTCCACTGGTGTCTAGAAGAATGGACTCCTCCGTGGTGTGGAGTTTGGTCCCACTGGTATTTCCATTTTACTTTCTAAGCTCTCCTGCATATGGGATGGACGGTAGACGATACATTGCTTGCACTCCTCTTTCAGAGGAAACAACAGGCCTAAAGCCTCATTCACACTTGCATGCTCAAATCCGTGTGAAGGTGGTCAGTGATGCATCCTTTAAGCTGTCCGTGAAGGATCTGTGTTGGGTCCGTGTGTCCGTTTTTTTTGCTGTCTGCGTGTCATCGGTATTTCACTGACACTGAACAGCTGAAAAATAATTTTCCAAGCATCTCTTTCTAATGATCTGTGAAACACGGATGGCAACTGTGTTGCATCTGTGGCTTTCACGGACCCATAGACTATAATGGGCGTGATGGATCAGTGAATACGGACAAAATAGAGCATGCTTCCTTGCTTAAAAAACGGATCCACGGACCGTGCTAAAACACTGATGTCTGAATACACACATTTAAAATGAATGGGGACGCATACTATCTGTGTAGCACACGTCTGCGAAACACTGACGTGTGAATGAGGCTTAATTATTTTCGTGCTCGTACCCCACTGATCATTGCTCTGTCATTTCTCTGTGACAATAGTAAGAGAGATACCACCGCACACTCGGGTTATCATGCAAATAAAATTATAATAATAAGTAATTGCGGAAGAATGCCTATTTTGTGACTCTGAGTCTTGACGCTTCTGTCACTTCGGACCATGGTCACATAAGTCGCTAATTAAAAAAGGAACATAAATTCATTAGTCGGAGGTAAAGGGTTGTTATATTATATAAAGAGATAGTCGTATGGCTAATTATAGCTGAGACCAATGTATAAATAAGATATTGGACGATATAGGTCAAAGCCTATAGAAATGTGTCAATGAGTGGCGAAATGTTGAAATAAGGGCGATAATGTGCAACCAAAGCTGGCGAAAGCAGAAATTGCTGGGGTGTATGGTTTGCTAATGATATCCAGATGGATGTCTCGAGAAAATGTAAATCAAAATGTATGTATGATGTATAGTACGTGTCCCCAAAGGGAATGGGCAAGCCAAGGATAAAGCAATAGAGAAAATGGAGTCATCTTATTATAGGGAAGTAGTATGTTGTCATGTAGCACAGTTGTTATGTAACAGATAGCACAGAGGAGCTTACCAAGAGTAGGGTACAGGATATCAAGAGGACCCCCGTGGTACAGCGTGAACACACTGTGGGGGAAGACTACGGGCCAGTGTGGATAAGAGCGCCGGAGACGGCGCCTAAGTAGGTACGATGCGCCTGCGTCACACGACATCTAGCGAGACTTCAGGCTTGTAATGGAACGGATTGGGCGTGAGGCTAGGTGGGGACTCGCTGAGACTGGCGCGGCCATGTTGGGTTTGGGAAAGGATAGGGGAAAAGGTGGAAATTGCTGTAGTGATGTAGTGATAGTGTGAAACTGGTGGGCGGTATGTGAGTGTAAGAAAAGAGGAGGATGAAAGAATGAAAAAGGGGACATGTTGGCAAATGTGTGGGAGGCAGGAAAAGGGGGGGGGGGGGAGAAAAGGAAGGGAAACAGAAAAAAAGAGAAAAAGGAAAAAGGGGGGTTGGAGTGAGAAAGAAGAAGGGGGAACAGTGTTGAAGGCTGTCTGTGAAAAAAAATTCTGGGTGAAGGACTAAGTGAGAAAACATACTACTGTGCTACATGACAACATACTACTGTGCTAATCTGTGCTACATGACAACATACTACTGTGCTAATCTGTGCTACATGACAACATACTACTGTGCTAATCTGTGCTACATGACAACATACTACTTCCCTATAATAAGATGACTCCATTTTCTCTATTGCTTTATCCTTGGCTTGCCCATACACTTTGGGGACACGTACTACACATTTTGATTTACATTTTTGGGACATCTATCTTGATATACTTTCATATCATTAGCACACCGTACACCCCAGCAAGTTCTGCTTCCCCAGCTTTGGTTGCACATTATCGCCCTTATTTCAACAGCCACTCATTGACACATATCTATAGGCTTTGACCTATATCTTCCTATATCTTATTTATACATTGGTCTCAGCTATAATTAGCCATATGACTATCTCTTTATATAACATAACCCTTTACCTCCGACGAATGACTTTATGTTCATTTTTCATTAGTGACTTGTATGACCAAGGTCCGAAATGTCAAGACTTGGAGTCACAAAATAGGCATTCTTCCGCAATTACTTATGTATTTATTAGAGGATATGTCACAGTAAAAATTTTATTTGCACGATAAGGCCTCATGCACACGACCATTGTGTGCATCCGTGGCCGTTGTGCCGTTTTCCGTTTTTTTCGTGGACCCATTGACTTTCAATGGGTCCATGGAAAAATCGGAAAATGCACCGTTTTGCAGCCGAGACCGTGATCCGTGTTTCCTGTCCGTCAAAAAAATATGACCTGTCCTATTTTTTTGACGGACAACGGTTCACGGACCCATTCAAGTCAATGGGTCCGTGAAAGAACACGGATGCACACAAGATTGGCATCCGTGTCCGTGAGCCGTGGCCGTAGGTTACTTTCATACAGACGGATCCGAAGATCCGTCTGCATAAAAGCTTTTTCAGAGGTGAGTTTTCACTTCGTGAAAACTCAGATCCGACAGTATATTCTAACACAGAGGCGTTCCCATGGTGATGGGGACGCTTCAGGTTAGAATATACGGAAAAACTGTGTACATGACTGCCCCCTGCTGCCTGGCAGGTGCTGCCAGGCAGCAGGGGCAGACCCCCCCCCCCCCTGTAGTTAACTCTTTGGTGGCCAGTGGGCCCCCCTCCCTCCCCTGTAGTTAACTTGTTGGTAGCCAGTGGGGCCCCCCTCCCTCCCCTGTAGTTAACTTGTTGGTAGCCAGTGGGGCCCCCCTCCCTCCCCTGTAGTTAACTTGCTGGTAGCCAGCCCCCCCTCCCTCCCCTGTAGTTAACTCATTGGTGTCCAGTGGGCCCCCCATCCCTCCGCTGTAGATAACTCGTTGGTTGCCAGTGGGCCCTCTCCCCTCCCTCCCCCTCCTAATTAAAATCGCCCCCCCTATCATTGGTGGCAGTGGTGAGTACCGATCGGAGTCCCAGTGTAATCGCTGGGGCTCCGATCGGTAACCATGGCAACCGGGACGCTACTGCAGTCCCGGATGCCATGGTAGCTTAGCAATTTGTAGAAGCTTCATACTTACCTGCGAGGAGCGATGTCTGTGACCGGCCGGGAACTCCTCCTACTGGTAAGTGACAGGTCTGTGCTATAGGCCAGTGTTTCCCAACCAGCGTGCCTCCAGCTGTTGCAAAACTACAACTCCCAGCATGCCTTGACAGCCTTTGGCTGGAGGCACACTGGTTGGGAAACACTGCTATAGGCAATGCGCCGCACAGACCTTTCACTTACCAGTAGGAGGAGCTCCCGGCCGGTCAGACATCGCAGCTCTTAAGGTAAGTATGAAGCTTCTACAAATTGCTAAGCAACCATGGCGATTACACTGGGACTACGATCGGTACTCTCCACTGCCACCAATGATAGGGGGCGATTTTAATTAGGAGGGGGAGGAGGGGAGAGGGGCCCACTGGCCACCAACGAGTTAACTACAGGGGAGGGAGGGGGGGCCCACTGGGACACCAATGAGTTAACTACAGGGGAGGGGATGGGAGGGAGGGGGGGCCACTGGACACCAATGAGTTAACTACAGGGGAGGGAGGAGGGGGGGGGCCCACTGGACACCAATGAGTTAACTACAGGGGAGGGAGGGGGGGCCCACTGGACACCAATGAGTTAACTACAGGGGAGGGAGGAGGGGGCGGTTGCACTGGCCACCAATGGGTTAAACTACCAGGGGAGGGAGGAGGGGGGGCCCACTGGACACCAATGAGTTAACTACAGGGGAGGGAGGAGGGGCCCACTGGACACCAATGAGTTAACTACAGGGGAGGGAGGAGGGGGCGGCTGCACTGGCCACCAATGAGTTAACTACAGGGGAGGGAGGGGGGGCGGCCGCACTGGCCACCAATGAGTTAAAAACAGGGGGGGGGGGGGGGTCTGCCCCCTGCTGCCTGGCAGCACCTGCCAGGCAGCAGGGGGCAGTCATGTACACAGTTTTTCAGTATATTCTAACCTGAAGCGTCCCCATCACCATGGGAACGCCTCTGTGTTAGAATATACTGTCGGATCTGAGTTTCACGATGTAGCTCATATCCGACAGTATATTCTAACATAGAGGCGTTCCCATGGTGATGGGGACGCTTCAAGTTAAAATATACCATCGGATTGGAGAAAACTCCAATCCGATGGTGTATAAAAGAACTCCAGACTTTACATTGAAAGTCAATGGGGACGGATCCGTTTGAAATGGCACCATATTGTGTCAACGTCAAACGGATCCGTCCCCATTGACTTGCATTGTAATTCAGGACGGATCTGTTAGGCTCCGCACGGCCAGGCGGACACCAAAACGACTTTTTTTTCATGTCCGTGGATCCTCCAAAAATCAAGGAAGACCCACGGACGAAAAAACTGTCACGGATCACGGACCTACGGACCCCGTTTTTGCGGACCGTGAAAAAAAACTGTCGTGTGCATGAGGCCTAACCCTGAGTGTGCGGTGGTATCTATTTTACTATTGTTTACCGGGATTACATCCACTCCACTGAAGCACCTCAGATTGGGTTGCACTTGTTGTCCAATCAATTTCCATTTCTCTGTGACATTCACAATAAAGTCCGCTGCCAAAATGTGTCCTTTCGTTTCCTCTGATACGTATAAAAACACGCGCTTGGGGCCCCTTATTTTGGTAAGATCACTGGCTGTTGCACCCTATGACTACTAGTTAGGTGCTCATTTGCTTTCAGTAGCTGTTGGCCAAGCAGGACCGCTGTTCTTCCCCCATACACATGCTCTTCTGGTGGAAATCAACCAGTTTGACCTTATTCCAATGTATATAGGCACCTATACTGATGCTCCTGTTTGCACGTTCTATTCTTGAGGCTCAGGTTTCTCAGGGACATGTCAGAAGTTAAGACAAATGGTGGTGTCCGCCTTATAGGCAGTCCTCGCTGATCTCCGATACCAAAGCAGCAGCGGTGGCATTGTTCACTACCACATGGCATGTCTGCACAAGCCGGCCTTTAGGCTGGGCCTGCCCGTAACTCTTCATAGACATACTCCGTCCATAGTGCTGCCTTTGTAGACCACAGCTGAACAATGCTCCTTTGGAGACTGCAGTATTATATCTTCTGGGTTATTTGAGCGCTGTGTACTAAACACCAGTGAGATGAGTAGTATTTCTACCAGAAATTGTAATATTACGCTGCCTGATGTGAACCACGAGGAAGGTCGGATTGTGCAGTAAGAATGCTAGCTGTTTGCTGAAGGCTTTGTATATTTGCAGTGCACATCATTGGATCCCACTCGGAAATAAAGGGCGCTTTCCCAATAATAACCCCCAGTTGAGGCATTGTACCATCTACTGTATTCCGCAGTATGTTCAGGGTGTACACCTGGTATACTTGTTATTGCCATTATCCGACAGCATAGAAAAAGCAGCCTGTTTATATAGCAGAAGTATGCCGCCTCATGCAGAGCTGCGCTCGGTGACATCTGTACTCTGTCAGAACACAGAAATGTTATATAGTGAGACACAAGTCACACTGACATTTATCGCTTGTGCTGAAGAATCCCTGAGCGCAGGGCAGGTGAGGAATCAATAAAATCGCTAAGCGCTTTGCAGGTCTGGAAATTCGTAGGCAAAAAAAAATAAATACAAAAATGCACCAAGCCGACCTATCCCAACTATGGTGGCAATTCCCAAATATTTTATTATGAGAACTGCTCCAATTGCAGGCAATGATTAAAGGGTTAAAACCTTGCAGGACTACAGTGAATTAGAAATTCCCTCCATCTTTCCTTTAGGAGCCATCCGCAGAGTGCAGGCTGTCGTTTACTGGATTCTGTTAGCTAAGGCTACTTTCACACTAGCGTTTTTGCTGGATCCGGCAGGGAACAGCAAAAACGCTTCTGTTCTGATAATACAACCGTCTGCATCCATTATGAACGGATCCGGTTGTATTATCTGTCTTGGCTATGTTAAAGATCCATCATGAACACCATTGAAATTCCTTGGGGGACGGATCAGTTTTCTCTTGTGTCAGAGAAAACGGATCTGTCTTGACTTACATTGTGCGTCAGGACGGCTCCGTCTTGCGCCGCACCACATGGCGGACAGAAAAACGCTGCTTGCAGCGTTATTCTGTCCGCGATGGGGACGCAACCAAACGGAATGCATTTTGGTACATTCCGTTTTGTTCAGTTCAGTTTTGTCCCGTTTGACAATGAATGGGGATGCCATCTGTGTTTAGTCCATTTATCACTGACTGTTTGCTAGAAAACTCTAAATTCTAGAACTTACTGAGGACCAAATTAATGATTGCCAGAGGGGGAAGGAGACTCACTTGGAACCTATTTGGGGACTATATTTACTGCCACCAGAGGGGAACGGAGACTGGTGGTGACGTTAAGCAGGGGGAAGTCAGACCTATGGAGTACATGCAAGTGGTTTTGGGAGTTGTAGACCTTAAACAAGAACATGAGTCATGTTTCACTGTGCAGCAGCCCACCCACATTAGCAGTGGTGCACGGAATGGAAAGAAAATGACTAAGAATTTTATTGTGGGGCTGAAAATGCTGCAAAGTAGCTTAAAATAGAGAATTATAATGGTATACGACTTATTATATGAAGTTGATTTTTATATATTTTTTGGGATAACCTCCAGAGTAAAATCTCATAGCAGCAATAATCATCACTTTAAACCGATCACTTCAGGTCATTTACCCTCATTGATTATATTGTAGCACAGCATGGTGTTTCAGGTGTTTAATGCACCCTAAGGACTCCTGGGGTCGTGTCCTACTGCCTACAGGTGACGCAATGGGCTGACATCTGACCTTATGGTGTCCATGGGCAGGGGTCATGCACATAGCAAAGCTGTGTGGTGCCTCCATGACGGGTGCTATACCCTGGAGCAGGGATCCAGAAGTGCTGCGTGTCCTGGAACCTGGAGGACGACATGCTTTACATCCTGCTCTGTTTTGCTCTGTAGTCTTTATATTTAATGGATATGTGTAATAAATGTGTTGCCCCTTATTGCACCCCACCCTTTTAGCGGGCTAAATGCACACGATCAGGATTGTATTCGAAATTGCATACGGAAAATCCGCACCATAGATCGTGCACATTGTATTCTATGAGAATTTGAACTTCTCGTGTACACAATGCAGATTTTTTCCGTCCAGATTTTGACCTGTGGTGCGGATTTCAAAATCTGCAGTATCTCAATTTATTTTATTTTTCCTGACCGGATTTTCTCCATTCACCTCGATGGGGAGAGTAAAATCCACACGAATTGATGCAGATTGTCCGCACGGATTTCCTTGCGAACACCGGCAGATTCTCCGTACATGAATCCTGAACATGTGCATGTACCCTTAGTGGTGTCAGTATGTCATTTAATTTCCTGCATTGATTTCTCTGAAGTGATTGGATTATCTAACACTTTCTAGTTATCTGCATCTTCCATGTGTGCCCCTAAGGTACAGGGAGATAAGAAGGTAGGTGACCCTCAGTGAGTCCGTCACCCGCAGTGCTGTTATTTCTGGCCAGATGATGGACACCATGATGGAACGGACAGATCCTAATAACAGTCAGCAGGCGATGTGTTGTACCATTGATGTCGTGTGATGGATCCAGCACTGTCATGGTTTCTGTTTTTAACGGAAACCATGATGTAGGTGTGAAGTTTATCTAGTTGTTCGAGATAGGTGGGAGGCTGTGAAGCACTGACCCCTCCAGGCCGTGAAAAATGTCCCCAATGGGTGCTTGGGAGAGGGTACTAAATAACTGCAGTCTCTCATTTATACTGTAGCTATACATAATACCCTACTACATGATAGTGTGCACAATGGTGGATCCTTTAGTATTTAAAGGGGTTGTCTCCCTTCAGCAAATGGCATTCATCATGTAGACAAAGTTCATATAAGACACTTACTAATGTATTGTGATTATCCATATTGCCTCCTTTGCTGGCTTCATTCATTTTTCCATCACATGATACACTGCTCATATCCAGGGGTTACGACCACCCTGCATTCCATTAGAGGTGGTCGCGCTTTCACACTATAGTAAAAAGTGCTGGCCTCTCTGGTGACCGGGACAGTTGGAGTGCACACAGGCACTCCAGGCCTTGTATGAACTACATAATAAATGCCATTTGCTGAAGTGAGAACTTCTTTAAAGGCCTTCTTCTTTTTGTATTTGTTACAGCTAATTCATCTAAATAACACTTTTCTTGTTATTACGTTGCATGCCACAGCTATCAAGACCTACTCAGTGTGTTATATGGTCAAACGGTGGGCGTTAATTGTGCAATTTCCCACCCGTGCACTAGAACTGCTTGTTGTCCCTCAATACTTGCATCATCCTGACTCCCAGCAAAGTAAAACTTCTTATGCAGCTTCTTCCGCTCCTCTTCTGTGAGGTTTTGTTTGTGGCCTGGGACTTCCTGTGTGAGATCTTCTTAAAGAGAACCTGTCGACATGAAATGCAGTGCAATCTGCAGGCAGCATGTTAGAGAGCAGGAGGAGCTGAGCTGAGGAACAACTAGTCATACACATTCTGTTCGATTGTTCAACTGATGGCTGGTTCTCCCGACTCCATCCGGTCCAGTCAAGTGTGTATGTGCTGTCAATGGGGAAAGAGGAGGGAGATGCTGGCAGACACCTCTGGTGGTGGCTTATCTACTGGAAGAATAAAAGTATTATGTGAAAATATTTAGTTTGCCCAATTCTTCCCTCCTCGACATCATCTATTGCCGAGTCATTAACTTTCCATACACATTAGACTGTCGACCAAACCTGCAGTTGTACTAATCGGTGTGTGTGGCTAAAGACTTTGCTAAATATATATACACTTATAATGGACCTGTCGCCACAAAAAGTAATGCAATCTGCAGGCAGCAGTTTATAGAGCAGGAGGAGCTGAGCAGATTGATAGTTATAGTTTTGTTGGATAAGGTTTAGTAAAATTAGAAATTTCTACATTTTATATCTTTACTGTTTCTGTATAAGACAACCTTTGTGCACAGCTATCAGTGACTGACAGCTATCTCTGTATACACACTTACACAGAGAAAGCTGTCAGTCACTGATAATACACAGAGAAAGCTGTCAGTCACTGATAACGGGTCTCCTGTGGACAACTGAACTCAGAAAGAGTAGAGACTTAAAGGGGTTGTCCTTCCATTTATATATGACCTATCATCAGGATAGGTCATCGACATCTGATTGGTGGCAGTCTGACACCCAACACCCCTGTCGATCAGCTATTTGAAGAGAAGGTGGTGCTCCATACGAGGACGGCTTCCTGTTCCACTGACTCTTCTCTCTCGTGGAGCTGCGGCATAGTGTAATTACAAGTACTCGCTCCATTGAAGCTAACTCTCGTTGGTCAGATATTGATGACCGGTCCTGATGATGGGCCATCAATATAAATGACATCTTTAAATGTATAAAAGACACATTTTCCCATAAAACTTGTATATGAATCTGCTCAGCTCCTCCTGCTCTATACCATGCTTCTGCAGATTGCATTGCATTTTGTGATAAGTTCTCTTTAACCCATGGAGTTACAGAGCTCTGTGACATGTCTGGCATTTCTGCACTGTGGTGAAGATAATAGGAGCCTATGAGTTGCTTGCATTTGTTCAGATGTCTTCAGATGTCTTCAGATTTCTTCGGCGTTTGTGTGACGTCGGCAGTGAGATTGTACAATTACTCCTTTCTTTCTTTGTTCTGTCAGACACGTAGCTGTCTGCTCAGCCGGGTGGGCAGATGTCTGCATCTGGGAATGCTGCTGTCTGTGGTTAGAGTTTGTACGGTGATGTGTCGTCTCCTGCGGAGTGCTCTCTAGTAGTTGTCAGGTTGTTCAGTATCTGAGGATAGACCTCTGCTGCGGGAGGTATGTGACAGGATGACTGCTCACGAGATGGAATTCATTGCTAAGTTACTGAATTAAGATTCATAAAATTCCGGTAAGGCCTCCTTCACATGACTGCACTTTATTCCCACCTGCTTTTGACTGTCTGATAGATGCGGGTTCCTCCTTTGGACCAATATGGACAAAGAATACTGGTTTTGACCGTAAAGACCCACATTTACTAAGACTGGAGATTTTTTGTCTTGCACTATCTTAAAGGGAACCTGTCATCAACTTAATGCTGCCCATACTAACGGCAGCATAAAGTAGTAACAGGTGAGATGATTTCAGAGGTCTGTCATAAGTTAAAAGTAAGTGGTTGCCGAGAACCAGCATCATAATCATTGCAGACTGGGCCTGGAAAAGAGTCCCGGCCACCTGAGAAGAGAAGAGTCACGGTTATTCCTGCTCTCCTGCCCACCTGCTGATGGCTGACAGTCTTCTACCGAGTTTTCTCCCTTTCTCTCTAGGAGAGAACTGCCAATCATCAGCAGATGGGTGAGAGTGTGGGAGATTAGGAATAACCAGGACTCTTCTCAGGTAGATTTGACTCTTTTTAAGGCCTGTGCTGCAATGATTATGATGATGGTTCTCGGCAACCACTTTAGCTCATGAGTGACACACCGCTGAAATCAGCATTTCTGTCACTATTTTATGCTGCCCTCAGTAAGGTCAGCATAACGTTGATGACGGGTTCCCTTTAAGGCTAGTTTTACATCCAGTGCAGAGCTCCTCAGCAAGCTGTTCCTTATCTCCACATAAGGTGGTCTAAACAAGATGTTCTTGGAGGCCACATCAACTGGGTGCAGTCAAAAATGTTACTGTCATAATTTGTGACATCTTAGTAGTGCAATATATGCCAAATGCTAGCGCGTTGTGCTCACTATTTATGTAGACCACTAATTTTACTGTCTCAGTATTTATAATGTCATGTTGTTAATCAGGGCTCCAGATGGCGACCAAAATGGTCGCCAATGCGACTTAGAATTTACAAATGGCGACAAGACTTTTTAGTCCTGTCGCCATTTGCGACTAGACCCTCCGCGGCAGCTCTGCAGTAGAACAGCGGCGGGCACAGGAGCTGATGTTCTTCTCAGTCTCAGTCAGCTCGGTCACAACACACAGAGCTGCTGGCAGCAGGGAGGGGAGGGGCTCGGGAGGAGTGTACTCTGATCCTAGAGTGGAGGCTGCTTCTGCCAGCCCCTCCCCGCCCACCAACCAATCAGAGCTGAGGCAAGGCAAGCACTAGCAGCTCTGAGTCACTGACAAGTACGGGGAGAAAGAATCGAATGAGTCACAAGTAGTGATGAGCGAACTTCTGTTTTAAGTTCGGCGTCTAAAGTTCGGCTTCCGGTTAGCAGAGAATCCCAATATGGATTCCGAATACCGTTGTGGTCCGTGGTAGCGGAATCAATAATGGCCGATTATTGATTCCGCTACCACGGACCACAACTGAATTCGGAATCGATATCTGGATTCTCCGCTAACCGGAAGCCGAACTTTAGACGCCGAACTTAAAACAGAAGTTCGCTCATCACTAGTCACAAGTGAAAAGAACTAAAGATCCGACTTAGTTAGTGACTCATTCGATTCTTTCTTAGACTCCCTGTACAGTGTGCCCCCCCAACACCCCAGTTTCAGAAACATTGGTGGCACAGTGTGCCCCCCCCCCCCCAACACCCCAGTATAAGAAACATTGGTGGCACAGTGGGAAGTGCCAATGAGGGTTAAAGAATAATTTAAAAAAATTAACTCTCCTCCTCCAGTTGATCGAGTAGCTGCCGGTCTCCTGTTCTTGCTTCAGGACCTGTGGTGATGTCACTGAGCTCATCACATGGTCCATTACCATGGTGATGAATCATGTGATGTATCATGTGATGAGCACAGTGATGTCACCACAGGTCCTTTGACAGGTCATGAAGAAAGAACAGGAGACGATCAATTGGAGGAGGTGAGTTAATTTTTATTTTATTTTTTTAACCCTCATTGGCACTGCCCACTGCGCCACCAATGTTCATTATATTGAGGGGGGGCGCACTGCGCCACCAATGTTTATTATATTGAGGGGGGGGCACACTGCACCACCAATGTTTATTATACTGGGGTGTTGGGGGGGGGGGGGTGCACACTGCGCCACCAATGTTTATTATATTGAGGGGGGGCACACTGCACCACCAATGTTTATTATACTGGGGTGTTTGGGGGGGGGGGGAGGGTGCGCACTGCGCCACCAATGTTTATCAAACTGGGGTGTGGGGGGGGGGCGCACTACGCCACCAATGTTTATTATATTAGGGGAGCACACTGCGCCACCAATGTTTATCATACTGGGGTGATGGGGGGGCGCACTGCGCCACCAATGTTTATTATATTGACCTTCTACTAAGCATTCTGTATTAAAGAATGCTATTATTTTCCCTTAGAACCATGTTATAAGGGAAAATAATACAGTGAATAGACTTTCATCCTAGCAACCATGAGTGAAAATCGCACCGCATCCGCACTTGCTTGCGATTTTCACGCAGCCCCATTAGCTTCTATGGGGCCTGCGTTGCGTGAAAAACGCACAACATAGAACATACTGCGATTTTCACGCAACGCACAAGTGATGTGTGAAAATCACCGCTCATGTGCACAGCCCCATAGAAGTGAATGGGTCTGGATTTAGTGCGGGTGCATTCCGGTATTTTGAATGCCAGATCCGGCACTGATACATTCCTATGGGAAAAAATGCTGGATCCGGCATTCAGGCAAATATTCAGGTTTTTTTCGCCGGAGATATAACTGTAGCATGCTGCGGTTTTATCTTTTGCCTGATCAGTCAAAATGACTGAACTGAAGACATCCTGATGCATCCTGAACGGATTACTCTCCATTCAGAATGCATGGGGATATGCCTGATCAGTTCTTTTCCGATATTGAGCCCCTAGGACGGAACTCTATGCCGGAAAAGAAAAACACTAGTGTGAAAGTACCCTAAAATATTAAGTTTAAATCCCCCCCTTTCCCAATTTTACATATAAAATATATAAAGAATAAATAAACCTATTACATAGCGCTGTCCAAACTATTAAATTATTAAAAAATATCTCCTATGCGGTTAGCATTCACCATTTTTTAGTCACCTTGTCACCCCAAAAAATAGGATAGGACTGCTCTATTATGGGCTGAACATTTCATAATATGCAAAATGCCCGCGGCTTTTTTTTTTTTGTTTGTTTTTTGCGCGGTATTGAGTATCGCAATACTTTATGGTGACGAAAGCGAATCAAAATTTTGGTATCAAAACAACCCTATGCCGATCTGATCGGAGTAGCGTTGTCACGATACCAAAATTTTGATTCGGTTTCGATTTGGCGACTAAAAATTTGATTTGGCTACTAAATTTTTCAGTTCAGGAGCCAATGGCTACCAGGTATTTTTTTTTGTCTGGAGCACTGTTAATGCCAATGAAAATGTGATTTCATCATACCTGGCCACCTTATTCCATTGCTCCATGGTCCAGTTGCCCAGTGTAGGCACTTTGAACAGTGGACAGGGATCAGCATGGATGTTCTGACTGGTCTGCAGTGGCTCTTCTACAATAGGATTGGACCAGATAGGCTAGACTTTGCTCCTTGTGCATAACTGAGCTTTTGGGCAGCCGTGACCCCTTTTCCTGCTTACAGATTGTGCCTCTTGGTAGGTACTAACCGCTGTTACCTGGGAACACTCTGCAAGACCCATTGTTTTGGAGATGTGCTGAGAAATGACCCCGATCTTCATGCTTGCCCATTTCTCCTGCTTCCAGCACATCAGCTTCGGGAACTGGCTATTCACTTGGTGTCTTAGAGTGCTGCTACACATTCAGGTTTTTTTTTTTTATGCTGTTTTTGAAGCCAAAAATCAGGTGTGGATCATAAAAAGAGGAAAAAAATGTATTACGGAACAATACTAATTCTCCACTTTGTTTAATCCACTCCTGGTTTGGGCTTCAAAAATGGCACGAAAGAACCTGAACATATGGCCGTTCCCTTGCATATCCCACCCTTTGACAGGTAACAAGATAATCAATGACATTCACTTCACCTGTTAGTAGCTTTAAAGGGTGTTTTTCAGGCTTCTGATATTAATGACCTCTCCTTAGGATAGGTAGAACAATGCAGACGGTATCAGCAGCATCTCACATCATCGACTTGTATTTGTATTACTGCTTTGAAGTCCGAATAAAGTCTGTGATGTGAGATGCTACATACTCTGGCCGTTGGATCCAAGGCCATCGGTGAGGCTGTTGCATCTACTAGGATACATCAACAAGGAGCGAGTGGTGCTGCTTCTACATTTTGTTTATTGCTCTCCTTAGGATAGGTCATTAAAGGGGTTGTCTGGTTTCCATTATTGAGGACCTATGCTCAGATTGGTGGGGGGCCGACTCCCGTCACCCCCACTGATCAGCTGTTTGAAGAGAACACGGCTCTCCTGTGAGCGCTGCGTTTTCTTCACTGTTTACCTGCCTGCCGTTGGCATTGCCGCGTCAATCAGTGTACCGTAATTCGCTTTAATGGGAAGGAGAGGTTGTAGTTGCACTCTGTCCCATTCAAGTGAAATGTTATGGCTGACCGGCGTACGTATGCAGATTCTGCAGCTCTCTGATATAACACTATATCAGTATTATAATGGTTTTGCACTGTTCAGAATGACCGCAGCTGACATTGGCGTGAAGCACGGCAGCAGTGATCCTGCGCGGTCGCTGTATTTTAGTAAGGAGCAGTTGGCTGTCATGCCTCATCCATGCGAGCGGTGAGGATTTTGGACCCTGAGCTGGGTACATAATGCCCGCTTTTCAGTCTTAATGAATGCATTTGTTTAGCATTCTCATGATGAAATGCTTGCTGTATGATTTGGGCCAGATTTAACAGAACGAGAGTGTGCACTGCCTCTCCATGAGCCGCTCGCATTGTCAGTTCTTATCTGGAAGCGTTTCAGGGCACGACTAGCAGACATGTCTCTATTTTCCATGGCAGTGAATAGGAACCAAATGGATGCTGGTTTATATAAGCTGATGTAGCATTAATCTGTGTCACCCTGCATCTGGCGTCCCCCAGGATGAGGAGCGAAGATCAGTGCTTTTAGTCAGCGACTAATCTTCCTAAAAACGATGAAATGGGCTCTTGTTTATTCGTGGCGTTTTAGTGTCATTGGGTGGCAGGGAGGGGGCACCATTACTTCCCCTGTGTGAGGAGAATGAGTCCAGGGCGGTAATAAACCACATTGCAATCACGCACACGTATGTATCCAGCTGCCTGGAGACCTGTTTCCATGACTGTGCTGTGCCTGCAGTAAGACTTCTATCCTGTGACTGTTTAATGAGCAAACAATGCAGGCGACACATTCACAAGCCACCCAGCACGCCATCGCTGCAATGCATCTCCAGGGCTTCTTGGACAGATGGAGACACTATGCAGAACGTTTATCGCCTCTTCATTTGCCAGCCCATTGAGCATAGTCCTTTGTTCCCATTTCAGGCAGGATGGAGTCTGACATTTTTGTTAAGGCTAGTTGCACACTAGCAGTGGCGATCCAGCAGGCTGTTCTAGCAGGGAACAGCCTGCCGGATCGCTCTGCATTCTGGCATGGCCGGAAGTTTGTAAAGCTCCGTCCGGCCCCCATTCACTATAATTGGGGCAGGATGGAGATGCGGCAAATATGCTGAGAATTGGCCGGAAGAACCGTTGCGTGCAGCAGTTTTCTTCCGGCTGATTCTCGGCATGTGTGCGCAGAGATGCCGGGACAGCCTTCTGGATTGCCACCGCTAATGTGCAACTAACCTAAGGCTAGTTTAGCGTTTGCGGTAGACATCTCCAGCAGGCTGTTCTAGCTTCGAGCAGCCTGCCAGAGATGTATGAATGCTACCTAACATCCGCTGGCCCTATTCACTATAAATGGGGACCGGCAGCGATCCGGCATATTTGCATATAGTGAATGGGGTCAGACAGCGCTACGGTAGCTTCCGGCAATAAATGCCGAGAGATCCGGCAGGCTGAAATCGCTAATGTGAAACTAGCCTAAGACACATTTACACTGTGCCTACGAGCAGACAATTGTCATGCACTTTGTCCTGGCGATTGTGTCAGGAGGACAGTGCAGCGTGGGCCGGCGGGTGACCACAGAGCGGTGAGTAATAGCAAGCGCTTCACTCGCGCTCCATGGTCACATGACACAATCGAATCCTCAAGGATTTTCTTTGTCGAATTACTCGAGTAAGGCCTCTTTCACACTACCGTATGGCTGTTTCAGTGTTTTGCAGTCCATTTTTCACGGATCCGTTCATTATTTATTTTTTATTTTTTTCATTGTGTTTCCGTTCCGTTTTTCCGTATGGCATATACAGTAATGACATAGAAAAAATTGGACTGGACATAACATTTTCAATAGATAGTTCCACATTCCTTTTTTTTTTTTTGAGGAACCATTGAAATAAATGGTCCCGTATACGGAATGCAAAAAATGGGCCGCAAAACGGAAAAAAATAAACGGTAGTGTGAAAGAGGCCTAAGGGTCGGTTCACATCAGTGTTATGTATTCTGTTATGGCTTTCCATATTATAACGGAAAATAACAGAATCCATAAGACGGAACCCTTATGAGGCATTCCGTTTTGATCCGTCATAATAGAAATCTATTTGCAATCGTAACGGATCCGTCTGGTTCCCGTTATGCAAGACTGAAAACAAAGTCCTGTCGACAGGACTTTCTTTTTTTTTTTTTTCTCCGTTCTGCATAATGGAAACGGGACGGATCCGTTATGATTCCCATAGACTTCTATTATGACGGAGAGCAAAACGGAATGCCTTTTTAAAGGCTTCCGTTTTGCATTCCGTCATAATACAAGTCTGTGGGCAGCATAACGGATCTGTCCTGGTTTCCGTTATGCAGGACTCGACTCCTGATTAATGGAAACCAGGATGGATCCATTCTGCTGTCCATAGACTTGTATTATAACGGAATGCCTCTTAAAGGCTTCCGTCTTATGGATTCCGTTATTTTCCGTTCTAACCATGTTATAACGGAATCCATAACACTGATGTGAACCTACCCTGATTGTTTCAGCCCTAGACCTATCCTATCCTCAATATCGGGAGCCATTTAAAGTGAAGGCACTCACAAAGTATGAGTGATTCAGCTCTGTATATTCATATGTATGGTACTGAATTTCAGCTGCAGAAATGTCTGCATGCACCTGTAGCAGCTGAAAGCTTCAGCACAGAAACTACACAAGCCAGTATGTATGAATATGCCCCAAGGGACTGAGGTAAGCCCACACTGCTGACCACCTTCTAGTCATTTGATGACCATGTGCTTTCACGGCAGACATGTCTGGCAAAGTCCATTTCATGATATGTGATGGTATTTCCCATGTCTTGTAATCCTTTTTTTCAGGGGGTTTTTCGAGGTGACCCTGTTGGATTCAATATATGTATAATTTTTATTTTATTTTTTACAACTGTGTATATTATAAATTTTAAACGGTTAAGAGAGGATAATGAAAAATCTCAGGCAACCCCTGCAATGTTTTTAAAATAAAAATAAAAAGTGGTATACGCTCCCATTTCTCCAGCACCAGCGGTGACACACCAGGATACAGCACATGATTGGCTGCAGCAGTCACTTACCGTATCCAAGTCATGTCTCAAGGCCTATTTAAAGGGTCGACACAGACTCATAGGATAGCTGCCTTACATCTGGTGGCCTCAGAGGCAGAGCTTGTTAAGAGCTCATTTACATCGCTTTCTTCCTAGAACTCCAGAGGGGCATGTATGGCCTATAAGTCTCCTCAAGCCGACTAAGGCGCTCTCTCCCCAAGGAGAGATGGTTCCCCCCCACCCCCTAATTATCGTATCCAGGCACATCACCACTGCTGTGAGAGTACCAGACCAGCGCCTCAGGGAACGCGCTGCAGAAATGATTTAGTGTAGAATTTTTTATTTATTTTTTAAGACCTTGTAGGGGATGTCTCAGAATTACTGTATCTCTGAAAACTCATTTAACTTTCTTTGTTAAAAAATTAAATAAAATTCTAGCAAGCCTTTTTCTAATAATTTCTGTTCATCACCATAAAGTTTCTAGATTATTTTTTCTATTAGGGGGAGATCCGCTGTAGACAACAACCCATAAGGTACTTCTTAAGGATGTTATCAAACATCCGAACGATATGGATTGCGTCAGGATCTGTTCAGGGAATAACTGATGGTTTTACACTAAGAGTTCAGTCAGTGTTTTTCTATGATTTCGCTCATTTATTTTTATTTTTTTCTGGAAAGATTGTATCTAGATTTCATGTGCGTGAAGAAAAATTTAAGAATAATAATTTACATTTCCTAGCGACCATCAGTGAAAAACGTGATGCGTCCAGGTGTCTTCCATTTTTTTCACACAAGTCCAGTCACTTCTATGGAGTCAGGGCTGACATTGGTGGCGCAGTGCACCCCCCCTTCCCCAGTATTAAAATCATTGGTGGCAGTGGCCACAGGGTCCCCTCTCCCCTCCTCCTCATTGGTGGCAGTGGCCACAGGGTCCCTTCCCCTCCTCCTTATTGGTGGCAGTGGCAGCTTCTGATCGGAGCCCCAGCAGTGTAATCCTGGGGCTCCGATCGGTTACCATGGCAGCCAGGACGCTACTGAAGCCCTGGCTGCCATGGTAAGCTCCCTGCTGCTGTGTGTACTATGCACAAGACAGCAGGCAGAGTGTGAAGTCCTATTTACCCTGATAGAGCTCTATTAGGGTGAATAGGACAAGGGATTAAAATATCCCAGGGTCTAGCCCCTAAAGGGGGGAAATGGTTATTAAATAAAAAGTAAAAAAAAAAAAAAGTATAAATCACCCCCTTTCCCAATTTTACATATAAAATATATAAACAATAAATAAACATATCACATAAAAAAAAAAAAATAAAATATATATATATATATATATATATATTTAAAAAAAATCTCCTTTGTGGTAAACACTGTAACAGAAAATTTAATAAGCTATCGGCCTGAAAGTTCACAAGTTATCGGTATCTGCTCTAAAAAATCAATATTGGTCGATCCCTAGAAGGGAGAGTATTTAAAAAAGTGTTTCAATGCATGTAAATGTTCTACTTTGCCAGAAGGGGATTGAGTGCAATTGAATGTTACAGCCCCTCTGTAATTTGGCAAGGGTTTAAGCTCAGACCCCCACCATCGCATATGTGATATTATTTTTATGCGGATTTAAAGAACCACCAATGTTTTATAAAGCAGCTTATAATGACTTTCACAGATGTGGTCGAAGCAGATAGTCCGTGAATGTGAAGCAGGTAGTTCTGGAGTTGGCAGTGTAATGGAAGATAACTTCACCAAATTGTCTTTTTAACTTGAATAAACTTTTTCAAAATTCAGATTACAAATAGACAATTTACAAATGGACAGACCCCTCCCCCACCTTCAAACAGCCAGTTATCATCTGCTTCTCAGGCCTCCTCCTCGGGGGGAGGGGGCCTGCTCCTCGGGGGGCGGGTCCTGCTTCTCAGGCCTACTCCTGCTTGTACAGGAAATATGTGTTTTGGAAGCATGGCAGTTTGTGGTGGCACAATGTGTGGCTGCACTATTTTCATCCATCAGCACACTACCAACCTGCATGCACTATGTGTAATCTTGCCATTACTATCTAGAGAAGTGATCTCAATGTTGGTATTCTAGGATGTTCTTCGGCCTGACAATAAATGAAGCACACCATTTGCAGTGCCAGAAGGGGATTGAGTGCAATTGAATGTTACAGCCCCTCTGTAATTTGGCAGAGGTTTAAGCTCAGACCCCACCATCGCATATGTGAGATTATTTTTATGCAGATTTTATGCTTCTCAGGCGTGCTCCTCGGGGGGCCTGCTTCTCAGGCCTGCTCCTGCTTGTACAGGTAAATCGCATTCAAACTGTGGTTCACCTGTACATGCCGTGTGTGTGTCTGAAATATGTGTTTTGGATGCCTGGCAGTTTGTGGTGGCACCATGTGTGGCTGCACTTTTTTCATCCATCAGCACACTACCAACCTGCAACCACTATGTGTAATCTTGCCATTACTATCTAGAGAAGTGATCTCAACGTTGGTATTCTAGGATGTTCTTCGGCCTGACAATAAATGAAGCACACCATTTGCAGTGCTCAACAATTCTTATACAGTTCAACCATGGGATGTCATAAGGGGAATTTCCCTTTTAAGGAACATTTTTTGTTTTATAAGGAAATCCTGTAAAGACAATGTGTCATCTTCTGTTGTTCTGCATGGTGAGGTCATTTATTTTTCAGTTTTCTCAGGGTTTTTTTTCAGGTTGCCCAGATTTCTGTAATCTGACTATTTGTGTCCAGTTTAAAATACATACTGGCAGAGGTTGCTGTTCTGGCCATTTTACTCCCTGGAAAAAGACTTGTGCATATTTTTACGCATGGTCTTGTTTTCTAGTTAGGAGCGCTGTATCAGAAGCTGACAGGCACACATGAAGCCCCGCCCCTCTACTGAGAAGTCCTGCCCTCACTGACATCTTTCTCACCAGGAGCAGCTCCAGAGTCTGGACTAAACACTACATTGTGGTTACAGGACCTGTGGTGATGTCAGTCATGTGATCAGCCATGAGTGTGGGAGGAGTTAGGTGAGCAGACTCAGTGTAGGACTGTGCTGGTGGATAATGCAGAGGTACTTTATGTATGGAAGGTGTGTATAAGGGTACTTTCACAGTAGCGTTTTTCTTTTCCGGCACGGAGTAACGTCAAAAGGGCTCCATTTTTTCATTTTTATCCCCATACATTCTGAATGGAGTGTAATCCGTTCAGGATGCATCAGGATGTCTTCAGTTCAGTCATTTTGACTGATCAGGCAAAAGATAAAACCGCAGCATGCTACGGTTTTTATATCAGGCGGAAAAAAAACTGAAGACATGCTGCCGCAAGTGTGAAAGTAGCCTTAAGCAGGGCTATGTCATTGTAACCAGTCTATTGTACAGTTTTCTGTGTGTAATGTGCACACAGTAGTTCTTTCTGTGTAATGGGCATATGATAGAGCTGTGTGTGTAATATGTATCTAGTAGTTTCAGGTGGGCGCAGTGTGTGGCAGTGTCAGGTGGGCGCAGTGTATGGCAGCAGTGGTCTTATGTTTAGTGTATGATTTTGGATAATTGTAAAATTGTCTACATTTATTTCTGCATGGGAGACTAGCAATGGTTTCCCTGCAGAAATATCAGCCTCATAACGTTATGTGGGCCTATGCATTATGTGTATATGTGTGTGTATGTATGTGTGTGTATATATATATATATATATATATATATATATATATATATATATATATATAATCTCAATTACCGCAAAATTCGTACTCCTCCTCGGCTAAAAATACTCCTCAAAATTGTTAAGGGCTCTTGCAGACTAGCATTGGTCATGCTGCGAGTCCATATCGCAACTCCCGGCCTGAACTCCCAGCACTGCCGGGGGTCACATAGCATTTTATAATGCCAGTGTTTATCCAATACATTCCAGAACTGTAAGGGTTACATAGCATCTTAAATCAATATAATGCTATGTGACCCCTGGCAGCGCTGGGAGTTCAATCCTGGAGCTGCGATATGGACTCGCAGCATGACCAACGCTCGTCTGCAAGAGCCCTAAGAGGAGTATTTTTACTCTTCTGGAAAAAAAATTGTGCGACCTCTGCATACTGGGTTACTGTAAGGAATGGACAGGTATAGTCTTTGTCTTATTCATGATCTCCCCAATGGGTCTTGGACTAGGGCTGCAGTAAACTATTATTTTAGCAATTGAGTATTCTACTGATTATTTTTATGATTAATCGAGTACTGTAATAAGAAAAAATGAATTAATAGACTGTTTTCCTTTATAAAAACTCATCAGACCCCTGCCTGCCGGGCGCCCGGCCTTAGTCGCGTCCCCACCCCCTCAGTGTCAGTAACTTATATTTCCAGCAGGGGCGCCACTGACACTCCATCTTTACACGCTGCTCTGGGCCTGACGTCACACAGCGCGTCAGGTCACGGCATGCGTACGTCAGGAGGTCAATGCAGCGCGGGACCATGGACGTGCTGTGAAGTGTCCGGAGGCCCTTTTCTGGAAAGGTGAGTATTCTGAGCGCATTGTGGGGCCAGCGGGAGACCACGGAGTAGGAGTAATAGCAAGTGTTTCACTCCCGCTCCGTGGTCACGTGACGCAAACGAATCCTCTATGCAAAAAACTTACATCGAGGATTTTTTTGTGTCTAATTACTCGATTTAATCGAGTATTCGTTGCAGCCCTAGTCTTGGCTGTGCATCTGCTAGGATTTATAGACCATATATTATTGTCTGATCTCGCAATTTTTACATTGTGAAAAGCGATAAAGTCATTGTGACGGTGGCCCCACCACTCCCCCTTTTTTCAGAAAGTGGCAAGGGCATCGTAGAAATGCCACTTGTGCCTAAGTTTTTAGGTGCAGTGACATTTAAAAAATTGCAAACTGGGGTATTTTTTATGCCAGTTTCTGTAGAGTAGAGGGGTCATAATAAATAACCTACGCTGTGTTTTCTATAGGACATGAAAACCGCCAGAAAAAAAATTAATGTAGAAAAGGTGACAAATTGAAAAAGACTGCCAAAAACGCTTGTAAGAATGCACAAAACGTTAAATATGTAAAATAAGCTTAAAGGGAACCTGTCACCAGTTTTATGGTGTCCTAACTAAGGGCAACATAAGGCTACTTTCACACTAGCGTTCGTCGGTCCGCTCGTGAGCTCCGTTTGAAGGAGCTCACGAGCGGACCCGAACGCAGCCGTCCAGCCCTGATGCAGTCTGAATGGAGCGGATCCGCTCAGACTGCATCAGTCTGGCGGCGTTCAGCCTCCGCTCCGCACGGACAGGCGGACAGCTGAACGCTGCTTGCAGCGTTCGGGTGTCCGCCTGGCCGTGCGGATCCGTGCAGATCCGTCCAGACTTACAATGTAAGTCAATGGGGACGGATCCGTTTGAAGATGCCACAATATGGCTCAATCTTCAGGCGGATCCGTCCCCCATTGACTTTACATTGAAAGTCTGGACGGATCCGTCCGAGGCTATTTTCACACTTAGCTGTTATATGCTAAAAATAATGCAGACGGATCCGTTCTGAACGGAGCCTCCGTCTGCATTATTATGATCGGATCCGTTCAGAACGGATCCGATCGAACGCTAGTGTGAAAGTAGCCTAAATAAGTGACTGATTCTCTTGGCAAAATGCTGGGTCACTTTCTTTAATTGACCCAGTCAATCCATATGAATCTTGTATTGAAAAGCTCCAGCTGATAATGATGAGTCCTGAATATTTATGAGCTCCTGACTTCCCCTGCCCACCTGCTGCTGATTGACAGTTATTTTCCATATGAATCAGCAGCAGGTGGGCAGGGGAGTGGCTATAGCTGTTAAATATATGCTGGACTCAATGACATCACGCTGGACTCAAATCAGCTCATTAGTATGTGGCATCTTTGTGTGTATATTATGAGGTAACCATCTGTCACACCAGTAAGTGAATACATCTAAGGCACTTTTTAGTAGTTAATGATTGTATATAATTAGTTAGATTATAATCAAATATCCACATGACGGGTTCCCTTTAAGAATGGTATCTGAGTGAATGACCATGTAATTGGTGACCTGGCTGTGTCCACCAGAGAGCCAAAGGTGTATGGAAAGAAAGACTTATTATTAGGGACCTTTAAATGGGTTATATACAGTATACAGGACGCAGTAGTATCTTGTGCTACCGAATGCTGGTAGGACTCCGTTATAGTGAATAGTCTCCGTCAGGCGGTAACGGAGATATGGGCGCAGCCTAATCATTCTTTAAGGAGCAGCACCATAAGACGCTGAAGCTATAGACTGCTGTCTTATGACTCCCTGCCAAGCAGACTGCAGATAGCATCTGCTTTTTTAGGCCCTTCTCAAATCTATATCCAGCAGTTTCATCAGTATAGAAGTAGGTGGAGGTTGGCAGAGAACAGTGCACCTTATTATCTTATGTCCAGACGTCAAAGAAAAAGGAAAGCACTTGAGCGGAGAGCGGCAGTCTAGACCGTATTCGTGCTCTTAATTGCACTGCAGTCTGGATGGAGACCACAGTCTAGACATGTTAAGTGCTGCATCTGACAACGAGATGCACTAATCATCCTCCAAATATTTTTATGTTCAGAATGTAGTAATAAACCCGGCCGTCTCTTAATCCAGCTGATTCATAGTGGCTATGATTGGAAGGACACTTTCATCATGTATTCTTACTATTGTAGGGATGCTGTACTTTCTTGCCTCCTGTGATAAATGCGTCTTAACACAGACTACATGATGAGCTTACAGCTATGAAGCTGCTGAGAGTTCATAGAAAAACCTGTTGGGACATCTATACGGAAGCAATAATTCCAGGTCAAAGGGGGAATTGTAGTGGTTGTTCCCCAATTCCTGCCAGCAAGTTGAAAATCCCTGATGAGTCAGAAAATTGGCTAATTATTAGCCTTCTGAGGGGCTGATGAGAAAGTGCAGACAGCCTGGAGGAGGTTTATCAAAAATAAGTGAAAGGTGCAGGAGTCTACAGATGAATGGAAAATCCCTTTTAAATTTGCATTGCGCAGTTGAGTGGCTAAAGCTAGGGCTACACAACATTTGTTGCGCGACAATTTTTATAATGATAGTCTATGGTGTCGCACTGCGACTGCGACACGACATTCACAAAAAAAACATCCAAAATTGATTTTTCCGAGACAGCCGCAGCATGTCGCATGTCGTAGTGCGACACCATAGACTATCATTATAAAAATTGCGCAACCTATTGTCGTCGTCTAGCTTAGCCTCAGGCCTCTTTCACACTTGCGTTGTCCGGATCCGGCGTGTACTCCACTTGCCGGAATTACACGCTGGATCCGGAAAAACGCAAGTGTACTGAAAGCATTTGAAGACGGATCCGTCTTCAAAATGCTTTCAGTGTTACTATGACACCCAGGACGCTATTAAAGTCCTGGTTGCCATAGTAGGAGCGGGGGAGCGGTATACTTACAGTCCGCGCGGCTCCCGGGGCGCTCCAGAGTGACGTCAGAGCGCCCCATGCGCATGGATGACGTGCCATGCGATCACGTCATCCATGTGCGTAGGGGCGCCCTGACATCACTCTGGAGCGCCCTGGGAGCCGCACGGACGGTAAGTATACTGCTCCCCGCTCCCCGCTACACTTTACCATGGCTGCCAGGACTTTAGCGTCCCGGCAGCCATGGTAACCACTCTAAAAAAGCTAAACGTCGGATCCGGCAATGCGCCGAAACGACGTTTAGCTTAAGGCCGGATCCGGATCAATGCCTTTGAATGGGCATTAATTCCGGATCCGGCAAGTGTTCAGGATTTTTGGCCGGAGCAAAAAGCGCAGCATGCTGCCGTATTTTCTCCGGCCAAAAAATGTTCCGTTCCGGAACTGAAGACATCCTGATGCATCCTGAACGGATTTCACTCCATTCAGAATGCATGGGGATATACCTGATCAGGATTCTTCCGGCATAGAGCCCCGACGACGGAACTCTATGCCGGAAGAAAAGAACGCAGATGTGAAAGAGCCCTAAAGCAGAGCAGGAGAAATGCCAGGACACTGCAGTTACATTATTATGACCACTTCCTACTTTAAATGTCAGCAGTATGTAGCTCATAAAGGAAGTCACGTGTGGTCGGCTGGCTTGGAGGGTATATAAGGTGTGTGATAGGCTGTCTGCACACATATCCCTCATTGCTGTTATGGGTAAAATGGGTCAATTGAAAGTGTATCGTGTGTGGACACATGGCACAGTTGCGAAGAAGAGACTTGCAGAGCACTATGTGCCATTGATGTGAGAGATGAACATTGGCTACGAAGGTACACAAGAGTAAAACTACACACTACAGTGAAGAAGCTTTCCGCTAAAATGAACCAGGGGGCTACCAGATGTGTGTCTAAAACGGCAGTTCAGCGAACCCTCAGCATATGGACTCCAAAACAGATGGGTGGTCACTACACCTTTGCTAATGAAGTTGCATCTGCAGAAAAGGCTTCAATTTTCATTGCAGTATGGGATTGGCAGAGGGTTACCTCCTCTGAGTCATGTTCTCTGCTTCATTGATGGATGGATAGATGTTGGTGTCTCAGGCAAGAAACCTCAGAGAACAAACTTCCTGCAGCCATTGCTGGAAGAACACAAGGTGGGGGTGGCAGTGTTATGGTCTGGGGAAAGTTTTTGTAGCATTCTCTGGGCCCACTTGTCCATGTGGAAGGCACACTTAACCAGTTTGGGTATGAATCAATCCTTGCAGATCACGTACACCCATAAATGCTGATGGTCTTCTCTGGGGCAGATGGGATCTTCCAGCAAGACAATGCAACATGTCACGCGGCTAGAAATATCAGACTTTGGCTGGAAGACCATGATAAAGACTTACAAGTACTATGCTGGCCCCCTAATTTCCCAGACTTGAACCTAAAAATCTGTGGAACCGCCTTGATCGTGGTGTTAGCTCTATGGATCCTCCTCCAGCAGCTGTGGGATGCACTGCAGTTAGCAACGCTCCAGATACCTGTGACAACCAACCATGACATTATGGAGTCACTCCATGCCCATCTAACTGCTGTCCATGCTGTACATGGCGGTTACTTTGAACACTAGCTGGTTGTAGTGATAAGTGTCAAAGCAGCACGAACCTGGTTCAAATACATTCGTTCATCTACATGACTCCCGATCCCTAGCGTCGTAAAAGTATAAAATGTGCTTCCTCTGATGAGGCTTTTTCAATATGGCCACCAGTAACGCGAGACTTCATTGGTCTTGTGCACCTTTACTGTATCAAGCCTCATTTACACATCAGTGTCTCACGGACGTGTGCTGTACGTGTTCTCCACTGACAGCACACGTCCCCATTCATTTTAATGTGTGTATTCAGACATCCGTGTTTTAGCCTGGTCCGTGGGTCAGTGTTTTTTAGCACGGTTGCATGCTCTATTTTGTCCATGTTCACAGATCCATCACGTCCATAAACTATTTATGGGTCCGTGAAAACCACGGATGCAACATGGATGCCATCCGTGTTGCATCCGTGTTTCATGGATCATTAAGAAGAGATGCTTTGAAAATTAATTTTAGGCTATTCAGTGTCAGTGAAACACGGATGCAACATGGACAGCAAAAAACAGACACACACGGATCCTTCACAGACAGCTTCACAGGTGCATCACTGACTACCTGCTCACGGATTTGAGCATGGACACGGACATGTGAATGAGGCTTTACATTATGAATCCGAACCTGGGTTTGTGTCCTGCACCACGATCATTAACGAACTTAGGAATACTTGGACTGGGAGAAGATGTGTGTATGTGGGTCTCAGATTGGGTCACCAACACCAGTGGGGTGCCACGTTTTGGCTCATGTAAAGCTTTTAATTTTATAGGAAATAACTCCAGGGCACATGTACTACAAATAGATGGAGTGTCAACTGAATTGTTTCTCTACTGTTGAGATTGTAAAAAATAAAAAAAGTCTACTTCCTGTCCTGTTTTTTTACTTCCACTTTTGTTTAGATTTTTAGGACAACAAAACGGCAGATGGTTTTGTTTGACTTTCTCAGGCACACCATTGCTGCCGTTAGAGAGAGCACCCTTGTAGTTTATTAACTAGATCATTACTCGTTACACTAATCGCTACTCTGCTCTTGTTTGGGTATCTTTATCTAGGCCTACCAAGGAACACAGGAACTATCATACTGTCATCCCAAGTCTGCACCTACTATTATAATGAGGATTACCCTTTAGATAACACCTTCCCATCACAGCAGCAGTAAACTGTCAATTACATATCTATAGTAGATCTTATCTTTTGCGCTGACTGCTACAGGAAAACTGTATTATTGGGGTCATTTATCAAACTGGTGTAAAGTAGAACTGGCTTAGTTGCCTATAGCAACCAATCAGATTCCACCTTTGATTTTTGACAGCTCCTTTGGAAAATGAAAGGTGGAATCTGATTGGTTGCTATGGGCAACTAAGATAGTTCTACGTTAAATCAGTTTGATAAATTACCCCTTATGTATTTAAAGGGTAACTGTCATGTTTTCATAAAAAAATAAATAAAATGTTTGCATATTTTACTGCTGCAGTGGTATTATGCATAAAGCAATCTTTAGTTTCTTCACATGCCACTGTTTTCCTTGAGTTTTTCCCTTAGTGATGGCTGTTTAAACATTTACAATATGAGGATATTCTCAAGATGGCTCCTCTGCCAGTTCTCTGAGGCCAAAACTGCTTTCCCTCACTTCCCATACACACTTGCTGTAGCCAGCATCTCCCTGCCAGCCACTCAGATTGGATTACTGAGAGACACGCCTCCTCACTCTGAAGCCTAATGCAGGCATGCAGTGTGAAGGACCGCCCCTCCGTCTTCTGTTTATACTAAAGGGAAGACAGACTAGCCCTAGCAACAGTCTTTTAAGGGAGCAGTGAAAAGTGACAGAGGACATTAATGAAAGCTGTTATTATAAGGTAATTACAGATCTTTTGACAATCATTGACAGACTAACTCAGGTATACATGCCTAGCTCTAATAAACTAGCAAATAAAATAAAAATATGACAGTTACCCTTTAAAAGGAATCTATCACCAATGACCTCTCTATCTAACTGTTTGCATAGCTGTGGATCACCTGATTAAAACTTTTTTTTTTTTTATCGAGGCTCCGTAGCCAAATTATGATGATTTTTTTTTTTTTTATATGCAATTTAGGCCTTTGATGTAGTGAGGGCGTCATTATTGCTCTTGTAGCATCCAAGCTTTCGGTTGTCAGACCCGCTCTGGTTGCTTTGATTGGCAGGACCAGGCAGTGGTAAAACAGCCAGGTTGTGCTGGCCACAGAAAGGAGTGGAGCTTGGTTTCAACAAGAGCAATGGTGACGCCCTCACTGCACCAAAGGCATAATTTGTATATAAAGAAAAAGTATCGTAACAGAGCCTCAAATCAACAAAAAAATAAATAAAACAGCATTTTAATCAAGTGACCCACAGTTATGTGTCTATGCAGAAAACTTGAAAGGGAGGTCGCTGGTGACAAATTCCCTTTAATTTTCAATGGCATAGTACTGCCGAAATGACAAAGACTAACAGCCAAAAAGTCAGCAGTTAAGAAAGAAATTGATCTGCTGCAGAATGTCTTTCCAAACCTACTTTTATTGCACTGACCAAAAATATAAATGCAACACTTTCGGTTTTGCTCCCATTTTGAATGATCTGAACTCAGATCTGAAACATTTTCTACATACACAGTAGACCCATTACTCTCAAATATTGTTCCCAAATCTGTCTAAATCTGTGTTAGTGAGCACTTCTCCTTTGCCGAGATAATCCCTCCCACCTCACAGGTGTGGCATATCAAGGTGCTGATTAGACAGCATGAATATTGCACAGGTGTGCCTTAGACTGCCCACAATAAAAGACACTCTGAAATGTGCAGTTTGATCACACAGCACAATGCCACAGATGTTGCAACGTTTGAGGGAGCGTGCAATTGGCATGCTGACTGCAGGAATGTCTACCAGAGCTGTTGCCCGTGCAGTGAATGTTAATTTCTCTACCATAAGCCATCTCCAAAGGCGTTTCAGAGAATTTGGCAGTACATCCAATCTGCCTCACAACCGCAGACCACGTGTAACGACAACAGCCCAGGACCTCCACATCCAGCATGTTCACCTCCATGATAGTCTGAGGCCAGCCACCCGGACAGCTGCAGCGACAATCTGTTTGTGCAGAAATTCTTTGGTTATGCAAACTGTCAGAAACCGTCTCAGGGAAGATCATCTGCATGCTTGTTGTCCTCATCGGGGTCTGGACATGACTGCAGTTCGTTGTCGTAACGGACTTGAGTGAGCAAATGCTCACATTCAATGGCGTCTGACATGTTGGATAGGCGTTCTGTTCACGGTTTGCTGATGTCAACGTTGTGGATCGAGTGGCCCATGGTGGCGGTGGGGTTATGGTATGGGCAGGCGTATGTTATGGACAATGAACACAGGTGCATTTTATTGATGGCATTTTGAATGCACAGAGATACCGTGACGAGATCCTGGGGCCCATTGTTGTGCCATTCATCCACGACCATCACCTCATGTTGCAGCATAATAATGCACGGGCCCATGTTGCAAGGATCTGTACACAATTCCTGTAAGCTGAAAACATCCCAGTTCTTGCATGGCCAGCATACTCACCGGACATGTCACCCATTGAGCATGTTTGGGATGCTCTGGATCGGCGTATACGACATCGTGTTCCAGTTCCTGCCAATATTCTGCAACTTCGCACAGATATTGAGGAGGAGTGGACCAACATTCCACAGGCCACAATCAACAACCTGATCAACTCTATGCGACAGATGTGCAGTGCGTGAGGCAAATGGTGGCCGCACCAGATACTGATTTTTGACCCCCTCCCCACAGTAAGGCAAAACTATGCACATTTCAGAGTGGCATTTGTTGTGGCCAGTCTAAGGCACACCTGTGCAATATTCATGCTATCAAATCAGTACCTTGATATGTCACACCTGTGAGGTGGGATAGATTATTAGTACGTAGAGAAGTCCAGCTCGCTCAATCAACCTGGTTCACTCGCGTGCACTGAACAGGCAGGTGAGCCTCTGTAGCATAAGTCATAAAACAAAGTTCCAGCACTTGCGTTTTCTTTGGTAGCTAAAATCCTTGTCTTTATTCAGGCAGTAGAAACAATGTACAAGACATGCACCCACTAGTGTAGCAACATTGACGTGTTTCGAACAAAATTAAGAATAAGAACTTTGTTTGAAACGTGTCACTGTTGCTACACTAGTGGGTGCATGTCTTGTACATTGTTTCTACTGCCTGAATAAAGACGAGGATTTTAGCTACCAAAGAAAACGTGAGTGCTGGAACTTTGTTTTATGACCCGTGGGATAGATTATCTCTGCAAAGGAGAAGTGCTAAGTAACACAGATGCACACAAACGTATTTTATTTTTTTTTTTCCCGTTCAGTTTTTTGCGTTCCATATACGGACCGTATACAGAACCATTCATTTCAATGGATCCGCAAAAAAAACAGAAGGTACTCCGTATGTCTGTATTTCCGTTCCGTTCAAAGATGGAACATGTCTTATTATTGTCTTTATAACGGACATGGACAGGATGTTCTATTAGGGGCCAGATGTTCCGTTCCGCTAAAAAAACAAATGCACATGGATGTCATCCGTATTTATGGCGGATCCGTTTTTTGTGGACCGCAAAATGCTGAGAAAGCCATACAGTAGTGTGCAGGGAAGCCTTAGACAGATTTGTGAACAATATGTGAGAGTAATGGGTCTTGTGTACGTAGAAAATGTTTCGGATCTTTGAGTTCAGCTCATGCAAAATGGAAGCAAAACTGAAAGTGTTGCATTTATATTTTTGGTCAGTGTATGTACCCGTTTTCCCTTTTATAGAGGCCTTAAACAGACTACGAGTGCTTGAAGTTCTGAAACAGATGGGGTACTCCAGTAATCTCATTCTTCCTTGACTAAAATGATTGACTTGCACTTTCTGTGCTCATTATTTACTGCGTTCCAATCCCGTTTCTAATTAGCATTTATAACCGGGCACATTTCATTGCTGTGCAGAGGCCTTTTTAGAACCTTTGATGTAAAATTAGAAATGCAAAAAAGCACAATTCGCACATTCTTAACTCCTGTCTCATTGCTCAGCCTCCTGTTTTAGGAAGGAAACAAGATTATCTCATAATTACTAATTGTGCATGTTGCAGGTGTATTTTTAGTTCACAATGTGAATTGATTATTCAGATCTTAATGAAACCCAGCACCATGTTTTTCTTGAAATTGGAATAAAATGTTTCCAGGAAACCTCGGTAGGGAGGTTGTTCAAAACATCTTGGAGAACGAACTACAGATCTTCTGTGGGTGTAGGCTTGCTCAGATCCTTTTGTCTCTTCATGTAATCCCACACAGATTAGATGTTGAGATCAGGGCACTGTGGGGGTCACACAATCCATCCAAGACTCCTTGTTGTTCTTTACAGTGTTGTTCTTTACTTAAAGAGGACCTTTCATGGTTTTACTTGGGGGGGGGGGGGGGGTTACAGCCAGCAAAGGAAACAGTATGGACAATCACAATACATTAGTAAGTGCCTTGTATTAACTTTCTCTACAGGATAAATGCCATTTGCTGAAGTGAGACAACCTTACACATTTAGTGTATTGCTGAATCGGCCTAAAAGAGGGGTTTTGCTCACACTCAAATGTGTATGGGGAGCGCCCGACTCCCCTCAACAGATCATTTTGGGGGGAGAGAAGGATCGGAGGAAATTCATATTTTTGCCTGATCCTTTTGGATAGAAGTGTTTGGTGTTTCTCCTCATTCAGTATACTTAAATGTTTGACCTAATATGTGTTTGTATGGTCAATCAGGAGAGAACGCTGTCAGCCGAACGATCATTTGACCAACCGCTGGTGAACTTGTATGGCCGGCTTTAGAGGCAGTGCCTGTTTATAGGGAGAAAGGGGGCCAAGCTCAGGTTGGGTCAATCTCTTATTTAAATCGGTTGTGACCTGTGCAGTGATTTCCCATCTACAGGTCATATAACATTATGAAACAAAGTATCACAGAAAAGAGATGAGGGGCACCAATTCCTCCTGTCCTAGGTGGGTAGTGGCACCAAAATGGACCACATCTTCAACTTTTGGAGTCCCTTACCTCTATACACTCCATTGTGGATCTATGTTTAACATCCTCATCCCTGCTACATCTGCATGTGTAGCTGCATATTTAAGTGGTTACACATAAAGTGAGTGCGGTTCCTTCCTTTTCCCCTATCACCTCCCCCCATACCCGGTGCATGCCTGTATTACAGCCGCATTCCTTCTCTTCCTCCTATTATTTCTAGTATGCCCTACAACCAGGCTCATTCATGTTCTTATATTCTTCTCCTTGGTTGGGGAGATGTAATAAATACAAAATTATTACCTCTCCTCAATTGTATTTGCATGTCTGTGATTTGTGGCAGGGGTAAACCTGATGTATAAATCATATACAAAGAGCTGTCTGTATCGTGAATGTGTCTGGAGGCTATCAGCTGGATATGTAGGAGATACAGCTGGGTTTTTGGGACTGCCATTGGAAAACATTGCAGTCATGCTCTGAAGTGGCTGATAACAGTGAGCAATTGATTCAACTTAAAGGGGTTGTCCAAGTTGTTTTTATTGATGAGCTATCGTTAGGCGGTGAGCAGGTAAACAATGAAGAGAAGGCAGCGCTGGCACAGCAACCAGCTGATTGTTGGTGGTGCGCCCGCCGATCTGGTATTGATGACGTGATGTATCCTGAGGATAGGTCATCAATAAAAACAACTTGGACAACCCCTTTAATTGTACAATGTATGTAGCCCTTAGACTTGATCTCTATTAGGTAACGTGTATCTCTCAACATACATGCAGTATCTATAATGAAAAAAAAAAAAAAAAAAATATATATATATATATATATAATTATTCATGTCATCACAGAATACAAATTTGGCTTGTCAAGCTGATTTTAAGAGATTTTCTGGCGTAACTGTAGTTTGGACTCTAATTGCTGTAGTTGCTTTTTATTAGTCCAATTTCACCATGTAAACCAATCAATCTGGTTTGTTTACAGCACTTCCTGTCGCTGTATCCAACCAAACCCATGATGCACTTCTCCTTTCTGTACCACAGCTCCAGCTCCACCCCTAACGACTCCCAGCTAGTTTATAGCTCCTCCCACCAGCTAGTTACATAGACACTGCCCCTAACAACACCCAGCTAGTTTATAGCCTCTCCCACCAGTTACATACACTCCCTTATCACTGTCCCTAACACCCAGCTATTTTATAGCTCCTCCCCCCACCAGTTGCATAGACACTTTCCTATCACTGCCCCTAACAACGCCCAGTTAGTTTATAGCCCCTCCCAACAGCTAGTTAGATAGACACTCCCCTATCACTGCCCCGCCCATGGACATAACATCACAGGAAATAGGAGAGCGCTGCATGGACACGGTCATGTGACCACAGCCCAGAAAGGGAGATAGGAGCAATAAAGGGAAAAGAAATACATTGCAGAATTACAGCGACCTTCAGAAATCATTATTTTAGCGGATGTTGATACAAACTGGAAACCCTTCTAAGCTATATTTATCAAGTGAGACTTTTTAAAAAGTAAAAATTGTCCCAATCTTACTCCAGTAAAGGAGGTGGTGTAAAAAGTGTAGTAACCTCTCAAGACAGATCGTATTTAATAGGTTCTCCCAAGACTAGTGTAAAAAATGAAAATCAGACATCGTACAGTACATGACAATTCAGGGGGCGTGTTCATGCTCTCCCTATCACAGCTCAGGAGGCAACTGAAGGGTGAAACTGAGCATGTGCGGCCATCTCAGTGAGCCGGACAAAGTAATAAGAATAAAAACCAAACAGGAGGTGCTATACAGATTCATTTTATTGAATAGCTCAGTGGCTATGTAAAATTGTAAATACCATGCAATTACAAAAGTATTCAGATCCAGGTGCTGGTTTGTAAACTGTAGAACATTTTTCGTCGGACAACCCCTTTAACCTTCTCCCGACCGCCTAACGCAGGGATGCGTCCTGCAGGCGGCCGGGTTATTCCTCATTGGCGCGTCATCCCGCGAGAGCTGGGATTTCGCGTGACAGGTTAATTTACAGCCTGCCAGCAGTGATCATTCGTTTTGTTAACAACGTCTGATATACCTGCTACCTGGTCCTCTGGTGGTCCCTTTTGCTTGGATCGACCACCAGAGAACACAGGCAGCTCTGTAAGTAGCACCAATCACTACACTACACCCCCTCCCCCCCCGTCACTTGTATTATACCCTGATCACCCCATATAGACTCCCTGATCACCCCCCTGTCATTGATCACCCCCCTGTAAGGCTCCATTCAGACGTCCGTATGTGTTTTGCGGATCCACGGATCCGCAAAACACAGACACCGGCAATGTGCTGTCCGCATTTTGCGGATCCGCACATTGCCAGAACTATATAGAAAATGCCTTTTCTTGTCCGCAATTGCGGACAAGAATAGGACATGTTCTATAGGCTCTACAAAAAACGCAGTGTTCGCCTGATCAGGCCTAATCTTGTGCGCACACTTGTGTTCAGTCCGCCCCACCGCAGTGACAGAAATGTATTTTTTTCTGATCACTGCAAAAACACCGTCCGCCCTCACTGGGGGGGGGCATGGCGAGTTCATAGAAGATTATAATTTTTTGGCACAAGTTAGCGGAAATTGATATATTTTTTGTTTGTTTTTTTTTCTTGACAACTTTGTATAAAGTTGTCATTTGCAGAGATATTTCTCACACACAGTATGGGTATATGTAAAAATACACCCCAAAACACATTGCCCTACTTCTCCTGAGTACGGCGATACCACATGTGTGACACTTTTTTGCAGCCTAGGTGCACAAAGGGGCCCAAATTCCAATGCGTACCTTTTAGGAGGGCATTTTTAGGCATTTGGATTCCAGACTTCTTCTCACGCTTTAGGGCCCCTAAAATGCCAGGGCAGTATAAATACCCCACAAGTGATCCCATTTTGGAAAGAAGACACCCCAAGGTATTCTGTGAGGGGCAGGGCGAGTTCATAGAATTTTAATTTTAATTTTTTTGGCACAAGTTAGCAGAACATTTTTTATTTTATTTTTTTCTTACAATCATTTTCTGCTAACTTGTGCAAAAAAATAAAAAATTCTATGAACTCACCATGCCCCTCACAGAATACCTTGGGGTGTCTTCTTTCCAAAATGGGGTCACATGTGGGGTATTTATACTGCCCTGGCATTTTAGGGGCCCTAAAGCGTGAGAAGTAGTTTGGAATCCAAATGCCTAAAATTTCCCTCCTAAAAGGTACTCATTGGAATTTGGGCCCCTTTGCGCACCTAGGCTGCAAAAAATTGTCACATATGTGGTATCGCTGTACTCTGGAGAAGTAGGGCAATGTGGTTTGGGGTGTATTTTTGCATATACCCATGCTGGGTGAGAGAAATATCTCTGTAAAATGACAACTTTGTATAAAAAAATTGGAAAAGTTGTCTTTTACAGAGAGATTTCTCTCACCCAGCATGGGTATATGTAAAAATACACCCCAAAACACATTGCCCTACTTCTTCTGAGTACGGCGATACCACATGTGTGACGCTTTTTTGCAGCCTAGGTGCGCAAAGGGGCCCACATTCCAATGAGTACTTTTAGGATTTCACAGGGCATTTTTTACGCATTTGGATTCCAAACTACTTCTCACGCTTTAGGTCCCCTAAAATGCCAGGGCAGTATAAATACCCCACAAGTGACCCCATTTTGGAAAGAAGACACCCCAAGGTATTTTGTGACGACCATGGCAAGTTAGTGGAATATGAGACTTTTATTTTTTATTTTTTTTTCTTATTCATTTTCCGCTAACTTGTGACAAAAAATAAAAACTTCCATGAACTTACTATGTAGAACCTCAGGAAACATGACAGGTGCTCAGAAAGTGCGTAAATTTTTATTTTTTTTGCACCATAGCTTGTAAATGCTATAACTTTTACCTAAACCAATAAATATACACTTATTGCATTTTTTTTTTTTTATCGAAGACATGTAGAACAATACATTTTGAGAAAAATTTATATAGTGAAAAATTTCTTCATTTTTTTTTTGTGCAAAAATTTTGGTCAATTTTGATTAATATCAAAAAAAGTAGAAATGTCAGCAGCAATGAAATACCACCAAATGAAAGCTCTATTAGTGAGAAGAAAAGGAGGTAAAATTAATTTGGGTGGTAAGTTGTATGACCGAGCACTAAACGGTGAAAGTGTAGTGCAGAATTGTAAAAAGTGGTCCGGTCATTAAGGGGGTTTAAGAGTAACCAAATTTCTGAAACATTGTGCTACACTTGATAAATTTGGTTCTATTTACGGGAACACAGACTCCTGCAAAACTGCCTTTATAAATGCCCCTCATGGTGGCTCTCTCCCACAGTGTGATAATGTATGTGGGAGAGACTGGGAGCGTTGGGTTGTTTACTCTTGCAGGTAGTCACACAGCTGATGTCTCATGCCCTGAGGAATCATTGACAGAATAATCAGACAAAAGTCCCAAGGCACTGAACCGACATTATTTTTTTTTTTTAGTCATTACAGATATTTTTTGGGGCTGTTTGTGTTGTGCCTGTCTTACCTTGCCCTGATCCCTGTAGTGATTGGACATTATAATTATCCAGCAGCGATGTGATTCTGTTACTTCATGGATTATAGCCCGGCTTCAGCAGTATTTCCCGTTTTTGACTTATTATATAGGATCTGCAATCACCGGTACACAGTAGGCTGTTTGCATTTATTTTTTTACATTTATAATAGTATCTGGAATTTCAGCTTAAAATGCAAATATGGAAACCTGGCAATGGACGCTGAGTAAGGTGGGCTAATACACCACACCGGTATTCCGTTAGCCGCCGCTTGGTGTATGTAAGTTCTATAATGCCCCCCTCTATATTCCCGGGCCCTTCACAGAGATTGTACGTGCCTCGCTCCCCAGCACCCGCGTCACTTCTCATACCGGCACAGCAGCCGCTACATCTCCGTGTCTTGCGGATAAAAACATTTAGCGTCGTGGAGGGGGTCACCCTCTGTACTATGGAGGTACATGTCCCTTCTTGGTGCGGTGTCTGGACACCACTTGAAGCCGCAGTGGTTTAGACAGTGTCAAAATTTGCCATGTAAGGGGTAAAATAGGCACAACATTTTGGCTTTACCCTGGTGCAGGGATCAGCAACCTTCGGCACTCCAGCTGTTCTGAAACTACAACTCCCAGAATGCTCCATTCATTTCTGCGGGAGAAAAACAGCCAAATTTGTTTGCATGCTGGGAGTTGCAGTTTTATAGCAGCTGGAGTGCCAAAGGTTGCTGATCCCTTCCCTATTGGAAGCCTATCTGACATGGTCAAATTATTTTTGCAGTGGCCGCTTTATTTGCCATACAGCCTGATAGACCGAGCGATTATCATTTAAATTTGAGCAATTATCGTTATATCTGTAGTAGCATGCAACCATCCAACAACGAGCGATCAGTCCTTCAGTTTCTATGGTTTGAACAAATCTGCCTGACTGTGAGATTATGATTATTCACGGCCACATCCCGTGGTTGGCACTAGTGTAATGCTGTAGGGACAAACGAGCGATGATCACAATACTGAGCAAATTGCAAAAATATCTGGGGATTATTGTTTTATGCAATTGAACATCTTTTCTGTGTAAATGACTCATTAAGGCTACTTTCGCACTCGCGTTTGGTGCGGACCCGTCATGGATCTGCACAGACGGATCCATTCAGATAATACAACTGTCTGCATCCGTTCAGAATGGATCAGTTTGTATTATCTGTTACATAGCCAAGACTGATCCGTCTTGAACACCACTGAAAGTCGATGGAGGACGGATCCGTTTTCTGTTGTGCCAGATTGTGTCATAGAAAACGGATCCGTTCCCTTTGACTTACATTGTGTGCCAGAACGGATCCGTTTTGGCTCAGTTTCGTCAGTTTTCGTGTCTACCTCCAAAGCGGAATGGAGACGGAACGGAGGCAAACTGATGCATTCTGAGCGGATCCTTTTACATTCAGAATGCATTAAGGCATAACTGATCCGTTTTGGACCGCTTGTGAGAGCCCTGAACGGATCTCAGAAACAGAAAGCCCAAAACGCCAGTGTGAAAGTAGCCTAAATCGTTGCTTGCTGAAAAAAATTTCACCCGGTGCCTTGATCTGATGGTGAGGACAGGTACTGCGCTGTGGGATAGTAACATACAATATTCTTAGCGCTCCCGATCCCCGTGGATGTATTCCTTATGTACATTGGGAAACGGTCATGAGATCAGGACTCGGGAATCCTATTGTGACATGTAATAATTACAGTCTTTAAATATTTTCTCTTCTTGATTTAATTAACTTTGTCAATGTAATCCTGGAGAGTCGCCATTACGGGCAGTGCCCTGACGATGAACACAATGGAATGTTGATTCAGTTGCATATTTATTCCCAGAGAATTCTTGTACAGTCACTCAGAATTGAGAAAGCTTGTTGGAAGAACGAGTGAAACGTTTTCAAGAAATCTTCAGTAAGTCCAGTTGCCTTGATTTATTCTTTACAGATAACACAATGGAACTTGGCGCAACGAATCTTTCTGGCAAAAGTTACCAGACATCTTGTAGACATAATACACCTGAATGGGAGCAGCGCTGCAGTAGCCAGACACGGCCACTACTCTTGATATTTATGGGGGTCTGATCTGAGGATCTGGGGAGGTCTGATGAAAAATGTTTTTTCTTATTTCCTCCTCTTAAACCTTGGGTACGTCTTATCATGGGGTGAGTCTTTTAAAGCGAAAAATACGGTATGTGAATGTCCAATCACTAGATGAATTTGTTTGGCAATAGTTGACGTTCTTCAGCATTTCAGTGTCTTGTTAACCCCCTGATTGGTATCTCTTCTTACGGTACACATTATATCGCTCCTTTCCAGGGACCGTATCCATCTGAGATTGCCTGGAACAGAAGTGAGCCCATCATCCCTGAGGGGACCCTGCCTTGTAGTCATCGGTGTTTGTTTCCAACTCCTCTGCAGCGCCGTGCTAGCTGCTCCTCTTAATCCTTCTCGTATCTCTCTTCTAGAGCTGCAGCAGGCTATTTGCTTGCTTTAAGACGTGCTTGCTCTGCTCAGGGTCTTCCCTCTGCGGTGGTGGGGTGGGTGGTGGGGGTGGGGGGCCTAATTACCAGGGATCAGCTAAGTTGCTTTCATCTCGTTCCATACATGTTTTCAGCCGTTATCCTGGAGCTTGTGGTTGTAGTTCATCGTTATTTCCAAGTTTGCACAAAGACTCATTAACAATAGATGATGCCCTTAAAGGAGACCAGTCCTTCTTTCTTCTATCATTCGTTGCAATAGCATCCACTAAATGGCTCCCCCCAAAGGGTTTACCTTTGAACCAGAGGTAAAATTGACTGCTAGCATGATCACATATGTGATGAGAATATTGCAGACAGTTGCTCAATGTGGTTCGAGACCAATGGAATAGTATTGTGAGATGATGGCTCCATGTAATGGAGATTTATGATGACTGTCCGCACAGGATGAATATGTCGTGGATTTGCATGCTGCAAATTTGCAGCTTTTTTTTACAGAACCAGCAATGTTAATGGTCTTTTAAAGAAGATCTGTCACCTCTCCTGACACGTCTGTTTTAGTAACTACTTGCATCCCCTATGTAATAACAATTCGGGAACATCTATTCTCATGACTGTATGTGGCTTCATTCTTCTGTTACCCTGACTAAGCTTTTTGGAGCGAAACCCGGGTCGGGTGTTTGATCTTTCATGTACACTGCTTATTATCGATTTTTATGTTGTGAGTATAATAAATCCTTTCTACTCCAACTTATGTGACGGTACTTAACTATTTGTTGCATCCTTGGTTTTCCATAGAAGCCTGAAAGGAGGAAAGGCTTCGTTTTGGCCTGTTTGCTTTCCTATATCCACGGTTATCCGAATGGTTCTAAAGTGTGGAAATTGTTACTCCTGGAGCAGCGCGGTCCAACTAAGAAACGCATCTGTACATGTGAACTGTACCCACTTCACGATCGGGACCTGCGACGCACCTAAGGCAACAGACTTTCGAGGCTGTTTTTATATATTTTACCAAAGCATCGTGTGTTTGCACCTTCGGGGCAGTAGTAGAACTAAAGGGCCACTATGTGTCGTTCTCTACTCATGGAAGGGTCTTGTTCGCCTTGCATCTGCTCAGTCAATGAGATGTCTCATAGAGGAACATTATATGAACCCCCCCAAATGATAAGTTCTTGGAGGACAATAATCGGCTGTAATTACACCTAGCTTTATAAGTCTGGATGCTGAGCACTCACTTAATTATCCAATATAATGTACAGATGGGGGCTGGATGCCATGGAACGTGCTGTAGCCATACTGACGCCGTATGGGCGGTGCTTTGTGTCTTTGGAAATATTAATTGGTATAATTTAATTTTTTTCCTAATTGTCTTTTGGACTATATATCGTGTTTACTCCCTTTTTACAAGGGTCTCGTTTGGCAGACTGACTCTCCTGATGGCTCCGGCGAACATCAGCTATGTCGTAGTACCAACACATTAGACCTTTATAGATGGAAAAGCATGTGGAACAATTTAAGTCTTTTTGTCCGTGTGAGAGGTCTGCCCTGCAAGACTGGGTGTGGGCAGAGAATCTGGAGTATGTTGAGTCCTGGGTGCCTGCTGCACAGTCATGGCATTATCCGGGCTTTTTGTCTATTGTGTGAATAATTGACTTCTGCATGGCGGATTACAGTTTGGGTACGTACTGCACTTTGCTATACTTATCACATGTCCTGTGTGTGGGGGGCATCGCCGTGTTCTTTCTATGAGGAATTTGTGTGTATGATGAGTGTAGTGCTCCTGTGTGAGTATTTGTACCGTATTCTCACAAGTGGTCTACTGGTGGCGTTATGCCTTTGTAGTATTACATACTCTTTATTCTGCAATGTAAGAGTAGCGCTATTGGTGAGCAGCCTATGCCATGTTTTTGAAAGTTCTAATGTGTGTTTTTGACAGTCACTCTTGGGCGTCATGCACATAACCTTATGTATTTTGCGGTCCGCAAAAATAACGGATGACGTCTGTGTGCTTTCCGTATTTTGCGGAACAGAACTGCAGGCCCCTAATAGAACAGTACTATCATTGTCTGTAATGCAGACAATAATGGGACAAGTTCTATTTTTTTGCGGAATGGACACACGGAAATATGGAAATGGAACACACACTGATTAACTTAAATTTTTTTGCTTACCGCATATGGTCCGCAAAAAACCAGGAACAGACACAGAAAGAAAATACATTTGTGTGCATGAGCCCTTAAGATGACAGTGAGACATCTTTCCTTTCTTATCCCTTCGCTTCTGCCGGCTGCTTATCAATGGCTTTCTCTCTTGATTCTACTTGCCCGTTTGGGTGAGTCAAATGGCACATTACCCTTAGTCCTCATGTACATGACCATATCCGTATTTTGTTCCGCAAACCACAGATCCAAAAAATACAGATACCTTCCATGTACAATCCGCACTTTTTCACTCCACGGATGTGGACGGCACATGGATGACATCAGTGTGCTGTCCGTTTTTTGCGGTCCCATAGAAATAAACGGATCTGTGTACGGTCAGCAGAAAATGCTGATTGGACACGGATGCAAAATACAGTCCTGTGAGACTGGGATGAACTGCCAATCTCATGAGCTGATACCATCCCATCTTTAGGATAAGAATAGAATTGATGTTGTGCATATTGTAAAATTTCTGATAGTCTCAAAGTCACTTGGAACAAATTTTGCCGTAGAGTATAATTGCAGATGCATAGCAACTGAATGAGCAAAAAACACATTTTACAGGAAATGTAACATTTTCAGAAGGCCTAATCTTGCGCCTAAAGGGACTGATTAGGAAAATAACACCATGTGTAAAATAACTTTTTAAAACGTGCCTGAGTTTTCAAAAAAGTTTGCATAATGGCTGTTATTTTTTTGGGCTAATGTCTCTTTCGGCCATATTATTTCCTGTTTCAGCTGCACAGTTAGGTGTATCTCTCTCAGAATCAGGGTGCATATCCCTTCTGTGAATTATGCCATCACTGTACTGCTGTGACGTCCTTTCCCTTACTTTCCACTATGTTTGTTTTCAGCTCCGGTCAGATAAGGAGGGGAAAGTCAGACTTTCAGAAAAGCAGGACGCCCCCTTTACCTTCAGTAGCAGCGTAGGAGCAGTTCTTTTATCATTCTTGGGATACTCTGGCACGCCCTCATTTCCTGTGAGCCCTCTTTTGTGTCTCTATTACTAGGGATAGATCTTGCCTGACAGCAGGCAGTGGGCGGCAAATTAGTTGGGAGGTGAGACCCCTAGTGGCCATGACTTTTACAGGATTTCTTCAGGTGGATGCAGGCATATTTTTTTAATGAAGTGATTTAGAAATTAGCTAGTTGAACCAGTCTCTATTAAATTTAAATGAAATTGTGCAAAAGTACAGTGACTCTTTGAAGAGGACTGGTAACTTCTCCTGTCATGTCTATTTTTAGTAATAACTTGCATTCCTCCTGTAATCACACCTCCCAACCGTCTCCGATCCAGAGGGTCAGTCCTGGATTTTGGTGGCTGTCCTGGAAGGGCAGAGGCATGTGCTGACTTTAAATGAGACAATTGAAAGCAATGGTGAAGCAAGGACCCATCAGCTCCCTGCTTCACCAGTCCCCTAGATGATGCGGTCCCCAGCAGCAGGTGCGATGCAATGACCTAATGATGCTTGCTGGGCTAAGTAAGGGTAAACGCACACGTTCAGGATTTCTGTGCGGCCGATCCGCACTGAAATCCTGAAATCCGCAGGTGTTCGTAGGGAAATCTGTATGCTAAATCAGCATAGATTGGTGTGGATTTGCATACGGATTTTACTGTCCCCATTTAAGTGAATCCAGAAAATACAGGAAAAATGAAATTGACATGCTGTGGATTTTAAAATCCACACCGTAGGTCAAAATCCGCACAGAAAAAAAATCTACATTGTGCGCATGAGAATTTCAAATTCTCATAGAAATCTATGTATATGACCTACGTTGCAGATTTTCCGCACGCAAATCCGCATGCAATTCTGATTGTATGCATTTAGCCTAAGGCCTCACGCACACGACCGTTGTGTGCCTCCGCGTTTTTTCACGGACCCATTGACTTGAATGGGTCCACGAACCGTTTTCCATAAAAAAATAAATAAATAGGACAGGTCTTATTTTTTTTGACGGACTGGAACCACGGATCACGGACGCGGATGACAAACGGCTCATTAGCTGAGTTTTCAACGGACCCATTGAAAGTCAATGGGTCTGCAGAAAATCACGAAAAACGGCACAACGGACACGGAATGAAACAACGGTCGTGTGCATGAGGCCTAAGAGTGCACAGGCTGGGGAATAATGATCATCCCCTGGCCTATGCGCTTTAGCGCTCAGCCTAGCACCTGGTGCTGGGGAGAGCAGGATGTTCGCTGTTCACTGGGGGATTGGGGCTAGGTGATTTTATATATTTTATTAACACTATTGTAAGGTGGGCAGCGGAGCAGCACTATTTTGAGGGGGCACTTAGTCTTAGTGGGCATTCTGCTGTGTGCGGACACTAGGGGGGAATAACTATTGTTTGGGGGCCCTAAGGGGACTGGGTGGGTTTAGGCGTGTATAGCTAGGGATTCGGTGGCTTAGTGTGTAAAAATAAATAAAAATAATAATAATTTGGGGATGATATTTTCCCTCCTTGGTCTTTTTTTATGTTGAAAGATATGATGTAATAACAATTCTAGAGGATCATTTTCATAGCGATCTCTGATGTGGTGTTCCGCTATTATTCCTACCAGAAACTTGAGTAAATTGCCATCAGTTTGCAATGAAGATCCAGAAGGGTGTGACCAGTTGGGGGTGTGCTACTGCATAGTCTGACATTATTCAGTCAGTGCTGCCAATGCCAGCCCCTCACCTGGTAACACTCTCATGAACAGTTTTTGCAGTTTGCCAGCAGTTAATTTTTTTCTAGCAAGAGTAATAGAGGAATGGTATGGCCCAAAGTTACGCAAAAAAGATGCTCCAGAATTAGTTTTACACTGGGAATGCAAGTAGTTATAAAGCAGACATGACAGGCGCGGTGACAGGATGCAACATAAATGGCATCTGATAGGTCAGTGATGGCGAACCTTTTAGAGACCGAGTGCCCAAACTGCAACCTAAACCCACTTATTTATCACAAAGTGCCAACACAGCAATTTAACCTGAATACCAATATAGTTTATCTTCCATGTACTTTATCATTTAGCTATAATAACTGCCTACATTCAGTGCTCTGACTGTGCTGTTCATAGCACGCCCTTCGCTGATAAATGGCAGGAAAAGTTTAAGGCTTATTGGTACACCATAGACTTTTTCCAGAGGTGCGGGTGCCCACAGAGAGGGCTCCGAGTGCCGCCTCTGGCACCCGTGCCATAGGTTCGCCATCACTGCGATAGGTGATGGGGATTATCAGTCAGTCAGAAAAGTGTATACAAATTATGTGCAAAGAGAGAGGTCTATAAAGCGAGCCTAAAATAATCCGTTGATATCTTAGGCGGCAGAGGTGCGACCGGATTTGTACATTTCTGCGGGTCAGCTGTAAAGCCTTTTCTATCTGTAATCTGCAGATTATTCGGAAAGGTTGCGTTCGGCCCCCTCCCTGGTCAGACCGCATGTATATGCCCCACAGTTCAATGTAACTGCTGAGCTTTTTTGTGGTGGAAATTTCCATCCCTGCATTTTTTTTTCTTCTCTCAGCTGAAATCTTAAGCCGTGCTTTGCTTTTGTTTTCTGGGAACGGAGGCCTGCATTATTATTATTTATTTTATTTTATTGTGTTGCGGTGGATTTTATCGCCCCCTTAGCCGTGATAATTAGGAAGCTGGATCAATTGTCTATTAATTTGGGAACTTGTTTTTACAGGGAGTGTGTTTCCCATCCAGGACTGACTTCCCATTGTTTGCCAGTGAGAGGAAGCCAGCGACTTCTTGTAAGAACAGAACCGAGATAAAGAGCGTCTTGGAGGGAGCTGTTTGGTGAAGGGCTTTGTATGGCTGTAGAGGAATGTCTGTGGGAAGCGGAGTGGGCAGATGCCGGCTGCTGCGGCTACATGTCTGGGCAGGAGGCTCTGCGCTCAGTGCTTTCAGCCTCCTCTTCCTCACAATGTCCCCTTTGCCCCTTTCCTGTTGCATTACACTTCAGACAAGTTACAGCAAAGATCCAGCGACTTCCTTATTATTTCATCTTAGAAAATGTCTGGCTGAGGCCTGGACTTGTTACTGAGCCGATATCACACAGGGCGTCGCTGCAGATCTCTCATTCAAAGGGCACCCACTGTAGTTTTTGCTTCTGCTAATTGCATTTCCTCGTAAATTATTATTAAAGGTGTTTTCCGAGATTTTAATACTGATGACTTCTCTGGATAGGTCATCAGTGCCCGATCGGTCGGGATACAGCATACAGTGTTTTTTGTCTGGCCGGTTATCGAGCGGACCCCTTTATAGTCAATGAGGCCGGCGGGCATTGCGGTAACATCCGGCAGTGCTGGATTCAGAGTGGTCTGGCAGGGTGTTGTCTGACAGAACTATACCACGAGTGTGAGACTAGACTAAGCGGCATGTTACATAGCGATCTTCATGTCAGTTGTAGCCCCAGCCTTCTTAAAGGCTTCACCTTCTCCTACGCCAAACTTCTTGGAAGTAGAGAGGGGTCCCCGGAGTGGAAACATATTTTCTCCTGCATTTATAAGATTGGGAAGTGCTGGTCTAGTTAGTTGACTTCTTTTTGTAGTTGACAATATAAATATAATAGTAAGGCCTCACGTACACAACCGTTGTTCTGGTCCGCATCCAAGCCGCAGTTTTTCAATGGGGCCGCAATAGATGCGGACGCCACTCCGTGTGCTGTCCGCATCCGTTGCTCCGTTCCGTGGCCCCGCAAAAAAAAATATAACATGTCTAATTCTTGTCCGTTTTGCGGACAAGAATAGGCATTTCTACAATGGGCCGCCTGTTCCGTTCCGCAAATTGCGGAAGGCACACGGGCAGGTTCTGTGTTTTTGCGGATCCACAATTTGCGGACCGCAAAAAACTGAACTGTCGTGTGCATGAGGCCTAAGTGTGTAGCGGTACTTACTAAAAATTTTATTTATTTTTTTCTGAAAATGTTTTTTCTTCCTTTATAGCGGGAGACAAGCCTGATAAATGTTGGATATTAAGCATTGACGCAGACCATCTCCGCTCAATGTCCTGGGGTGAGTTACATTCTACATTTAAAGTGCGCAATACCAGTGCTCAAAAAATAAAAATGGTGTTCCACCGATAAAACTCTGAATTATGACATGTATTGTACTCTTTAGGATACAGCAGCTAGATATGGTAGGAGTAGCTCTACCAGCTTAAGCTTCTTTTAAATGGGAGTACCAGCCTTCTATAGAGGGCAATGTACTCCGCTATGTATAGTGTACCATATAGGAGATGGATTGCTTACGGCTTGATGTGACATTACTATCACCACCACCATCTTGATCTGCTCTTTGTGGGAGTACCACCTGTCCTTGGAAGACCATACTGTTTCACTGGCAGCTTGGAGTACCACCCTTCCATGGAGGGAAATATGCTCAGCTATGTATAATATGCTATATAGGAAATGGAATGTTTCCAGCAGGAATTTATAGGACTACTACCCCCACTGTCCTGAGTTGCCTTCAATGGGTGCACAGTGGTTCTATGACATTCATTTCATAGAGTGTGTTACAAAAATGCATTTATAGTCGCTTATTTTGTGCCATTAATTTATTTATTTTTATTGTTTGAAAAATATGTCTGGTATTCTCTTTAAAAACAAATGAAAAATCATACAGTGTACTAGTATATATAGATACTATATAGTATGTAGATAACAGCACATTATGCATGTGAAGAATGGTATTGCGGGTTTTTTGTCAGAGAAAATCCTTCCGTTAATAACAATGGAGCCTGTGGCTCACTGATGGTTTCTGCCTCCCATACAACAGGTCAAGAGCAATGGGTTCAAGACCTGAAGCAAGAGACAAAATAAAGTGTTAAATATACAGATGTATGCCCAAGCATTTCCAGACTGCTCACGGGCACCTCCGCTAAGACACCCTCTTTCAATGTCAGGACTCCATAGAGCACAGCAGGGACTTCTCTAAGGGACATCTCAGCCAGCTTAGTATTGTAATGAAATACTGACAAAGGCCAATGACACACAAGCGTATTCAGAGGTGTTTCCCGTCCTTAAAGGGGTTTTATTTAATTTCTGAAACAGCCGCCCCCATGTGCCGGGCCCTTCATGGGTAATATACTTACCCCGCTCCTGGCGACGCTCCTGGTCCCTGCACTGCCGCTGCTGCTTCTCCCTGTACACGGATTAAAACATCCGGTGTCAGGGGGAGCAGCCAATGGCAGGCAGGGACGGGGACGAGCCTCCCTAGCATTGCGGGTGACGATAGGGAGGCTTGTCCCCGTCCCCGCCTGACATTGGCTGCTCCCCCATCCGCGCACAAGGAGAAGCAGCAGCGGCAGTGTGAGGACCAGCTCCAGGAGCGGGGTAAGTATATTACCTGTGAGGGGCCAGGCACATGGCGGCTGTTTCAGAAATTGGATAACCCCTTTAACTCTGCTCCTATGACATGGACCCACAGCATTATAATGACTTATAATCCTGTGAGTTCCTGCCCAACCTCTTACGGATGGTATTATGCGAGTACAGTTCATTATAATGCTGTGGCTCCATGTTAGAGGAGCAGCGTTCAGGACGGGAAATGCCTCTGACACGGGGTGCGTATTTCTCATACTGAATACGCTTGTGTGAAATTGGCCAATGTTCGTATTGAACCTGTAGACACATGGAAGGAAGTGCATTGTAGTTCTGTGCATGAGGGAGTGTCGGTTATTGGTTATCCTGTCAGGGTAACCCGTCTGGCAGACTTCACCCATTGCCTATGGAAAGGGATTGTCGAGAAGCAGGTGTCTTTAATAAGAAACTAAATGCTGGCACGAGGAGGCATGTTCTTAAATTAGTAGGGGGAAGGAAAGAAGCAATGATATTTTACTGAAAGGAAATGTTTGGGAAATCATCAGTAAGTGACTGGAAACCTGCCTGAGAGGAACACTCTGGGGGAGATTCATCAAAACTGGTGTAAAGTAGAGCTGGCCTAGTTGCCTATAGCTACCAATCAGATTCCATCTTTCATTTTTCAGAGCTCCTTTGGAACATGAAAGGTGAAAACTGATTGGTTGCTATGGGCAACTAAGCCAGTTCTAGTTTACATAAATCTACCTCAATGTATCCGAAGAGAAACTAAAAAGGACATAATGTAAGGGCAGCCTAGGTGAGTCGTATGGTCTATTTCTGCTGTCGTTTCTGTACAACTGTAGCAAACGCTCAGCTGTGAGATGTTTTCTTACTTTGAGGGATACAAAGTAGGGTAGTTGAAAACAGTAAGGAGCAGTAAGGCGCGTTGTACAACACATCGATATAGAAAAAGCAGCAGACATTATACAGTGAGTAGAGCTGGAGGTAACTGCTCTGTACGCCATGTAGTGGCCATTCTGGGGTACTGCAGCTCTGCTTACTTTCAGCATGCTGGTGCTGGAAACGACACAGTTTTTGGGTCCATGGCACCACAGCAGCATGCAACAACTAATCCTCAATCATTAGTTGGGGTCTAACACCCAGCACACCCACCAATCTGATATTGATGACCTGTCCTGAGGGTAGCCTGGAGAACCCCTTTCAATTCTAAAAAATGGCAGCAGCAGGTTCCAGTGGGGATCGTATAGTAGTGGAGACCCTGAACCACTGCAGAGGAATTGTGCTATTACATGATGGCTATTCAGACGAATGGAGGTGGGTGTAATGGAGTGCCGCGGCCTCTTCAGACAGCTGATTGGCTGGGGTGTCGGGAGTCAGACCTCCACTGTTCTTATATTATACGCCCAAAAAACCTCTTCAACACTAGGTGGCGCCATGTTCTCTACAGTTGCACAAATGGATGGTTAGTTATTGCTTTGTGTGATGTACGTATATGAAACTGTTCTGTAATTAGATTTATTTTGTCCCTATGACACTGGCTGACCTGTTACATGTGCGCTTGGCAGCTGAAGGCATCTGTGTTGGTCCCATGTTCATATGTGCCCACATCGCTGAGAAACATGAAGTTTTAATATATGCAAATGAGCCTCTAGTAGCAACGGGGGCATAGCCATTAGAGTACATTTACACAGCTACGTTTGTCACAGTAATATTGTGTGACATTTTTTATCATGACAGTCTATGGTGTCGCACTGCGACTTGCGACACGACTTGGATGAAACTGTTGTCGGTCGCAGCATGTCACAGTGCAACACCTTAGACTGTCATTATAGAAAATGTTCTGCGACTTATTGTTGCATGACAAATGTCGTCCTAACGCCTAGAGGCTCTGCTCTCTGCCACTGCTGTGCCCCCTGCACTTTGATTGACAGGGTCAAGCAGTGTAAATGTGGTCACTCCTGGCCCTGTCAAAGTGCACAGTACGCAGCAGTTGCAGAGAAAGCAGAGTCTCTAGGAGTAATGACAACGCCCCCGTTGCTCCTAGCGGCTAATTTGCATATATGTTTCTCAGCCATGCAGGCACATGTGCACATGGAACCAACCAACTGCCTTCAGCTGCCGAGTGCACATGTAACAGGTCAGCCAGTGTCATAGGTACAAATCTGCTGCCAGATATGACCTTTAAAGGAGTTTTCCATTTTTTTGCAAAAAAAAAAAATCTGATTAAAGCTATGTAGAGGGAACGGCACAGCCTGACTGATGACCTCGGCTCAAGTTCCTAAGTGTCAATCCAGTTCTCAGCATAGTCATTTCAGACAGACTGGTTGCTAGGCAACAACGTATGGTTAGATTTGGCTGTTAGGCGCTGTTCCCACTAGCTTCTTGGTGTCTGTTTTCACAGGAGTCCTGACAGATATGACAGATTTGTGGTGACCTGGTCTGAGGGTGTTTGTGTTGCTGTATGGAGTATTATACAGACATCATAGGTACACTGATCATATGGCACCTCTATGGGGCCTAGTGGTCAACAAGACGCCAGTCAATAGAGACTACAGCCATGGCCGTCTGGTGATAGCATCGCTACATATAATGGGATAATATACTGTCCTCGTCTACCATTTCCGGCATATTGATGGGACCTCCAGTGATGGTGCCTTAGAGCCCAACTCTCCATACACCCCATGGTCCATCATAGGGGAAGATTCCCTTGTCTGTGGCGGTGTCTTAAGGCACAATGGAGGGCACTGAGTTGGGTCTGCCCACCAGCTAGGGTCTTATGGATATGTTGTAGATGTCTGAAGCTTTGAGCAGATGGTGCGCCCTCATTTCCTAGTTCTGCTTGGTCCTCCTCCTCTTTCAGCGTGCCCTATAATTTCCGTGGTGTCGCGTCCTGTATCACTGATTAAGCATATTCATCGGAAGAAAAAAAATCAGCTATTGTAGGCTGATCGGACCTCGTCCTCTTCAACGTATTCAGCGTTTTCCCCTCTGAAGGTTTTGCTGGTTCAGCTCTGCTACTATTGAATAGACTCATCAGCTCCCAGGCGGACGGGCCAAAGCTGGAATGGACACTGAGCCGCTGAGGACATGGGGTTTTATCCACTGCTTCACCTCCGGGATGACTTCTCCTTCTAGAAAAGGCGACGTTACTTCTATAGCGGCTGCAAAAGATTGATGTTTCTTACAGTAAAAATGGCCCTCATTTATCAAGACATAGCGGCCAATCAAAGCTGGGCTTTTGTTTCTTACACTGATCTGGTCACATGAAAGCTGAGCTGTGATTGGTTGATGAACAGATTGCCAAAAATAAAATTGCCTGACCATCTTTCACTTGGCTCCCAAAAGGTATCTGATTAAAATCTAAACTTACCCTAAAAGGGGCTCTATCTCATGAAATACCTCCTTAAATATCAAAGGTACCTCTCAAGAACCCTGGCATACAGCGGAGTTTACTGGGGAAGATGGATTTGACTGCTCCCCCTGCGGTAAAATGTGGTGTTACATGTGACCATTCAGATAAATGGGTGCCCGTGTAATACGTGGATGTCCGTGGTCAGCGTGACCTGTCTTAGTATATTCTTGTAAGGCCGAATGCACACGGTCCATGGTAACCCGGCCTGGCATCCTGCTGACAGCAGGAGCGCACGGAGTCATTGGTTACTATGACGCCGTGCGCTTCATGCCGCCGCTGCACTACAGTAATACACTCGTATGATCTATACGAGTGTATTACTGTACAGCAGCGGCGGGATGAAGCGCACTGCGGCATGGCAACCTGTGGTGCGGTGCGCTCCTGCTGTCAGCAGGATGCCAGGCCGGGTTACCACGGACCGCTCACGGCCGTGTGCATTCGGCCTAATCCATATGAAATGACTCTGTGTTGTGCCACTCACTCTGTAATTCCTACTAGTAATGTATAAATAAACTAACAGTTGGGTGTTTGTCACTGTACACCCTGCTACAGTCTAGTTAGTACCGCCAGACCGTGTAGGGGCACATCTCTTCAACTACAGGAATGTTAAAGGGGTATCGCTAGGATATGTCCCCAGTGTCTGATAGGTGCTTGTCCCTCCTCTGGATATACTTAGAACGGAGGCCACAAGGTGCTGGAGGGCGCACCTTGCATTCATTTCTATGGGACTGCGGGGAATAGTCGAGCACTGGCTCAGCTACTTCTCTAAGACCCATAGAAGTGAATGGTGGGCGGCTGCGCATTTATGGTGCACCCTTAGGCACTGTGCGGGCCCCATTCTAACTATAGGTGTGGGACCCGCACCTATCAGACCCAGGGAGCATATGCTAGCGATTATGCCCCCAATATCCAAGATGGGATTAACCCTTTATCACCCACGTATGCATTTATTTACAAATATCCATAAGGAACAGCATAACATAGAGTCCTGGAGTGGTCATTACACGGGGAATCCAAGTATAAACAGACATCAGTGATGCGGTCAGTAGGGATGAGCGAACTCGAACTGTATAGTTCGGGTTCGTACCGAATTTTGGGGAGTCCGTGACACGGACCCGAACCCGGACATTTTCGTAAAAGTTCGGGTTCGGTGTTCGTCGCTTTCTTGGCGCTTTTTGAAAGGCTGCAAAGCAGCCAATCAACAAGCGTCATACTACTTGCCCCAAGAGGCCGTCACAGCCATGCCTACTATTGGCATGGCTGTGATTGGCCAGAGCACCATGTGACCCAGCCTCTATTTAAGCTGGAGTCACATAGCGCCGCCCGTCACTCTGCTCTGATTAGCGTAGGGAGAGGTTGCGGCTGCGACAGTAGGGCGAGATTAGGCAGATTAACTCCTCCAAAGGACTTGATTAATCGATCGATCTGCAGCTGTGCATCATTGAGCTGCTGAAATTCAAATGCTCACTGTTTTTAGGCTGCCCAGACCGTTTGTCAGTCACTTTTTTCTGGGGTGATCGGCGGCCATTTTGTGTCTTGTGCGGTCCTGCGACCAAGTGCATCCAAGCTGCGACCAAGTGCATTTAACCCTCAATGGTGTGGTTGTTTTTTGGCTAAAGCCTACATCAGGGTGAAGCTGTCACACCAAGTGCATTTAACCAGCAATAGTCTGTTCATTTTTTGGCCATATACTAAATCAGGGGCAAGCTGCGCCCGTCACCAAGTGCATTTAACCAGCAATAGTCTGTTCATTTTTTGGCCATATACTACATCAGGGGCAAGCTGCGCCCGTCACCAAGTGCATTTAACCCTCAGTAGTGTGGTTGGTCAAGCTGTCACACCAAGTGCATTTAACCAGCAATAGTCTGTTCATTTTTTGGCCATATACTACATCAGGGGCAAGCTGCGCCCGTCACCAAGTGCATTTAACCCTCAGTAGTGTGGTTGGTCAAGCTGTCACACCAAGTGCATTTAACCAGCAATAGTCTGTTCATTTTTTGGCCATATACTACATCAGGGGCAAGCTGCGCCTGTCACCAAGTGCATTTAACCCTCAATGGTGTGGTTGTTTTTTGGCTAAAGCCTACATCAGGGTGAAGCTGTCACACCAAGTGCATTTAACCAGCAATAGTCTGTTCATTTTTTGGCCATATACTACATCAGGGGCAAGCTGCGCCCGTCACCAAGTGCATTTAACCCTCAGTAGTGTGGTTGGTCAAGCTGTCACACCAAGTGCATTTAACCAGCAATAGTGTGGTTATTTTTTGGCCATATCCCAGTCTAATTCTGTCACTAAATCCATACCGGTCACCCAGCGCCTAAATACTAGGCCTCAAATTTATATCCCGCTAAATCTGTTGTTACCGCTGTACTGTTGTGGCTGGGCAAGTTATTTAGTGTCCGTCAAAGCACGTTTTTTGTTCAGGGTTGAAATACAATTCCCAATTTAGCAATTTCATAATTTAGTGGTTCCTGCTATATCAGAGCTATTTGAAATCTATCCCTAAAAGGGTATATAATATTAAAGGTGCACATAGGGTCATTCAGAATAACTTCACACACACGCTACTGTGCATTTCCAAGTCTAATTCTGTTAGTAAATCCATACCGGTCACCCAGCGCCTAAATACTAGGCCTCAAATTTATATCCCGCTGAATTTGAATACAATACATTGGGCCAAATAATATTTTTGTTGTTGTGGTGAACCATAACAATGAGGAAAACATCTAGTAAGGGACGCGGACGTGGACATGGTCGTGGTGGTGTTAGTGGACCCTCTGGTGCTGGGAGAGGACATGGCCGTTCTGCCACATCCACACGTCCTAGTGTACCAACTACCTCAGGTCCCAGTAGCCGCCAGAATTTACAGCGATATATGGTGGGGCCCAATGCCGTTCTAAGGATGGTAAGGCCTGAGCAGGTACAGGCATTAGTCAATTGGGTGGCCGACAGTGGATCCAGCACGTTCACATTATCTCCCACCCAGTCTTCTGCAGAAAGCGCACAGATGGCGCCTGAAAACCAACCCCATCAGTCTGTCACATCACCCCCATGCATACCAGGGAAACTGTCTCAGCCTCAAGTTATGCAGCAGTCTCTTATGCTGTTTGAAGACTCTGCTGGCAGGGTTTCCCAAGGGCATCCACCTAGCCCTTCCCCAGCGGTGGAAGACATAGACTGCACTGACGCACAACCACTTATGTTTCCTGATGATGAGGACATGGGAATACCACCTCAGCATGTCTCTGATGATGACGAAACACAGGTGCCAACTGCTGCGTCTTTCTGCAGTGTGCAGACTGAACAGGAGGTCAGGGATCAAGACTGGGTGGAAGACGATGCAGGGGACGATGAGGTCCTAGACCCCACATGGAATGAAGGTCGTGCCACTGACTTTCACAGTTCGGAGGAAGAGGCAGTGGTGAGACCGAGCCAACAGCGTAGCAAAAGAGGGAGCAGTGGGCAAAAGCAGAACACCCGCCGCCAAGAGACTCCGCCTGCTACTGACCGCCGCCATCTGGGACCGAGCACCCCAAAGGCAGCTTCAAGGAGTTCCCTGGCATGGCACTTCTTCAAACAATGTGCTGACGACAAGACCCGAGTGGTTTGCACGCTGTGCCATCAGAGCCTGAAGCGAGGCATTAACGTTCTGAACCTGAGCACAAACTGCATGACCAGGCACCTGCATGCAAAGCATGAACTGCAGTGGAGTAAACACCTTAAAACCAAGGAAGTCACTCAGGCTCCCCCTGCTACCTCTTCTGCTGCTGCCGCCTCGGCCTCTTCCTTCGCCTCTGGAGGAACGTTGGCACCTGCCGCCCAGCAAACAGGGGATGTACCACCAACACCACCACCACCTCCGTCACCAAGCATCTCAACCATGTCACACGCCAGCGTTCAGCTCTCCATCTCACAAACATTTGAGAGAAAGCGTAAATTCCCACCTAGCCACCCTCGATCCCTGGCCCTGAATGTCAGCATTTCTAAACTACTGGCCTATGAAATGCTGTCATTTAGGCTGGTGGACACAGACAGCTTCAAACAGCTCATGTCGCTTGCTGTCCCACAGTATGTTGTTCCCAGCCGCCACTACTTCTCCAAGAGAGCCGTGCCTTCCCTGCACAACCAAGTATCCGATAAAATCAAGTGTGCACTGCGCAACGCCATCTGTAGCAAGGTCCACCTAACCACAGATACGTGGACCAGTAAGCACGGCCAGGGACGCTATATCTCCCTAACTGCACACTGGGTAAATGTAGTGGCAGCTGGGCCCCAGGCGGAGAGCTGTTTAGCGCACGTCCTTCCGCCGCCAAGGATCGCAGGGCAACATTCTTTGCCTCCTGTTGCCACCTCCTCCTTCTCGGTTTCCTCCTCCTCTTCTTCCACCTGCTCATCCAGTCAGCCACACACCTTCACCACCAACTTCAGCACAGCCCGGGGTAAACGTCAGCAGGCCATTCTGAAACTCATATGTTTGGGGGACAGGCCCCACACCGCACAGGAGTTGTGGCGTGGTATAGAGCAACAGCCCGACGAGTGGTTGCTGCCGGTGAGCCTCAAGCCCGGCCTGGTGGTGTGTGATAATGGGCGAAATCTCGTTGCAGCTCTGGGACTAGCCAATTTGACGCACATCCCTTGCTTGGCGCATGTGCTGAATTTTGTGGTGCAGAAGTTCATTCACAACTACCCCGACATGTCAGAGCTGCTGCATAAAGTGCGGGCCGTCTGTTCGCGCTTCCGGCGTTCACATCCTGCTGCTGCTCGCCTGTGTGCGCTACAGCGTAACTTCGGCCTTCCCGCTCACCGCCTCATATGCGACGTGCCCACCAGGTGGAACTCCACCTTGCACATGCTGGACAGACTGTGCGAGCAGCAGCAGGCCATAGTGGAGTTTCAGCTGCAGCACGCACGGGTCAGTCGCACTACAGAACAGCACCACTTCACCACCAATGACTGGGCCTCCATGCGAGACCTGTGTGCCCTGTTGCGCTGTTTCGAGTACTCCACCAACATGGCCAGTGGCGATGACGCCGTTATCAGCGTTACAATACCACTTCTATGTCTCCTTGAGAAAACACTTAGGGCGATGATGGAAGAGGAGGTGGCCCAGGAGGAGGAGGAGGAGGAGGAGGAGGAAGAGGGGTCATTTTTAGCACTTTCAGGCCAGTCTCTTCGAAGTGACTCAGAGGGAGGTTTTTGGCAACAGCAGAGGCCAGGTACAAATGTGGCCAGCCAGGGCCCACTACTGGAGGACGAGGAGGAGGAGGAGGTGGAGGAGGATGAGGATGAAGCATGGTCACAGCGGGGTGGCATCCAACGCAGCTCGGGTCCATCACTGGTGCGTGGCTGGGGGGAAAGGCAGGACAATGACGATACGCCTCCCACAGAGGACAGCTTGTCCTTACCCCTGGGCAGCCTGGCACACATGAGCGACTACATGCTGCAGTGCCTGCACAACGACAGCAGAGTTGCCCACATTTTAACCTGTGCGGACTACTGGGTTGCCACCCTGCTGGATCCACGCTACAAAGACAATGTGCCCACCTTACTTCCTGCACTGGAGCGTGATAGGAAGATGCGCGAGTACAAGCGCACGTTGGTAGACGCGCTACTGAGAGCATTCCCAAATGTCACAGGGGAACAAGTGGAAGCCCAAGGCCAAGGCAGAGGAGGAGCAAGAGGTCGCCAAGGCAGCTGTGTCACGGCCAGCTCCTCTGAGGGCAGGGTTAGCATGGCAGAGATGTGGAAAACTTTTGTCAACACGCCACAGCTAACTGCACCACCACCTGATACGCAACGTGTTAGCAGGAGGCAACATTTCACTAACATGTGGAACAGTACGTGTGCACACCCCTCCACGTACTGACTGATGGTTCGGCCCCATTCAACTTCTGGGTCTCTAAATTGTCCACGTGGCCAGAGCTAGCCTTTTATGCCTTGGAGGTGCTGGCCTGCCCGGCGGCCAGCGTTTTGTCTGAACGTGTATTCAGCACGGCAGGGGGCGTCATTACAGACAAACGCAGCCGCCTGTCTACAGCCAATGTGGACAAGCTGACGTTCATAAAAATGAACCAGGCATGGATCCCACAGGATCTGTCCGTCCCTTGTCCAGATTAGACATTAACTACCTCCCCTTAACCATATATTATTGGACTCCAGGGCACTTCCTCATTCAATCCTATTTTTATTTTCATTTTACCATTATATTGCGAGGCTACCCAAAGTTGAATGAACCTCTCCTCTGTCTGGGTGCCGGGGCCTAAATATATGCCAATGGACTGTTCCAATGTTGGGTGACGTGAAGCCTGATTCTCTGCTATGACATGCAGACTGATTCTCTGCTGACATGAAGCCAGATTGTCTGTTACGGGACCTCTCTGCTCTGCCTGTGTGCTAGGCCTAAATATATGACAATGGACTGTTGCAGTGGTGGCTGACGTGAAGCCTCATTCTCTGCTATGACATGCAGATTGATTCTCTGCTGACATGAAGCCAGATTCTCTGTTACGGGACCTCTCTCCTCTGCCTGTGTGCTGGGCCTAAATATATGCCAATGGACTGTTGCAGTGGTGGCTGACGTGAAGCCTCATTCTCTGCTATGACATGCAGACTGATTCTCTGCTGACATGAAGACAGATTCTCTGTTACGGGACCTCCCTCCTCTGCCTGGGTGCTGGGCCTAAATATATGCCAATGGACTGTTGCAGTGGTGGCTGACGTGAAGCCTCATTCTCTGCTATGACATGCAGACTAATTCTCTGCTGACATGAAGCCAGATTCTCTGTTACGGGACCTCCCTCCTCTGCCTGGGTGCTGGGCCTAAATTTATGAAAATGGACTCTTACAGTGGTGGGTGACGTGAAGCCTGATTCTCTGCTATGACATGCAGACTAATTCTCTGCTGACATGAAGCCAGATTATCTGTTACGGGACCTCTCTCCTCTGCCTGGGTGCTGGGCCTAAATATATGCCAATGGACTGTTGCAGTGGTGGCTGACGTGAAGCCTCATTCTCTGCTATGACATGCAGACTAATTCTCTGCTGACATGAAGCCAGATTATCTGTTACGGGACCTCTCTCCTCTGCCTGGGTGCTGGGCCTAAATTTATGAAAATGGACTCTTACAGTGGTGGGTGACGTGAAGCCTGATTCTCTGCTATGACATCAAGACTGATTCTCTGCTATGATATGAAGACTGATTCTCTGCTGACATGAAGCCAGATTGTCTGTTACGGGACCTCTCTCCTCTGCCTGGGTGCCGGTGCCTAAATTTATGACAATGGACTGTTACAGTGGTGGGTGACGTGAAGCATGATTCTATGCTATGACATGAAGACTGATTCTCTGCTGACATGAAGCCAGATTCTCTGTTACGGGACCTTTCTCCTCTGCCTGGGTGCCTGGGCCTAAATATCTGACAATGGACTGTTACAGTGGTGGGTGACGTGAAGCATGATTCTCTGCTATGATATGAAGACTGATTCTCTGCTGACATGAAGCCAGATTCTCTGTTACGGGACCTCTCTCCTCTGCCTGGGTGCCGGGGCCTAAATATCTGAGAATGGACTGTTCCAGTGGTGGGTGACGGGAAGCCAGATTCTCTGCTATGGGACCTCTCTCCAATTGATTTTGGTTAATTTTTATTTATTTAATTTTTATTTTAATTCATTTCCCTATCCACATTTGTTTGCAGGGGATTTACCTACATGTTGCTGCCTTTTGCAGTCCTCTAGCCCTTTCCTGGGCTGTTTTACAGCCGTTTTAGTGCCGAAAAGTTCGGGTCCCCATTGACTTCTATGGGGTTCGGATCGGGTTCGGATCCCGAACCCGAACATTTTCGGGAAGTTCGGCCGAACTTCTCGAACCCGAACATCCAGGTGTTCGCTCAACTCTAGCGGTCAGGTACTCTTTAAAGGAATTGTTCACACCTTACCTCAAATCGACACAGTAGTCAGCAGTAAAATCTCTAAGGGTGTAAAGATTTTTTGCAGCAGAATCGCTTGTGGAAAATCTGCAGGTTTTACAGTAGAAAAGGGTGGCCGAGCGTTTAACAAAGCTTCTCCTTGCCATGCAGAGGATGAAATCTGGTGTGGATTTTGACAGATGCTACATGTGGCCGGACCCTTAAAGTAGAATACCGTATATATGCCTGCGTGTGTGCTTGTGTATGTGCATGTGTTGTGCTCCAGGTCCGTGGGGTGTATAAAGGGGTTAATATTGTGATTATATGCTGCATATTGTTGTGCCTTGTTTTGGAAGCGGAGCTTTAATGATATGACCTTTTACGGTTGTATTTTGGGTCTGGGTTTTGCAGGAAGTCTTCCATGGCGGTGACGCTGCTGGATCACACTTGTTTAGGTTCAACTGTAAACACCAATGATCACAAAGTGACAAATGTGTTGTTTCCACATCATCCTACCGCGTTCCTCGGAGCGCTCTCAAACGGAGCGGGGGAGCCGTCCCAGGCACCACACATATATATGGATTACTGAACCTAAACCAATAGAGGATTTTCTTTTCTTTTGTCTTCTGCCTTACATTTGTGGAGTTTACATGACAAAACTCTGTACAAAAAAAAAACTATATTTTGTATCAACCAGCTGTAAAAATCTGTCCTTGAAAAGGTACTTGGGCTCTGCTTACACTGCATTTTTGGGATTCCATCAAAGTTTCTGTCACTAAGACACTAAGGCCTGTATCAGACGAGCGTGTCCTGTGTGGAAATCCCACCCCTGTGTGAGCGTGATTCCCTGTTATGGACACCGCTCATTTCATCATGGCATTATAGTGATTTATAATGCTGTGTGTCTCTGCATGACCTTATTTCTACATTGTGATGTTAGTATAATTCAGTAAGTTAATGGTGTGTTGTTGTTTTTTAGCCTCATTCTCTTGCATTTTTGTCTCCCTTTCTTTGAAGAATGCAAGTGGCGGTGTGTTTTTTATTTTATTTTTTTATGGCATTTTATCGGTCTTTTCATATTGCGCTGGAGAGGAAGTAACACTTGAAGATGGTACATACTTTCCTGTAGAAAGACGCATGTCAGAAATGGCCATATATAAACACGTGCTAAAAGCAAACAAAAAAAAAACATAGGGGGTCATTTATCAAATAGTAATATTCCTAAATAAGGCTTCATGCACACGGCTGTTGTTTTGGCGGCTCGGATGCGGACCCATTCACTTCAATGGGGCCACAAAAGATGCGGACAGCACTCCGTCTGCTGTCCGCATCCGTTGCTCTGTTCTGTGGTCCTCAAAAAAAAAAATATAACGTCCTAATCTTGTCCGCGCTTTGCGGACAAGAATAGGCAGTTATATTAAAGGACCTCAAAACACACAACTGTAGTGTGCATGAGGCCTTAGGCTACTTTCACACTAGCGTTTTTGCTGGATCCGTCATGGATCAGCAAAACTGCTTCAAGTCTGATAACACAACCATCTGCATCCGTTATGAACGGATCCGGTTTTATTAACTTTAACATTGCCAAGACAGATCCGTTGTGAAAGTCAATAGGAGACGGACCTGTTTTCTATTCTGGGAGAGAAAACGGATCCGTCCCCATTGACTTGCATTGTGTGTTAGGACGGATCCGTCTTGCGCCGCACAACATCGCGGACAGAAAAACGCTGCTTGGGGATGGGGACGTAACCAAGCGGAATGGAATGCTATCTGGTGCATTCTGTTTCGTTCAGTTTTGTCCCCATTCACTTACCGTTTTCTACCCATGTTTTAGGCATAGAAATGGTCTAAATGTAAGATGGCAAGGAAGCGGTCTTAAATTTAGAAGTGGAGAAGGATCCGCCAAAGTTATGTATAGGCCTGCGCCTCTTCATAACTCTGGCGGATCCACAGCAAGATATAGAGGTTAAGACCAGCGTCTAAAACGCCGGTCTTAATAAATGTGCCCCACAATGCAGCAGCCTTAGGGCTCATACACGCGACTGTTGTTTTTATCTGCATCCGATCCACATTTTTTTGTGGCTTGAATGTGGACCCATTCACTTCAATGGGGCTGCAAAAAATGCATCCATATGTCTATTCTGCAGTCCCACAAAAAATAGAATATGTCCTGTTCTTGTCCATTTTATAGACAAGGATAGGACTGTTCTATAAAGGGCAGGACGTTCTGTTCTGCAAAATGCCGCTGCTACAGCCGTGTGCATGAGCCCTTAGGCTGGGTTCATACATGAATGAATAGCTGGGGGTTTGTCTTTGTGGATTTTCCTGCTGCAGATCCAGTGTTGTACCGTGCCAGCAAAGTAAATGAGAGTTTAAGAAACTCGGTGTAAGGGCACCTTCACGGGACCGTTGTGTGTTTTGCGGTCCGCAAATTGCGGATCTGCAAAACACGGATGGCACGGACAGCCATTGATATAACTGCCTTTTCTTGTCTGCAAAATGGACAAGAATAGGACAAGTTATATTTTTTTGCGGACCACGGAACGGAGCAACGGATGCGAACAGCACACGGAGTGCTGTCCGCCTATTTTGCGGCCCCATTGAAGTGAATGGGTCCGCATCCAAGCCGCAAAAACTGCGGCTCGGACGCGGACCAAACCAACGGTGTGCATGAAGCCTTAGGGCGCCTTCACACGCGGCAGGTACTGTGGCAGAGAATTCTGCAAATGAAAATCGGTTCCATTCACCCAATGAGAAATCCACGTATTTGCTGCCCCATTCAAATTAATGGAACTGATTCTCAGTTGCAGAATTTTCTGCCACAAAATCTGCTGCGTGTGAAGACCCCTTAGGCTACTTTCACACTAGTGTTTTTCTTTTCCGGCATAGAGTTCCGTCCTAACTGATCAGTTTTATCCCCATGCATTCTGAATGGAGAGCAATCCGTTCAGGATGCATCAGGATGTTCTCAGTTCAGTCTTTTTGACTGTTCAGGACGGAGATGATACCGCAGCATGCTGCAGTTTTATCTCGGCCAAAAATCCGAAACGCATGCCAGATCCGGCATTTTTTCCCCATAGGAATGTATTCGTGCTGGATCCGGCATTCAAAACACTGCAATGCCAGATCCGTCCTTCCGCGCAGACTGAAAAAAAAATGTGAAAAAAAATAAATGCCGGATCCGTTTTCCCGGATGACACCGGAAAGACGGATCCGGCATTTTAATGCATTTGTAAGACTGGTCAGGATCCTGATCAGTCCTACAAATGCCATCATTTGGCATACGGTTTGACGGATCCGGCAGGCAGTTCCGGCGACGGAACTGTCTGTGGAGCAAGTGTGGAGGTACCCTAAGGCTACATTCCTTTCTGAAGCACGGCCGTTAAAAATAGTCCTCTTAAATTGTATGAGGGCTGTTGGTCAGTGAAAACTGGTAAAATGTCCTATTTTTTTGATGGCTGTTATGCATGTGAATAACCTCATGGACTACTATTGTTCTTAAAACAGTCCTGTGACAGCTGATAAAAATAAAAATGTCCATCATGCGGATGTTTTTTACTTTTGCGTTACTGTCGCTTAAATTGACCTGTGGTGCGGATTTGAAATCTGGATTTCAGTTTTTGCTGAGGATCTTCACCGAGGAAGTGCAGAGGGTGAAGTGCATTAATTTTTGCTGCGTTTTTTTGTTGTGGATATTTCCGCTACAGTTTCCGGTACACGTAGACTTAGGCTATTTTCACACTAGTGTTTACGTTTTCCGGTATTGAGATCCGTCATAGGGGCTTAATATTGGAAAAAAAAAACACCAGTTTTGTCCCCATTTATTGTCAATGGGGACAAAACTGAACTGAACAGAACAGAATGCTCCAAAATGCATTCCTTTCCGTTTAGTTGTGTTCCCAGACCGGAGAGCAAACCGTAACATGTTGTAGTTTGCTTTCCGTCCTGGGATGCGGCGCAAGACGGAATGACCCCCAATGCAAGTCGATGGGGACGGATCTGTTTTCTCTGCCACAATAGAAAACTGATCCGTCCCCCATTGACTTTCAATAAAGTTCATGACTGATCCGTCTGGGGTATGTTTAAAAATAATACAACCGATGGATGCAGATGATTGTATTATAAGTAACTGAAGCGTTTTTGCTGAACCCTTCCGGATCCAGTAAAAAAACGCTAGTGTGAAAGTAGCCTTATCCTTAGGGCTCATTCACACAAAAGTTTTTTGCATTCCGTATACGGGCCGTTTTTTTAATTCTGTATATGGTCCGTATACGGAACCATTCATTTCAGTGGTTCTTCAAAAAAAAAAAAAAAATGGAATGTACTCCGTATGCATTCCGTTTCCGTATTTCCATTTTTCTATTCCATTCAGAGATAGAACATGTCCTATTATTGTCCGCAAATCGTGTTCCGTGGCTCCATTCAAGTTAATGGTTCCGCCAAAAAAGAAAGAACACATAGGGAATAACCTCCGTGTGTCTTCCGTATCTGTTCCGTTTTTGCGGAACCATCTATTGAAAATGTTATTCCCAGCCCAATTTTTTTCTATGTAATTACTGTATACTGTATATGCCATATGGAACTGAAGCAAAAAATGGAAAAACTGATCCGTTTAAAAACAGCCCGCAAAACACTGAAAAAGACATACGGTCGTGTGAACAAGCCCTTAGACTGTTCATACACTGCAGAACTACCATGGGAATCTGCAGCAAAATCTACATGTTAGGCTGCTTTCACACTAGCGTTCGCTGGTCCGCTCGTGAGCTCCGTTTGAAGGAGCTCACGAGCGGACCCGAACGCAGCCGTCCAGCCCTGATGCAGTCTGAATGGAGGCGGATCCGCTCAGACTGCATCAGTCTGGCGGCGTTCAGCCTCCGCTCCGCTCGCCTCCGCACGGACAGGCGGACAGCTGAACGCTGCTTGCAGCGTTCGGGTGTCCGCCTGGCCGTGCGGAGGCGTGCGGATCCGTGCGGATCCGTCCAGACTTTCAATGTAAGTCAATGGGGACGGATCCGTTTGAAGATGCCACAATGTGGCTCAATCTTCAAGCGGATCCGTCCCCCATTGACTTTACATTGAAAGTCTGGACGGATCCGTACTAGGCTATTTTCACACTTAGCTGTTCTATGCTAAAAATAATGCAGACGGATCCGTTCTGAACGGAGCCTCCGTCTGCATTATTATGAGCGGATCCGTTCAGAACGGATCCGCCCGAACGCTAGTGTGAAAGTAGCCTTACCAAGTATGTTCTGTGTGGATTTTGTCACCGATCGCATTGCAATATGTAGAATTGTCACCAAAATCTCTCTCTATCTAGATATATATATATATATTCTGCGAAAAGTATAGAAAACTATATGCTTTTCAATACAGGGGCATTATGGGGAAAAAGTATATATTTTTTCAGTAGGTATGAAAGTATTGCCTGGAGTTGTATCTGTTGGGGCTTTGGTGTGTGTTTTTAGAGATTTAGTTTGTTTGCAGACCGTAGTGTGTGAACAGAGTCTAGATTGTGCGTGAGGCTTGGAGTCATCTCATCTGCACATACTTGCATGTCCTGCAGGGGGAGTTGTTGACCTTAAGTCAGCCCTACATCATTCTTGACTTTCTTGGACTGAAATGGTCAAACCGTATCCAGTTGTTATGTTTGTCAGGGCAGTGCCCAGTAGAGCAGTACAGATAAGAGCACCTTCACACACGGCAGATTTTGTTTCAGAAAATCCACACGAATGAGGCTTGCAGAACTCCATGTGCTTAACGCCAAAAGAGCCACGTTCAGGTGATGGAACTTGCTGCATCAAAACTTGCCACCTGTAAAGGCACCCTAAACCTCCAAACACTTTGGGGGTCATTTATTAAGGGACTTGTGACTAATTACCAGTAGTTTAAAAAAAAAAGTCGCAAGTCGATTTTTTTTTTTTTTTTTTTTTTTAACCAGCAGTGTGACCGTATTTAGTACTTTATACATGATGTATACTCATTTTAAGGAATTTCAGTACAATAATAATAAAAAAAATGATAAAGTGACAATGGCACATTGGCCTCAGTACTTTATACATACAGACACTTTCATGCAATGTCATTCTTCATAGAAATAGCAATAAAGTTAATATTGGTGGATAAAAGTGTAACACATTGCAGCCCAAAAGTAAAAGTTCAACATGTGCAGAGTTCATACATGCCACAAAAGCCTAAATTTACATGCACACAACATAAAATCACCTGAACTGGAAAGATCATAAATCTAGTTTTAAGATGAAAATTTTAAAAAAGTAGCAACCTGTAAGATACAGGGGTTATATTTAAAAAAAAAATAAAAATAAATAAATAAAATAAATAAATATATATATATATATATATATATATATATATATATATATATATATTAAATCACCCCCAGAACGTGTTTGTGTATGTATATATATATGTGTGTGTGTGTGTGTATGTATGTATATATATATATATGCCAGATCCGGCGTTATTTTCCATTTGAAATGCATTAATGCCAGATCCATCCCCAAGTGTTCTGTAAAAACGGATCTGGCTTTGTGGTCTGCGCATGCGCAGACCTTCAAAAATGTGCAAAAGATAAATACCGGATCAGTTTTTCCGGATGACAACCAGAGAGATAGATCCGGTATTGCAATGCAATGGTATCCGTTTGCATATAGATTGCCGGATCAGGCAGGCAGTTCCAGCAACGGAAAGCCGGAATCCAACGCAAGTGTGAAAGTACCCTTAAATGTATACATTACACGTTTTACTGAATCTTTTCCCACAAAACTATATATCAATCTGCTCAGCTCCTCCTGCTCTATTACCTGCTGCCTGCAGATTGTGCTGAATTTCGTGGTTACAGGTTCCCTTTAAGTAACCTTGCACATACTTTGCTATACTTTGTACCGATCTTGAGCTGCATCATGTCTCCTATGTCATCCATATCCAATGACGCCTTCAGAAGTGTGCTGCATTCCTATCGTAGCTGACCTCCGGTCCTGAGTAGCCCCCAGCTGATGTGTGGGAGGTGTAGTGTTTATACCAGGCACTGAATGGCAGTATCATTGCACGCTAGGATTTCAGCTAATCTTCTAGGATATGTCCAGACAGTACAGGTGGACTCTGACGGCAGAGTTCTGTAAGACGTGATGTCACAAAAAATCAGTGCAAGAAAAGTAACGCAAATTTTCTGCAAAGTTGCACCGCAATATATGTGCAGAATATCTAGTTTTGGATCTCTGCATATTAAGTAGTAATGTCTGTTATAGAGACATCTATATATTTTGCAGGGACTTCACCTTAGACTCGGCTTCTTACGGTACAAGTCCCAAATAATTGATGTATGTGTTCCTCTCTTTCCAGCTGCTGCAGCTCACTGAGTTCTGATGGTTCCACGCCTGGCCGCCTACTCCGCTCATCTGCTCCCGCTTCTCGATATTAAGATAGATGCACTGAACGCCGGCACATCGCCTCGACCTGACTGCCAGCATGTAAGCAGACTGTTCACACCTCTCCTCTACATCGCTGTAATTCTAAGATTAAATAATCAATGAGGGTCTGACCTCTGGGACCCCTGGCAATCAGAAGAAGGAATTGCTGTGGCCCCCTCATTGTTTATCTTGGCATGGAGACTCTCTTATATGTGCGGCGGTGCCAGGGTGGAGTGCCGTCTGTAAATTCCTGGACAGTCTGTAAAAATAGGCGACTTTTTTGTTTTAAAAAAAAAAAGAGGCGTCCATGATTTTCTTTGAAGCTGAAAAAGCTTTTACAGATTACTTGTAAGGGTCACGGTGAATACTGCTGATGTCTTCAGGTGGATATTTAGCACTTGTCCCATTTGTCTGTAGCAGTGATTCTTGTAAGTTGTCCAGGAAGAAGAAATAGTCACCTGCTCAGATCTAATCCAGTGAGCAGGGCATAGCGACATTACCAGGCGCAGCAGCGACTAAGGATGAGCCACTGTGCCTTGATAAACCTTGAAGGATCCTCAGTCCCTGTTCTGCTGATCGGCAGAGGTTGTACCTCCACTGGTTAAGCGTGAAAGTCCTAGTCTAAAGCTAGTGACACATCAGTTGTATGTTGGGAACGGATGACCATCTAGTGCAGGGATGGCCAACCTGAGGCTCTCCAGCTGTTGCAAAACTACAACTCCCAGCATGCCTAGACTGCCTACAGGTATCAGCCTACAGCAAAGCATGGTGGGAGTTGTAGTTTTACAACAGCTGGAGAGCCACAGGTTGGCCAGCCCTGATTCTAGTGTGTGGGGATCCTTCTGTTGGTATAAAAAGTATGGTCTGTTCAATTTTAACATGCTTGATCTTTTTGTTCTTGAGAGCTAAGCAGGCACCAGAGGTGTCTGGCTGCTGCGTACTCCGCTCTCCTGACACATGAACGCTTGGGGGTAAGAGGACATGGGGCTCAGCTGACAGCTACCTAATGTGTTATTGCCAGCTTGAGGATGCACCATCAGTGTTTGAAAACCCCTTTTAAAGGGGTTGTGCACATTTGTGGGGGTGGGCAACCCCCCTCCTCCCCTCCTGGGCAGACCTGTGAAGGGAAGCATACTTACCTGCTCCCTGAAGCTGGCTCCCAGCTCCTGTGTCCACTGCTCCGTTTGGGTAACGCAATGTAAACTTTTGCTTTGATACTGCAGCAGCCAGTCGTTGGCTGCAGCGGTCACCTGCTCAGCTTCCGTCATGACAAATGGTAACGTGATGCAAGGGGAGCAGGTCACTGCTGCTGGCACAGATCACAGCTGCGGTGGCAAACTGTAAGTTTATATCCAGGGACCTGTGCAGAGCAGCAGAGGGTGGAGCCGGGAGCCAGCGTCAGGGAGCAGGTAAGTATGCTTCCCTTCACAGGTCTGCCCAGGAGGAGACCCAAACATGTACAACCCCTTTTAAAGGGCATCTGTCAGCAGATTTGTCCCTATGACACTGGCTGATCTGTTACATGTGCACTTGGCAGCTTGAAGGCATCTGGGTTGGTCCCATGACCTATTCCGCAGCGCTTTACAGACATTAGCATCAAGCTGTCCCCATTGGAGCTCACAATCTAAGGTCCCTATCAGTATATCTTTGGAGTGTGGGAAGAAACCGGAGAACCCGGAGGAAACCCACATGGGGAGAACATACAAACTCCATGCAAAAAAATTATTAAAAAATAATATGCAAATGAGCCCCTAGAAGCAATGGGGGCGTTGTCAGGACCACACCCCCATTGCTCCTAGAGGCTCATTTGCATATATGAAAATTTCATGTTTCTCAGCAATGTGGGCACATATGAACATGGGACCAACACAGATGCCTTCAGCTGCCGAGCGCACATGTAACAGGTCAGCCGGTGTCGGGTACAGATCTGCCGACAGATTCTTTATTTGCATAAAGGTTTTGCACTAAGGATAACTCTTCCTGATTTTATGTGCAAATGTATGGAAAGCTGTGTAATAAGCCTTGACCTTCTCGGCACAGATTGGCAGAAAGCCGCTAGGACACAGGGATAACTGCACTTCTCGCCGCCCTGTAAAACCGCTGTTCGTGTATGAATTTCCGTCTGTCCCACAGATTTCTGTCTTCCGGTCTGTGGCAATCAGTCAGCAACAGTGCAATTATTAACGTCAAATTAGCCATTGTTCACACAGTCTTCTCTTTTTGGCGTTGAAAATGTAAATTCAGATCTGCCCGGAATTGCACGTTAAAACTGCGCTAATTACAATTGGACAAAAGGGAAGAATTTGCTTTGATTGTTCGGCGGCATCCTTCTTTGTGAGGATTTAGATGGAGCCTTTCATCAATGAGAATACAGTTAATGACTTGACGGGATAAGTGGAAGCTTCTTAGGACACCCCGCCTCATGTATGTTTCATTAGTTGCCAGCGAGAATGGAAGTGGGAAAACTGCAATATTGTCTGGGCTCTTTTTCACCCGCTGCTATATTTCTTCTGAACCCTAATAATTAGCTTGTCTGGTGTCGGACGATGCTGAATATTTAATGAAGGCTGTGTTTTGTCTGCCTCTTTTATCATATTAAAGGGATCATTAGCTTTAGAAAAAAAACATGGCTGCTCTGTGAGAACGCATGCAGTACACATATATTCTCTTACAGTTTAGGCCGCGAGGGTCTCGGCTGTATTCTTGTGTGGACCCCCGCTGAGCTGCTGAGAAGGTCTGGCTACATGGCCTAGTTGCAACTGAGCTCCATGCATTTCACTTGAGCGGGACTGAGATGCTCCGGTGCCATGTTTAAAACCGGGGCAAAGGTTTAAAAGTAATATCAGGAAGTATTACATTACTGAGAGAGTAGTGGATGCATAGAATAGCCTTCCTGCAGAAGTGGTAGCTGCAAATACAGTGAAGGAGTTTAAGCATGCATGGGATAGGCATAAGGCCATCCTTCATATAATATAGGGCCAGGGGCTACTCATAGTATTCAGTATATTGGGCAGGCTAGATGGGCCAAATGGTTCTTATCTGCCGACACATTCTATGTTTCTATGTGGATGATGGTTGTGATGTCACTGCCCTAGGATAAGCAGTGAGAAAGCTACAGCGCCAGTCCTTCTCAAACAGCTGATAGTGGGGGTCCCAGGTGTCAGACCCCCAATGATCAGATGCTGATTATTTATCCAATAGATGGATAAGGCCACTTTCACACTTGCGCTAGCGGGGTCCGGCAGGGGAACAGCCTGCCGGATCTGTACTAACGCTAGCCCATGTGTGCTGCCGGAAGTCTGCTCGGGCCCCATTCACAGCAAACAATTTGGATGGTATAATGTGTGTCAAGTTTTACACTGCAACTTTTATCAGCAAATGTTGATCATTTTACGCTTTCTCAGCATTTAAAGTTTTTCTCCTACCTGTATGTTGAATGTGGTTCCCAGACATTTCCGAACGGGAAAGTGCTACCTATATTTTTTGTTTTGGCAGTTAAAACCAGATAGTGCCACGTATCCTTTTTTCTTTTTTTTTCCTAATTTGATTTTCTGATTGCAGATTTATTTATTTTATTCCATTTCCTGAACCTTATTATTGGGGCGGCCATCTTGCCTGACCTGTGGCTCACAGCATTTAGAGAAATGCTTTACAGCAGCCATCATCGTCCATAGACACAATGGACAGGAGGAGACCTCATTGACCTCTATGGGGGACTTTTTCTGGGATGTGCTCTGCGACCTGTGCAGAGGTCATTGTATAAGGAGGGAGTAGATAAGCTGTGACATCACCTATTATATCATGAATGGTGAATCCTGTGTTATCTATATAGAGGTGATTTCTGTCATTCTAAGGGCTGTATTACACAGCTCAATTCTGCAGGAGACTGTTGGGGAGGAAGTGTTCCTTCCCAGCAATTGCCTGCTCGCTAGCGGAGGAGACCGCTGCTATTACATGCAGTGATCTCCTTTACAGCATGCGGAGTAGCGATTGTTATGTCATCGCTCATCCCCAGACTGACTAGTTGTTTGCCGGCAGCAAATTGTGGTTAGACAGCATGACCTGCCGCCCGCAAACTTTTTAAGCGTGCTGAAAGATTTTGATTGCCCGATTTTTTAAATTAGCGTTTGCTTGTTCATTGGCTAAACTGCGGTAGTATTAGACTGCCTCATCATGGTTTAGGATAAACTGGCCGTCTGAACGCTCGTTAATGATAAACTGCCTGTGATAATGAGATGACTGCTGAAAAGTGTTCTTTACAGACCAGAAAGTGATGTCTATTATTATTATTAGGCTTAGTGGACAGTGTAAAAACTGCAGATCTTTTAAATTTATTAGTTGTGTTTTTGTTTCTTTGTGTTTTTTAATATAGTGACACCGAAAATGTATTTTAGCGTCACCAAAATTTCCCTTTAAAGTTGAAAATGACTCACAAGGTACAACAGGTTGGGGACCTCTGGTTTAGGGTAAAGATAGGTTGTGTGTTTAGGCTATATGGAGACAAGATAGAGGGGCTATCCCGCTAACCTAAACATGTGGCGTCCCTAGTAAGACTATAATGCTGCCTCTGACGAGATAGTGTATAAATATAGGGATGATGGATTTTATATGCATAACTGTAAAGAGGGATTTTCCTCTATTTTGACTGATCTTACATCATGTCGATGGTGTCTTAGTTTAATGAGCTCATACACAGAACGCTGCTTCGTGCTGCTGGAAGCGACGGCTTGTCATGGGCTTTATCCATGTGTTCCGTGTTTGTGTTTATAGGAAGAATGTGGTGAATAAACATACTGGGACACATGCACATTCTTCCTTGGAAGAAAAGCCCCAGATGGTTTTCTGAAGGTGGATTTACATGGCCAGATATTCGGGCAGATTATTTGGAACGAACCCTATAACCTGATGAATGCGCAAAACATTCTTTCATTGGGTGAAACTGCGGTTAGTGCTTACAAGCGAGGTCTAAACAGCGATCTGCTGCCCAGAAACAGTGCAGATGTATGAGGACGAGCGACGCAATAGCGACCCCCTCGTCCCCATACTGTAGAGGTGATCGCTTCATCTCCACCTGAATGCTTCCTTCCAGACAGTTGGCTTCTCCTCCTCCCTGCACAGTCTGACCCTACCTAATCAGTGCTGCCAGCGTCAATCCCCGCACCCCCCTCCCAACTGGACCTTGTTTGCAAGCTGCTGGCCGTTTTGTCATAAGGTCTAGCAGGAGTAATAAAGGATGGAACGTCAGAGTCATAAGAAAAGATGCTCTATAATTCTTATTACATATGGACTGCAGGTTGTGAGACCCAGAGTTTATATCAGGGGGGGGGGGGGGGGGGTCCCCCTTATCCCAGAAGCCTGAACGTTCGGTAAAACAACAAGTGTATTACTGTCCATCTCGGCTGTTCTTTGTATACATGGCAGTACCAGTTGTCAACATACCTGTTGTTTCATGTGACTTTCAGTATAAGAAATTGTATGAAACTCTATATCTGGCCTTTCTATGACTTATATTCTGCATTTAGCACCAGTTTTTCCCTCTGCAGGCTCTCTCTAATGGTCGGTGTTCTCTGAAGTCTACATCAGAGTGGATGCAGACTGCCTGCTATGATGTCTCCTATACACAGCACAACAAGAAGAGGAGATTCTGCTGCTCTATCTCTCTGTAAATCGCCCTCAGAAGCAGCTTGGAGGACATTTTACAGTACTGCTTAGCAGTTGAATAGGGTAGGATAGAGCATTCAGCAGCATCTGGGGGGAATTTATCAAAACTGGTATAACGACAAATTGACTTAGTTGCCCATAGCAACTGATAAGTCTCCACCTTTAATTTTTCAGAACTCCTAAGCCAGTTTTCCTTTACACCGGTTTTGATAAATCTCCCTCTGTTTTTCTCTTTCTCTCTCTCTCCTCTTTCTCCTCTTTCTCCTCTTTCTCCTCTTTCTCCTCTTTCTCCTCTTTCTCCTCTTTCTCCTCTTTCTCCTCTTTCTCCTCTTTCTCCTCTTTCCTCTCTCTCCTCTTTCTCCTCCTCTTTCTCCTCCTCTTTCTCCTCCTCTTTCTCCTCCTCTTTCTTCTCCTCCTCTTTCTTCTCCTCCTCTTTCTTCTCCTCCTCTTTCTTCTCCTCCTCTTTCTTCTCCTCCTCTTTCTCCTCCTCTTTCTCCTCCTCTTTCTCCTCCTCTTTCTCCTCCTCTTTCTCCTCCTCTTTCTCCTCCTCTTTCTCCTCCTCTTTCTTCTTCTCCTCTTTCTTCTTCTCCTCTTTCTTCTTCTCCTCTTTCTTCTTCTCCTCTTTCTTCTTCTCCTCTTTCTTCTTCTCCTCTTTCTTCTTCTCCTCTTTCTTCTTCTCCTCTTTCTTCTTCTCCTCTTTCTTCTTCTCCTCTTCTTCTTCTCCTCTTTCTTCTTCTCCTCTTTCTTCTTCTCCTCTTTCTTCTTCTCCTCTTTCTTCTTCTCCTCTTTCTTCTTCTCCTCTTTCTTCTTCTCCTCTCTCTTCTTCTCCTCTTTCTTCTTCTCCTCTTTCTTCTCTCCTCTTCTCTTCTTCTCCTCTTCTTCTTCTCCTCTTTCTTCTTCTCCTCTTTCTTCTTCTCCTCTTTCTTCTTCTCCTCTTTCTTCTTCTCCTCTTTCTTCTTCTCCTCTTTCTTCTTCTCCTCTTTCTTCTTCTCCTCTTTCTTCTTCTCCTCTTTCTTCTTCTCCTCTTTCTTCTTCTCCTCTTTCTCTTCTCCTCTTTCTCTTCTCCTCTTTCTTCTTCTCCTCTTTCTTCTTCTCCTCTTTCTCTTCTCCTCTTTCTTCTTCTCCTCTTCTTCTTCTCCTCTTTCTTCTTCTCCTCTTTCTTCTTCTCCTCTTTCTTCTTCTCCTCTTCTTCTTCTCCTCTTTCTTCTTCTCCTCTTTCTTTTCTCCTCTTTCTTCTCCTCCTCTTCTTCTCTCCCCTCTTTCGTTTCTCCTCCTCTTTCTTCTCCTCCTCTTTCTTCTTCTCTTTCTCCTCCTCTTTCTTCTCCTCCTCTTTCTCTCCTCCTCTTTCTTCTCCTCCTCTTTCTTCCCTCTTTCTTCTCCTCCTCTTTCTTCTCCTCCTCTTTCTTCTCCTCCTCTTTCTTCTCTCTCTTTCTTCTTCTCCTCTTTCTCTTCTCCTCTTTCTTCTTCTCCTCTTTCTTCTTCTCCTCTTTCCTTCTCTCCTCTTTCTTCTCTTCTCCTCTTTCTTCTTCTCCTCTTTCTTCTTCTCCTCTCTCTTCTTCTCCTCCTCTTCTTCTCCTCTCTCTCTTCTCCTCTCCTCTTCTTCTCCTCTCTCTTCTTCTCCTCTCTCTCTTCTCCTCCTCTGCTTCTCCCTCTCTCTTCTTTTCTCCTCGCTCTTCTTCTCCTCTCTCTTCTTCTCCTCCTCTTCTCTCCTCGCTCTCTCTCCTCTCTCTCTTCTGCTCTCCGGCTCCTCTCTCTCTCCTCTCTCTTCTTCTCCTCTTCTTCCTCTTTCTTCTTCTGCCTCTTTCTTCTTCTCCTCTTTCTTCTTCTCCTCTTTCTTCTTCTCCTCTTTCTTCTTCTCCTCTTTCTTCTTCTCCTCTTTCTTCTTCTCCTCTTTCTTCTTCTCCTCTTTCTTCTTCTCCTCTTTCTCCTCTTCATAGACTTCTGGCGTTTCTGGGTCGGCTTGTGAGATCCGTTTCAGGGCTCTCACAAGCGGTCCAAAACGGATCAGTTCAGCCCCAATGCATTCTGAATGGATAAGAATCCGTTCAGAATGCCTCAATTTGGCAGCGTTTGGTCTCCATTGCGCTTTTGAGGCGGACACTAAAACGCAGCTTGTAGTGTTTTGGTGTCCGCCTGACGATGCGGAGCCAAACGGATCCGTCCTGACTTACAATGCAAGTCAAGGGGAACAGATCCATTTTTACTGACACAGTATGGTTCAATTGAAAACTGATCCGTCCCCCATTGACTTTCAATGTAAGTCAAGACGGATCCGTTTTGACTTAGACTTTGAATGAAGAATGTGAACGGATACAAGCGTTTGCATTATTGGTGCGGATCAGTCTGTGCAGATACAAGACGGATCTGCACCGAACGCAGGTGTGAAAGTAGCCTAACCTGATCTCTCAGTGAAACTGGTAATCTCATCTCTGCCTCTTTTAAAGGGATTGTCCGTGTTCAGAGTTGAACATGGACATACCAATATTTTCACCCAGGCAGCCCCACTAAGATGAGCATCGGTGCATTGCGTTGAATTGCGCAAGGCAAAGGCATTTTCTGGAGATCCAGCTACGTACTGCGCTCCCCATAGGGCTGCCAGGCGGAGGCTTTCGCCCAGCAGCGAGCTGGGTGACCTCACCGGCACTGATAGGCGAGCTTTAGCGCTGCCCTAGCCTGTAAAACGTTGAGGGAGGTGCTAAACCTCACTGAACACACTGCCGGCTGGGAGCTTCCACCCGGTAGTGTTATTGTAAATAAAAAAAGCCCTTGCCCTGCGAGATCCAGCTGAGGGCAAGGTAGAGCATCGGAGCATTTTATGCTCCGATGCTAACATCAGGGGGGCTACCTGGGTGAAAGTCTGAGTATGTCCGGGTTCAGCTCTGAACCTGGACAATCCCTTTAATGATCAGTGTGGGGCTGGGGAGGAGGGGGGCTTCGGTGAAAGAATATATGGCTAGGGGATTAATGAAAGAAGACATGGCTGATAAGTGGAGAAAGAAGCAGCTCACATTGTTGCAGTAAATGTGAGCTGGTGGAAGATGTATACATCCAGTTAGTCTTCTTGGTGTAATATGTAAACTGTTCGGTATTGCTGCTATGGCTGAATATGCAGAGGGCATTGTTCACACTGCACACAGTAGTGTTGTAAGTGTAAATATCCATACTCTGGTTGTAACAATTTTAGAATCCTTTTCCTTTTATGTGTAAGTTTACTCTGTGTAACTAATGCTGGGTTCACAAGTTGCAGCCACAGTTTGGTTTTCCGACATTGCGATGGAAATGCTGCAGTTTCAGAACGCTGTGGCCGCAGTGTGTGAACCTTGTCCGAGTGTCAGTAACTGATCAGAACTAGCTTCTCCATTAGAACAAAGCTTTGAAGTAATGACATTTAATTCTGAACCTAAAGGTGGCTATTTACACACAATTTTTAAGAGCAGCCCTGCACCCCTTAAGGGGAATCTATCACCAGCAACCTCCGCCTCCCTATCCAACTGTTTGCATAGACACAGCTGTGGTTCACCTGAGTACAATACTGTTTTACTTTTATTGATCCAAGGCTCCATTCCCAAGTTATGATGCTTTTTCCTAAGGCTACTTTCACACTGGCGTTTTGGCTTTCCGTTTGTGAGATCCGTTCAGGGCTCTCAGACGCGGTCCAAAACGGATCAGTTTTGCCCTAATGCATTCTGAATGGAAAAGGATCCGCTCAGAGTGCATCAGTTTGCCTCCGTTCTGTCTCCATTCCGCTTTGGAGGTGGACACTGCTTGCAGCGTTTTGGTGTCCGTCTGACGAAACTGAGCCAAACTGATCCGTTCTGACACAATAGAAAATGAATCCTACTCGCATTGACTTTCAGTGGTGTTCAAGACGGATCCGTCTTGGCTATGTTAAAGATAATACAAACGGATCCGTTCTGAATGGATGCAGACGGTTGTATTATTTGAATGGATCCGTCTGTGCAGATCCATGACGGATCCGCACCAAACGCGAGTGTGACAGTAGCCTAATATGCTAATTGAGCCTTTGGTGCAATGAGGGTGTTACCATTGCTCTTGTTGCACCTAAGGTCTGCTCAGTTCTGAGGCCAGCACCTCCCTCACTGCTTTGCCACTGCCTGGTCCTGTTAATAAAAGCAGCCAGCGAGGGGCTGACAGCAGAAAGGAGTGGAGCTTGGGTGCAACAAGAGCAATGGCGATGCCCTCGTTGCACTAAGGAAAAGTATCATAACTCAGAAACGGAGCCTCAGATCAAGAAAATAAAAACGGCTCCTTAATCAGGTGAACCACAGCTATGTGTCTGTGCAGCCAGTTTGAAAGGGAAGTCATAGATTGAAGCAGTTTATTTAGCTTTCACTTTCTTGATCCGAGTCTTTGTTCTTGGGCCACTCCTTACAGGGCAAAGGTTTTTTGACAGAATAAACATGTTTTCATTCATACAAGAATTTTGCGCTGAAGAAATTTCATTAGAGGGGAGGATGATGACAGATGGCAGCGGCACACTGTGTCTTCTCAGGCTTTCTGAATTTATTTTATGGTTCACGGTCCTGGACTGTGTCAGCGGAGTGTTTGGTTCCAGCTTTTATTTGATTGATAAGGGTTTTTTCTCTCGTTGTGTAGATGCCTAGCACTTCTGTGCCATTCACCTGTATGAAAATGTATTACACATACTCAAAATGGAGAGTCTGACATTTTTTGGCAAATCCTGATATGTTTGATGGAACCTGTTGATATTGTAATGTTTTTGGCCCACCATACACAGTAAGGCCTCATGCGCACACAACCATAATTTTGGTCTGCATCCAATCTTCAGTTTTTGCGGATCGCACACAGACCTATTCATTCAGACCGCACACAGATGTCCTCCATGTTCTTTCTTCATCGTGGGGCCATTCTGCAAATTATAGAACAAGAATAGCCAATACTGGAAGAAATATGTGTCATGCACACTTCCGGTATATGTATATTTTGCAGATCTATAGTTTGCAGAATGGATCCGAGTTCTCCAAAATTGGCAGGATCCGGAAATAAATATCTGTGGCACCTTGAAAATGAATGGGTCCAGATCTGGTCCAGATCTGTTCCGCAAAAAACGGAACAGATCAGGAAAGAAACAACGGACGTGTGAATGGACCCTTAAGGCCTCATGCACATGACTGTTTCTGTTTTGTGGGCCCCAAATTTCAGATCTGAGAAACGCAGATGTGGTCTGTGTGATGTCCACAATTTTATTTGCAGACCCATTGTCTTCAAGGGGTCTGTGGTCTGCGTTTTTATGGACCTATTCTATCTCTTTAGGGAACAGATATACAGATGCAGAAAGCACACAGATGATCCGTGTGCCATACGCATCCGTATGTCTGATCCTCAAAGAAAAAAATAGAACATGTCCTAAATTTTTTCCGCGGGCTGCGGACCCATCTACTTGGACAAAATGCAGATGCTACATAGACCACATCCCTATTTTGTGGATCTGCAGTTTGCATACATGTGCATGCTGCCTAAAAGATTATTCCAGGTTTTTATACGTTTTTAGATTCACTGTGAAGTCCAGCATGCTTACCTGCTCCTCACTGCTCTGTTCTGGCTCCTTTGGTGGCTGACTGCTTCGGCGACACGTCACGTTTGCAGCCAATCATTTATTGCAACGGCACACGTGTCTCCTCACTGAGTAGGACGTTTACATGCAGGGACCAGAGTGTGGTGAAGAGAGCAGTGGACTTCAGGAGCCAGACCTGACTGGAAGCAGGTAAGTATGCTTGACTTCAAAGGTCCTGCAGGGAGGAAAGAACATTTAAAAACTTCTCAAAAGCTGGAATAACCCTTTTAAATGGGTTGTCCGACATCTGGTAAAATTTAGAGGAGGCTAAGTAGGCAGTCCTATAGACTTGGCTGGTGGGACATCGAGCATTCATTCCTGGGAATCTGGGACCTGGTTCTCGTAATCAGCGGTGGTCCCAACAGTCAGACCTCCACCAGCCAGATATTTATCGCCTATCCTGTGGCCGTGCTTGTAGGTCCAACAGCACCCACCACTTCAAATGGGTTGTGAAGGATTAGAGAAACGTGACTGCGTGACTTCCAGAGACGGTGGCGCACCTATCCATGGACTATGTCCAGTATTGGCACCTTGGCTCCATTGAAGTGAAAGGTATTAGAATGCAGTATCACACATAACCTTTGGACAGGTGCGGCACTGTTTTTGGGAAGCGGCCATGTTTTTCCAATCCAGCTCCACTCCTTTCAGAGTGCATGGGGAGAACTAGAGGAGATTCTGCCCAGGACTGGACAGATGATTATTTAATGTGTCTAGAAACTTGCTGCCATCTAAGTTTTGGTGTGTTCTACTGAGAGATCTTTTTACAATCCATATACCATATCAATACACTGATACGATAGCAGCGAGGAGCCACGTTCTTTATTGCCAGTGAATGCTTTTATGTGATTTATCTTAGTGGTTTAATGGAGCCAATTCTTAATTGGCATTTTTTCCTTGCTCACGGGTTAAGGCCTTAGGGGGAGCTCTACACCCATTTCCGATGTGTGTTCTCAGCCCTGTGTAGCAGTGTGTAGGTGATAAGTCTTATCTTCTGCAGCAGACTATTACTCCTCCCTGCCCGCTGCGTTCATGGGTTATCAACAAGGAGTTCATTAGGCACTTTACCCTGCTATCTGGGTTTCTAATTTGGTTATTTTCTGCAGTATAGTGACTATGCGGGCAGTTATGAAGTCTGCGTGTTGTATGAAGCACATTGCAGTCATTTTATGAGCCTGCTATCGCCTGGGTTTATCAGTTTGTACAGTAAATACTGCTGAGGATCTGCTTCATAACAGCTGGCTGTTGACCTGCTCACGTCTGGCACCACCCATGTTTAGCATGACATCACTATGCAAAGCAAGCCGGGCTAGTCCACCTTAATGTTATTTCAAGGAAGCTGTGCATACACCTTGGCTGCTGGAGTCAGAGTTGTACAAGAGCTGTCAGGGATGTGATGGGACATGGAGTTTCTAAAAAGAGTCGTACCCACCTCCATCTCAGGTGAGGTGGTCTTGGATGTAGGAAGCACCGTGCGTGAAAGTTCTCCTAGGCTTCTGAAGATGAGAAGAGTGAGCCTGCTTTCCCTAGGACAGACCATTGACGAGGATCATGAGGCTCATTTTCTGGCGCGTAACATGCACAGGCCAAAGAGGCGACCTCTAGGTAGGTTTTAATTGGAAACCAAGCAAGGAGTGTCTGGTTTTCATCTAGAACTCTGCTCAGATTGCATTCAAAGATTGTATGCATTAATTTAATGGTAACTTTATTATTATTATTATTATTATTATTATTATTATTATTTTTTTTTACTTGTTATCTTAGTTTTTTTGTGTGGTTTTATATGCTTTGTATCCCACCATAGATTGCTGTTCTAAAGCATTTGCGTGCAGAAGGCAGCGGGCAGGCCAAGTCCAAGATCCTTGCATGCTAAGCAAGTGAGGGAAAATACACCTTTTGTAAGCTCATCAATCAGTCATATTTAAACATGGCCCTGGGCTGGTAGTGTTTGCTTTAGGTGGATTTTAAGATTGAGAGTTAAACGAACATTTAACACCTATGTTATCATTTTTTTTTTCCTTCTAAACTTGCAAATAATAGATCGCCCATGTTATCTTGTTTCTAAAATTACAACTAATACGAAAAAGAAATGGCTGCGACACGCTATCGCATGTGCCACTACAGGTGGACAAAAAGTAAAGCGAAAGGTGAAGAGTTATAAAACAGACTTCACGACTGTAATAAAAAACATTTACAGTCCTCCCAAGGTCACGATGAAAGAGCAAAAAAGAGGACAGCTTGTGCTCTTCACTTCCACCCATGATGGGACAACTTTGCCGTTGTGGTAGTAGATTAGGAGGATGAGATGAAGGAAATCAATGCTGTGTGGCAGAGAAGTCCGCTTATGTACTTCTAAGGCTACTTTCACACCTGCGTTCAGGTGTCCGCTCGTGAGCTCCGTTTGAAGGGGCTCACAAGCGGCCCTGAACGCAGCCGTCTGGCCCTAATGCATTCTCAGTGGAGGCGGATCCACTGAGAATGCATCCGTCTGCCAGCGCTCAGCCTCCGCTCCGCTCAGTGAGCGGACACCTGAACGCTGCAAGCAGCGTTCGGGTGTCCGCCTGGCCGTGCGGAGGCGAGCGGATCCGTTCCGACTTACAATGTAAGTCAATGGGGACGGATCCGCTTGAAGATGACACCATATGTCTCAATCTTCAAGCGGATCCGTCCTACATTGAAAGTCTGAACGGATCCGCTCAGGATACTTTCACACTTAGAAAATTTTTCTAAGTTTAATGCAGACGGATCCGTTCTGAACTGAGCCACCGTCTGCATTAATATGAGCGGATCCGTTCAGAACGGATCCGATCGAACGCAGGTGTGAAAGTAGCCTAAGCAAAGAGATAAATGATTTCAGGTTTCATAGGTGACCTTTTTTATGCCTTAATTAAAAGGGTTTTCCGGGATTTTAATATTGATAACCTATCTTCAGGATAGGTCATCAATATCAGATCGACGGGGGTCCGACACCCGGCACCGGTCCATTTAGATGGTTGAAGAGAAGGCCACGCTCCATGCGAGCACAGCCTACTCTTCATTGTTTACTTGCCCGACATCGCAGCGGTGAGCAGTGTAATTACATGGCGTCCCATTCACTTCTATGGGACGGCTCATGTTGTATACACTTGAATAGGAAGGAGCTGTCCCATAGAAGTGAGTGGGACGGTTTGTAATTACACTGCTCACCGCTGCGATGTCGACGGCGAGCAGGTAAACAATGATGGGAAGGCTGCACTCGCACGGAGCAACCAGCTGTCGGACCCCCGTCGATCTCATACTGAAGATAGATAATATCAAAATCACCGGAAAACCCCCTTTAAGGTGCCCATACGCCTTTACTAGCTGTTGGCTGAATGCCCCTTTGGCCATTGGCCATTCTTCCCGTCTCCCCTATTCACATGCTCGCTTTATTGGGTGGAAGAGAGTAAGGCGCTGTCGGATCCTCTGGCAGCAGCTTATGTCCTTTGAAAGCAAAAAGAGCGGGCATTGAAATTGAACATGCCCAATCCTTCTTTTCCCCAACAATATCTTCCAGAGGAACCTCATGAGGCCCATGTACACCTACAGCCAACCGATCCTGCTGAAATTGGTGGGTTTGGCTGAATTTTCTCTTGCGTATGCGGATCTTTTGTCAATATTTTGATAGAAAGGGAAATTTTATTAACCCATTAGTGGCCACCCATACATGTTTTTATGGCGGTCACTAATGGGCACAATTTTTTATTCTTTGCTTTGCTGTGGTGCAGGTTTAGCCTGCAGGGATGTCTGGCTATCTAATTAGGGTCAGGACCCTAGAAACTTTAACAGTTGGAGCTCCGTTGAAGGCCCCCATGTCTGCCTTCAGTGTATGACTTTTGGGCCATGCCTGTGGCACTGCCTAATCTGTTACCTGTCCGTTTCCTACTGACATAATAATACACTGCGCCACATAAGGCCTCGTTCACATCTCCGTTTGGAGATCCAGCAGGCAGTTCCGGCATAGAGCAGCTTGCCGGATCCTTTACTTTACCGCCGGATCCCCATTGACTACAGTGGGGTCCGGTGATGATCTGGCTGATTCCCAGCATAAATGTTGGGTTTTAGCTGGACAAAAAAAAAACCTGCATGCGACGGTTTTTTGTCTGGCCGACATCTGGCATTTGCACCAGATCTGGCTGCTGGATCTCCGAAACAGAGATTTCAACTGAGCCTTAGCTGTATGGTGTATTATGTAAGCAATAAAGTTGTCTTTAAGTGCCATAAAAATTATAAAGTTTTATTTAAGAAAAAAAACAAAAAAAAAAACTACATTTTCTCCTGGAGAAAGTAAAAAAATTCCCACCACATATTTCATCTTGCACATCCATAGCAAGCTGAACTATACAGTGAACATGTAATTTATCCTGCATGGTGAATGCCAGAATTGCTGTTTCTTGGGCTACTTTCACACCTGCGTTAGGGGCGGATCCGTTTTGACTTGCACTAAAAGTCAATGGGAGGCGGATCCGTTTGCAATTGCACCATATTGTGTCACATTGTAAGTCAGGACGGATCCGTTTGGCTCAGTTTTGTCAGACGGACTTCAAAACGCTGCAGGCAGCGTTTTGGTGTCCGCCTCCAGAGCGGAATGGAGGCTGAACGGAGGCAAACTGATGCATTCTGAGCGGATCCTTTTCCATTCAGAATGAATTAGGGCAAAACTGATCCGTTTTGGACCACTTGTTAGAGCCCTGAACGGATCTCACAGGCGGACCCAGAAACGCCAGTGTGAAAGTAGTCTTACTTATATGCCACACGAAAAAGTGGAATAAAAACTATCAAAATGGTACCAATGAAAAGAAGTCATAATGCAAAAGTATATCTATTACATCCCTTTATTGAAAGAAAAAAGTTGTCTTGAATTTTTTTTTTTTAAGAATTTAAGTGCAAAAGCAGTAAAGTATATACAGTATATTTGATATCGCTGTAATTGTACTGACCCAAAGAATAAAAAATGTTTCATACTCTGAATGCAGTAAAAACTAAAAAAAAAGCTATCAGGATTGCTGTTTATGGTATATATCCCTTATCCAACCTCCCCCTTCTACAAAATAAAAAGTGATCAAAATGTGTTAAGTACCCCAAAATGGTACCAATATAAACCACAAGTTGTCCCACAAAAAAAAAAAACAAGCACGCATATTGCAACACTGACAAAAAGAAAACTTCTAGCTCTTGGAATTGCTTGGTCACCAAGATGTAAAGTTTACTAAATGCTTATTACTTTGACAGGTTCGGCGTACTTTTTCCCACCGTTATACATTGTGTTTTCTTCCACCAACATTTTTAAAGTATTTATTGCTTACATTTTTAGTTGATTTGATTTGTGGTTCACACACATTCTGACTTTATTGCGCATTGTTTTACTCGTCCGGCAGTGTGGTCAGGGCGGGATACATCATTGATACAGTAGTAGTATAGTAGGAGTTCTCCCATGGAGGGCGTCCAATGAAAAAAGGTTCTTAACTTCATAAAAATAGGAGATGTAGTGCTTGTACTATGGCTCAGTATGGAAGGCGCATATTTAGGGCCAAAAATGAGATCTGATTCTGTCAGAATGAAGTAGAGTTAGTAGCGATTGGATTCAATCAGTCTTATTTTTTTTTTTAGATATATGTTTTCTGGATGAAGCACTATTACAGCAGTCTGAATGCAGCCTTAAAGCTACTTTCACACTTGCGTTCAGAGCGGATCCGCCCAGACGGATCCGCTCATATAATGCAGACGATGGGATCCGTTCAGAACGGATCAGTCTGCATTATATTGTAGAAAAAATTCTAAGTGTGAAAGTAGCATCAGACGGATCCGTCCAGACTTTACATTGAAAGTCAATGGAGGACGGATCCGTTTGAAAATTGAGCCATATAGTGTCAAATTCAAACGGATCCGTCCCCGTTGACTTACATTGTAAGTCTGGACGGATCCGTTTGCCTCCACATGGTCAGGCGGACACCCGAACGCTGCAAGCAGCGTTCAGATGTCCGCCTGCTGAGCGGAGCGGAGCCCAAACGGTGCCAGACTGATGCATTCTGAGCGGATCCGCATCCACTCAGAATGCATTAGGGCTGTACGGATCCGTTCGGGGCCGCTTGTGAGAGCCTTCAAACGGAACTCACAAGCGGAGCCCCGAATGCTAGTGGGAAAGTAGCTGGCCACTACAGCTGAGGCTACTTTCACACTAGCGTTCGTCGGTCCGCTCGTGAGCTCCGTTTGAAGGAGCTCACGAGCGGACCCGAACGCAGCCGTCCAGCCCTGATGCAGTCTGAATGGAGCGGATCTGCTCAGACTGCATCAGTCTGGCGGCGTTCAGCCTCCGCTCCGCTCGCCTCTGCACGGACAGGCGGACAGCTGAACGCTGCTTGCAGCGTTCGGGTGTCCGCCTGGCCATGCGGAGGCGTGCGGATCCGTTCAGACTTACAATGTAAGTCAATGGGAACGGATCCGCTTGAAGATGTCACCAATTGACTCAATCTTCAAGCGGATCCGTCCCCCATTGACTTTACATTGAAAGTCTGAACGGATCCGCGCAGGCTACTTGCACACTTGCGAATTTTTTTAAAGTTATTAATGCAGACGGATCCGTACTGAACGGAGCCTCCGTCTGCATTAATATGAGCGGATCCGTTCAGAACGGATCCGCCCGAACGCTAGTGTGAAAGTAGCCTGAAGTAGTTGAGGTACAGGATATAGTTTGGTGCACCATGGATTTTAGGGGGACCGCCCCCCCCTACGATTAGATGCTGATAACCTATTTTTATGCTACCCCACCACCACCACCACCACCGGAGTGAGTTTTATTTTATTTATTTTTTAAAGTCACAATAATGAATCTGGAGTGAAGCGAATGTAGCTAGCCATGACCACTTTTTAAAACTGAGGAAATGGTATAAAAATGCAAAAAGTCATAAATGAGCACTAGCACTAGCGATGAGACAGGCTGGTCCAGGCCTGCTCGATTGCTCTGCATTGAATTCAGTGGGTTTGCTAAAAAAAAAAAACCTGATGCAACATGGACTTCATCCGTGTTTCACCACATACAAAACTGATATGGTTGTGTGCATGAGGCCTTATATGTAAAATAAATAAATAAATGCATGCGCTTTTAATGGCTTTTTTTATTTATTTATTTTTTATCACATGTATGACAGCAGCCCTTGGCGATCACTCAGTATTCTGTTTGGATGCGCAAAATACAAGTAGCTTCCATGTGCATTCAATATTTTTGTCACTCCTGTAGAAAGTATTATTCTTATCTTCAAGTACAGACAAGAATAGATCATGTTCTGTAATTTGCAGAACGGCCACTCGGATCTGCAAAAAACAAACAAACAAAAAAAAAAAACAGATGTGTGCATAGTCCCTTTAGAAATGAATAGGTCAGTGTGCAATCTGCAAAAAATGCACACAGATGCTAAATAAATGGTTATGTTCATGAATCCTTAAAAGCACTGGAAAAAAAATATTAAATGAACCCTAATTAAATGACATAGAAAGGTAGGTAAAAGAGGGCACTTTTTTTCGGAGACCTCATTGTGTTGTGTGCAGAATTAGATGTGATCAGCTTGAGTCTAGGTATTTGCTTTAGAATCCGCAGAATAAATCACACCATTTATCCTACTGGAATTCACTGTAGCGTCCCGATGGTTACCATCTGGTTTCCCCAAGTTAGGTTACATACGAAGTGATCAATAAAAAGACTGGGAAGCTTTTAAAGGGGGTTTCCTCTGGATCGGTCATCAGTATCTGATCGGTGGCGGTCTGACATCCTGGACCCCCGCTGATCAGCTGTTTTAAGAAGGAACCGATGCTCGTAGTAGTGCTGCTGCCTTCTCCGTGCTCACCAAGCACAACGCCATACATTGTATAGCGGCTGAGCTTGGTATCACAGATCAGTCCAATACACTTGAATGGGGCTGAGCTGCGACTAGGCCAAGAACATGACTTCACATGGCCAGGGAAAAGCTGGAGAAGGCCTCAGCGCTACTTCGAGAACGCCTGTGTTTTCTCAGACAGCTGATCGTCGGTGGGCCTGGTTGTTGGACCTTCACCGATCAGATACTGGTGACCTATTCTGAGGATAGGTCATCAGTATAAAAGTCTAGGAAGTAAGTACATGGTTTAAAAAGGGTTCCTCAACTCTGGTCCTCAGGGCCAACCTGCTGGTCATGTTTTCAGGATTTCCTTAGTATTGAGGAGGTGATATCATTAGTGTCAGTGCATTAGGACTTACCACAGGTATTCATTCTGTGGGATATTGTCAAATAAAGACCGGCAGATGGGCCCTGAGGACCGGAGTTGAGGAACATTGGTTTAAAAAACCATCAGGGCTTATATAGACATCTCATCTTCTGCCATTACACAATATTAGCAGCCAGGTGAAGCTTCAGAGTGCAGACGTTTCCCCTCAGTTGAGACTCTTTTTACTAAGTGTGTTACTTCCTGTCTGTCACCTTCATTTCTCGTGTGGTAGGCACTTCTATCTGCGGAGTCCGAAATATCTGCTGCGTCCTTCAGGGGAAATCGGGCTCAAGATGGAAATTTAAATGTATTTATTGAAAAGCTGCATCCACAGAAATCCTCTTTTGTTTACGCAGTCAAATCCATAGGTTTAACATATTAATCTATGCAGTTTAAAAATGTGATGTGCACATGAAAACTGAAAATGCAGCTGTGCAAAGCTAGTGGATCTGGCAAGAAATCATTGACCGGCTGACGACATTTTTATCAGTGGAAGTCCATTGCAGCATGTGCATCTAGCTCGTCTGTCCATCCACATGCTACATGGACACCACAACGTAATCAGTATATGAGCTTGCAGAACGTCTGACTCCGCTCTATGACGTCCATATGAACTAAAGGCCCTTTTACAAGGGCCGATGTGGAGGCATCATCGGAAATGAGCCATCTGTTCCCAATCACCCCTCTGCACCAATATGCATGGTTTGTGCCATATGAAAGATGTCATCACCTGATAAATGTGTTCATTCATTGGGCAATCAGTGGCACGTAAACATAGGGCAGTTATTGGGACTGAGAGATCCCAATTTTACCAAAATCCTGTGCCAACTTAAAACGTCGTTAAAAAGGCATACCAACAGGAATTATCTTCAATATACAAACCCTTTAATATGGAATCAACCTTGAGTTGCTGATTTAGATGCATATATTATATTTTCGAGGAAAGCTGAATGTTGGTTAAGAATAGATGTTGAATTTGCATTAGGTGGCTGTACGCTTTAGAAAACTGTTGGCCGAATGCTCATTTGGCCTACAGGTATTCCACAGATTCTCGCATCCACATGTATGTTTAACCTAGCCAAGCATGCATCAGGCAATCTAAATCTTTTGACGTGTTAAAAAATTATTGTTTGTATGCGGCAGATCGTGGTGTCTTCTGCCAATAAACCACTATGCAGCATGGGGAAGAGCAATGGCATAGCGATCGCTCCTCCCCATGCTGCATGTTATCGCAGCGGTCTCCTCCTCTAGCGAGCAGGCGATTGCCGGGAGGGAACGCTTCACTTTTTTTTTTTTTTTTTTTTGCGGAACTAGGGGTGGGTGATATGGCCTAAAATCTATATTGCGATATAATTTTAAGCATGTGCGATATACGATATATATCGCAATATATTGTTTCCTATATTGGGGAGGGGGGGTGTTTTAAACTTTTTTTTTTTTTTTTACTTTTTATTTAATAATTATTAGCCTCCTTAAGGGCTAGAACCCTTGTCATATTCACCCTAATAGAGCTCTATCAGGGTGAATAGGAATTTACACTCTCCCTGGTGCTTTGTGCACACAGCAGCAGGGAGCTGATCCCCCTCCCCTAAACAGTGCCATCCACAGATCCCCCCTCCCCTAAACAGTGCCATCCACAGAGCCCCCTCCCCTAAACAGTGCCATCCACAGAGCCCCCTCCCCCTAAACAGTGCCATCCACAGAGCCCCCTCCCCCTAAACAGTGCCATCCACAGAGCCCCCTCCCCCTAAACAGTGCCATCCACAGAGCCCCCTCCCCCTAAACAGTGCCATCCACAGAGCCCCCTCCCCCTAAACAGTGCCATCCACAGAGCCCCCTCCCCCTAAACAGTGCCATCCACAGAGCCCCCTCCCCCTAAACAGTGCCATCCACAGAGCCCCCTCCCCTAAACAGTGCCATCCACAGAGCCCCCCTCCCCCTAGACAGTGCCATCCACAGAGCCCCCACCTCCCCTAGACAGTGCCATCCACAGAGCCCCCACCTCCCCTAGACAGTGCCATCCACAGAGCCCCCACCTCCCCTAGACAGTGCCATCCACAGAGCCCCCCCCTCCCCTAGACAGTGCCATCCACAGATCCCCCCCCCTTCCCTAGACAGTGCCATCCACAGATCCCCCCCCCCCCTTCCCTAGACAGTGCCATCCACAGATCCCCCCCCCCTCCCCTAGACAGTGCCATCCACAGATCCCCCCCCCTCCCCTAGACAGTGCCATCCACAGATCCCCCTTCCCTAAACAGTGCCGCACACTGATCCCCCTCCCCTAAACAGTAACATCCACAGATCCCTCTCCCCGACGCTCACAGGAGTACATTTATAAACTAATCAGTAACTTTAACTTTATTCATTGCTGATCTCTTTACTGGATACCTTACTATGTCTTAGCTCAGGTAACAGCAGGCAGTGCGGGCGGGCAGCGCTCACTCACTGACATCACGCGCCTGCACCGCCTAGTGGGAGGAGCAGGCGCGAGACGTCAGTGAGCGCCGCCCGCCCGCACTGCCTGCTGTTACCTGAGCTAAGACATAGTAAGGTATACAAGTAAAGAGATCAGCAATGATTAAAGTTACTGATTAGTTTATAAATGTTCTCCTGTGAGCGGCGTGGCCCTGTTTATTCTAACCCCCAGGCAAGCGTCCCTGTCACCATGGGAACGCCTGGGGGTTAGAATATACCATCGGATTTGAGTTTTCACGATCTCAGTGAGATCGTGAAAACTCAATGATTTACTGTCAGTCCCTCCCCTCCAATGTTCTCATTGGTGGTCAGCGGCAGCCGCGCACAGTGGGGAGGGAGGGATTCCCTCCTTCTCCACTGTGCCGGCTCAGGAGAACATGGTGCGCGCAGAGAGCGCGATCATATCGCGGTCCGGTGATATGCACAAAATCCATATCGTGGCACAAATTTATATCGCCTATATCGCCCACCCCTATGCGGAACCATTCACTTCAATGGGTCCCCCAAAAAAATTTAAGTTACTCCGTGTGCATTCCGTTTCCGTTATCTGTTCCCCAAAAAAAATTGTTCAATTATTGTACGCATTACAGACAAGGATAGTACATTTCTATTAGGGGCCAGATGTTCTGTTCCGCAAAATACGGAATGCACACGGATGTCATCTGTATTTTTTGCAGATGCGTTTTTTGCGGACCGCAAAATACATACAGTTGTGTGCAAGAGGCCTAACATCTGTGAAAGTTTGCTTTGTGGTGTCACCAGTGGAGTCAACTCTTTCTCTCTGTCCTTGAAGCTAAAGACGGGCAAATGAAATTGGAAAAATTGCAAATTAGAAATTTGTAATGCTACCACATGTACAGATTTTTTCCTGTAAAGTATAACTGCCGTCCGTGAGAATAACATGAACTGTACCTAATAAACCGTGACCTAATTATTCCGCCATTGGCGAGCATTTACCATGGTCTTTAATCGAGCACTAGTGATTAAAAGGTAATTTTCCATCCTCCAGGAATCGTCGTCCTTTGGGTATGCTGGATTATATACACCTGGTCCAGTCCTCACTTTAATTTAGTTTTTATAACAATCGAGGTGTTCCTTCTTGTTTCCTGAACTTGTACCAACTTACAACCTGACTCAGATTTTTATTTATTTTTTTATAACTTTTCTTGTCATGTCCTGTAATGAATACAGCAGCCATCATGGCAATTTACAATTTCTTCTTATAGCCTGGAGCTTCTTGGTAAAACACAGTCAGTCTCAAGGTGGGACCCATCGCCACTCCTGAGATGTTTTAGTAAATGCATGTATTCCCTAGTAAAATAACAATATTTGGGGGGGGGGGGGGGGGGTGGCCTTATACCGCATCAGATTGTGCAGTGGCACCCCCCAACAAGCAATGCTTAGTCGTCAATTTATTCATAAATGAGTAGGAGGAATAACAGAATGCAGAGTTCAAAGAAAAGATGCTCCAATATTGTGATTTCATGAAGAACAGAAGTATTGACCCAAACAGTCATGTCAGTAGAGGAGAGAAGTTTTTCTTGGATGTGATCAGAATAGATTGTGGTTCTCTCTGCAGTGTCTCTACACTTTCTTTTTTTCAATTGGATTACTTTTATAGAAACCTAATTACTTCTTTATCCCTGACATCGCCAGTCCGTTTCTGGATGTAGAGCATCCAGAAATGTATCTAACCTGCATATTTTATGTCCTTTCTGCATCATTTATTTATGAGGCTAAATTCACATGTTAAAGATTCTGTTAAAGATTCACCTGTGAGGAGCATTGGTCAGTCGTGGTCATGTGCATGTAGGTGGCACGGCCTACTTCTGGTCCATTGGGCATCAAAAACGTTGGTGACAGGAGCTCTGTGCTGGACCTGGAAAGCTTTTGGCAGGCGATGTGTGTGTGTGTGTGTGTGTGTGTGTGTGTGTGTGTATTTTTATTATTTTTTTATACTGTGCCAAGGTCCTGATTATTGGCTTCTGATCTCACAGAACCATTTAACCCCATCCAATGGGACTAATCTGTGGAGTTTTTTTTTAACCACAAAAAAAGTTATTGTCCGGACTGTGCTTGGTCCAGGAAACATGGTCTGTGTGTCGACCGCATCATCTGGAACAACTGTGGCTCCCCTGACCTGACTGCATCATGGTTTTATGATACAGTCAGTTCCTATCTGATTGTGGGTCTATTGTACTGTACTCCCATGATGATGTGAGCACACTATAATAGACTTGCAATCACATATGAGCTGACTATCATAAAACAATATTTTGCAATCAGTTCGGATCAAGGGAGCAGCGGTCGGTCTAGGAGATGTGGCCGACACGCAGGTGAGTCAGTCCTAACTGTGCTGAGTGGGCATACCCTTCCTGTTGATTATTACAGCTCAGCTGCCTTCCCTTGCTGCTCCTCCTCCCCTCTCACAGCATGAACCTCACAAAGGCTTATAAGGGAGAGAGGCATAATAACGTTTTTCAACAGTTTTAAGTACCTTTTTTAATTTATAAAAAAAAAATAATTAAGGCTATTTTTAATGACTGGCGCAATTGCTCACAGCAACCAATCAGACTCCAACTCAACAATTTCTCAGAGGCCCTAAAAGTCATTGACTTAATTAGTTGCTGCTTTTCATTTGCACTTGCTTTGATAAATCTCCTCCGTAGTGTTACCGCAATGTTTTAGTTTCTTTTGCTAGGTTTGGTGTGTATTCGCTGAATCGGTAATTGCACGTCTCTGGTCCCTTCAGGGATGGTTTCCAGCACATCATAGTAAACTATTTCTTCCTTCTTTTTATTTTTTTATAATTTTTTTCTTGCTCCTGAGATTACCTGTGTTCTGATGGCACTCTCTGGGAACAAGACCTTGACTGAACCATCCTGTCTGGCAGTGCTTTTTATATTACTTTTTAAGTAACGCAGTGGAAAAGAACAGATGGAGGCAAAAATGCACCAACATAGGAATTGTGAGTATAAAAGTACAAAGGCAGTCACCGTGGAGACATATTGACGGATATCAGCTTAACATATGCCGAGCAACAGGCTTGTTAGGAGGTGATTATTTAACCTGTTGTGGCAGTACGGTTCTGTGGACTATTAAATAATCCATGCACTGCGCAAATATTGCCTCCCCACCAGATCATCTCTGAAAGCATCGGCTACTTTTTATTAAAACTATATAGGCTGTGTTCTGATCTTGTGAATTATCCATTGGAGGCCTTTTTATGCGAACGCTGAAAAGGACTGATATATTTTTTTTCCTGGTATTTTTTTTTAAATTAGGCACCTAAAATTCTTTATGGATCTCAGGAACCTGTAATGAATCCTTAGTCTTCCATATTTTTTATTTTTTTTGCTGGCAAGAATGGTACTACACAGTACTTGTGTGAACAGAGCCTTGGATAACTCCATGCTTCCTGACCTAATGGCCATATTGTGTTTAAGAAGAGAAACATGTCCTGTGCAGTTCTTTAGAAATCTACTGAAAACAATAGATGCCCATTGATTTCAATTGGCATGGAAGACCAGCTATATAAAGACTAACATCGACAATACAATATATTTTTCGATAGCAGCTGATTACTTAAATTTCCATCATAAAGAGCTCATGGAAATTGGCTCTAGATAATCCACTATGTGACCTGTGATCGCCCAAACCAGGCAACCCTCCAAAGTTCCTTTTAATTGGTTTTGACTACTGGAGACCACATGGATCTTCAGTGGTGTGTTTGTGGCTCCTGTGGTTGTATCATTCCATCAGGTTTTTGATCTTCCTCTTTCATGTTGAAAAGAAGCTTAAGCAAGGTGCTGGCTCTCCTTTAAAGAGACCAGTATGGAGACTGTATTGTCTACGCTCAGTGGAAAAAAAATGATATGCAAATCGGTGTCTCCCAGGGAAAGATACCTACAGTACAGACCAAAAGTTTGGACACATCTTCTCATTCAAAGAGTTTTCTTTATTTTCATGACTATGAAAATTGTAGATTCACACTGAAGGCATCAAAACTATGAATTAACAAATGTGGAATTATATACATAACAAACAAGTGTGAAACAACTGAAAATATGTCATATTCTAGGTTCTTCAAAGTAGCCACCTTTTGCTTTGATTACCGCTTTCCACACTCTTGGCATTCTCTTGATGAGCTTCAAGAGGTAGTCACCTGAAATGGTTTTCACTTCACAGGTGTTCCCTGCCAGGTTTAATAAGTGGGATTTCTTGCCTTATAGATGGGGTTGGGACCATCAGTGGCGTTGAGGAGAAGTCAGGTGGATACACAGCTGATAGTCCTACTGAATAGACTGTTAGAATTTGCATTATGGCAAGAAAAAAGCAGCTAAGTAAAGAAAAACTAGTGGAAATCATTACTTTAAGAAATGAAGGTCAGTCAGTCAGCCGAAAAATTGGGAAAACTTTGAAAGTAAGGGCTATTTGACCATGAAGGAGAGTGATGGGGTGCTGCGCCAGATGACCTGGCCTCCACAGTCACCGGACCTGAACCCAATCGAGATGGTTTGGGGTGAGCTGGACCGCAGAGTGAAGGCAAAAGGGCCAACAAGTGCTAAGCATCTCTGGGAACTACTTCAAGACTGTTGGAAGACCATTTCAGGGGACTACCTCTTGAAGCTCATCAAGAGAATGCCAAGCTTGTGCAAAGCAGTAATCAAAGCAAAAGGTGGCTACTTTGAAGAACCTAGAATATGACATATTATCAGTTGTTTCACACTTGTTTGTTATGTATATAATTCCACATGTGTTAATTCATAGTTTTGATGCCTTCATAGTCATGAAAATAAAGAAAACTCTTTGAATGAGAAGGTGTGTCCAAACTTTTGGTCTGTACTGTATGTCGCTATCGCTTCTCTCTGGAAGTGGCTTCCTATGAGTCAAAGTCCAACTTTGAAACAAGCCGTAGTGATTAGGGACAAGCACCCCGAAACAGCTGTCTACAGATGGATATTTGGCTTGGCTATTTCCTCTTTTCATGTTCCAAGGCTTCTTAAAACATCAGACTTTGACTCATAATCTTCCAGAAGGTGACGATAGCGAGGTGGTTCTTTTTTCCCTGGGAGATACCTCTTTGCACACGTCGAAAAGAAGATAATGTGTTTGTTAACCACTTCAGCCCCTCTAGGTGAAACCCCCTTCATGACCTGAGCACTTTTTACACTTCGGCACTACACTCCTTTCACCGTTTATCGCTCGGTCATGCAACTTACCACCCAAATGAATTTTACCTCCTTTTCTTCTCACTAATGGAGCTTTCATTTGGTGGTATTTTATTGCTGCTGACATTTTTTACTTTTTTTGTTATTAATCAAAATGTAACGATTTTTTTGCAAAAAAATGACATTTTTCACTTTCAGCTGTAAAATTTTGCAAAGAAACGACATCCGTATATAAATTTTTCGCCAAATTTATTGTTCTACACTGTCTTTGATTAAAAAAAAAAATGTTTGGGCAAAAAAATAAATGGTTTGGGTAAAAGTTATAGCATTTACAAACTATGGTACAAAAATGTGAATTTCCGCTTTTTGAAACAGCTCTGACTTTCTGAGCACCTGTCATGATTCCTGAGGTTCTACAATGCCCAAACAGTAGAAAACCCCCACAAATGACCCCATTTCGGAAAGTAGACACCCTAAGGTATTCGCTGATGGGCATAGTGAGTTCATAGAACTTTTTATTTTTTGTCACAAGTTAGCGGAAAATGATGATGATTTTATTTTTTTATTTTTTCCTTACAAAGTCTCATATTCCACTAACTTGCGACAAAAAATAAAAAATTCTAGGAACTTGCCATGCCCCTCACGGAATACCTTGGGGTGTCTTCTTTCCAAAATGGGGTCACTTGTGGCGTAGTTATACTGCCCTGGCAATTTAGGGGCCCAAATGTGTGAGAAGAACTTTGCAATCAAAATGTGTAAAAAATGACCGGTGAAATCCGAAAGGTGCACTTTGGAATATGTGCCCCTTTGCCCACCTTGGCAGCAAAAAAGTGTGACACATCTGGTATCGCCGTACTCAGGAGAAGTTGGGGAATGTGTTTTGGGGTGTCATTTTACATATACCCATGCTGGGTGAGAGAAATATCTTGGTCAAATGCCAACTTTGTATAAAAAAATGGGAAAAGTTGTCTTTTGCCAAGATATTTCTCTCACCCAGCATGGGTATATGTAAAATGACACCCCAAAACACATTGCCCAACTTCTCCTGAGTACGGCGATACCAGATGTGTCACACTTTTTTGCTGCCAAGGTGGGCAAAGGGGCACATATTCCAAAGTGCACCTTTCGGATTTTGCAGGGCATTTTTTACACATATTGATTGCAAAGTTCTTCTCACACATTTGGGCCCCTAAATTGCCAGGGCAGTATAACTACGCCACAAGTGACCCCATTTTGGAAAGAAGACACCCCAAGGTATTCCGTGAGGGGCATGGCGAGTCCCTAGAATTTTTTATTTTTTGTCGCAAGTTAGTGGAATATGAGACTTTGTAAGGAAAAAAGAAAAAAAAAGAAAAATCATTTTCCGCTAACTTGTGACAAAAAATAAAAAATTCTAGGAACTCGCCGTGCCCCTCACGGAATACCTTGGGGTGTCTTCTTTCCAAAATGGGGTCACTTGTGGCGTCGTTATACTGCCCTGGCAATTTAGGGGCCCAAATGTGTGAGAAGAACTTTGCAATCAAAATGTGTAAAAAATGCCCTGCAAAATCCGAAAGGTGCACTTTGGAATATGTGCCCCTTTGCCCACCTTGGCTGCAAAAAAGTGTGACACATGTGGTATCGCCGTACTCAGGAGAAGTTGGGCAATGTGTTTTGGGGGGTCATTTTACATATACCCATGCTGGGTGAGAGAAATATCTTGGCAAAAGACAACTTTTCCCATTTTTTTTTTATACAAAGTTGGCATTTGACCAAGATATTTTTCTCACCCAGCATGGGTATATGTAAAATGACACCCCAAAACACATTCCCCAACTTCTCCTGAGTACGGCGATACCACATGTGTGACACTTTTTTGCAGCCTAGATGCGCAAAGGGGCCCAAATTCCTTTTAGGAGGGCATTTTTAGACATTTGGATCCCAGACTTCTTCTCACACTTTCGGGCCCCTAAAAAGCCAGGGCAGTATAAATACCCCACATGTGACCCCACTTTGGAAAGAAGACACCCCAAGGTAATCAATGAGGGGCATGGCGAGTTCCTAGAATTATTTTTTTTTTTTGCATAAGTTAGCGGATATTGATTTTTTATTTTTTTTTTTTTCTCACAAAGTCTCACTTTCCGCTAACTTAGGACAAAAATTTCAATCTTTCATGGACTCAATATGCCCCTCACGGAATACCTTGGGGTGTCTTCTTTCCGAAATGGGGTCACATGTGGGGTATTTATACTGCCCTGGCTTTTTAGGGGCCCTAAAGCGTGAGAAATCGTCTGGAATATAAATGTCTAAAAATGTTTACGCATTTGGATTCCGTGAGGGGTATGGTGCGTCCATGTGAGATTTTATTTTTTGACACAAGTTAGTAGAATATGAGACTTTGTAAGAAAAAACAAAAACAAACAAAAAATTTCCGCTAACTTGTGCCAAAAAAAATGTCTGAATGGAGCCTTACCAGGGGGGGGGTGATCAATGACAGGGGGGTGATCACCCATATAGACTCCCTGATCACCCCCCCTGTCATTGATCACCCCCCCTGTAAGGCTCCATTCAGACATCCGCATGATTTTTTACGGATCCATGGATACATGGATCGGATCCACAAAACACATGCGGACGTCTGAATGGAGCCTTACAGGGGGGTTATCAATGACAGGGGGTGATCACCCCCCTGTCACTGATCACCCCCCCTGTAAGGCTCCATTCAGACATCCGCATGATTTTTTACGGATCCATGGATACATGGATCGGATCCACAAAACACATGCGGACGTCTGAATGGAGCCTTACAGGGGGGTTATCAATGACAGGGGGTGATCAGGGTAATCGGGGTGATCACCCCCCTGTCACTGATCACCCCCCCTGTAAGGCTCCATTCAGACATCCGCATGATTTTTTACGGATCCATGGATACATGGATCGGATCCACAAAACACATGCGGACGTCTGAATGGAGCCTTACAGGGGGGTTATCAATGACAGGGGGTGATCAGGGTGATCACCCCCCTGTCAATGATCACCCCCCCCCCCTGTAAGGCTCCATTCAGACATCCGCATGTGTTTTGCGGATCCGATCCATGTATCCATGGATCCGTAAAAATCATGCGGACGTCTGAATGGAGCCTTACAGGGGGGTGATCAATGACAGGGGGGTGATCAATGACAGGGGGTGATCAGGGAGTGTATATGGGTGATCACCCGCCTGTCATTGATCACCCCCTGTAAGGCTACATTCAGACGTCCGCATGTGTTTTGCGGATCCGATCCATGTATCCATGGATCCGTAAAAATCATGCGGACGTCTGAATGGAGCCTTACAGGGGGGTGATCAATGACAGGGGGGTGATCAATGACAGGGGGTGATCAGGGAGTGTATATGGGTGATCACCCGCCTGTCACTGATCACCCCCCTGTAAGGCTCCATTCAGACGTCCGCATGATTTTTACGGATCCATGGATACATGGATCGGATCCGCAAAAAGCATACGGACGTCTGAATGGAGCCTTACAGGGGGGTGATCAATGACAGGGGGTGATCAGGGAGTGTATATGGGTGATCACCCGCCTGTCATTGATCACCCCCCTGTAAGGCTCCATTCAGACGTCCGTATGCTTTTTGCGGATCCGATCCATGTATCCGTGGATCCGTAAAAATCATACGGACGTCTGAACGGAGCCTGACAGGGGGGTGATCAATGACAGGGGGGTGATCAATGACAGGGGGGTGATCAATGACAGGGGGGTGATCAATGACAGGGGGGTGATCAATGACAGGGGGGTGATCAATGACAGGGGGTGATCAATGACAGGGCGGTGATCAATGACAGGGCGGTGATCAATGACAGGGGGGTGATCAGGGAGTTTATATGGGGTGATCATGGGTGATCAGGGGTTTATAAGGGGTTAATAAGTGACGGGGGGGGGGGGGTGTAGTGTAGTGTGGTGTTTGGTGCGACTGAACTGACCTACCTGAGTCCTCTGGTGGTCGATCCTAACAAAAGGGACCACCAGAGGACCAGGTAGGAGGTATATTAGACGCTGTTATGAAAACAGCGTCTAATATACCTGTTAGGGGTTAAAAAATTCGGATCTCCAGCCTGCCAGCGAGCGATCGCCGCTGGCAGGCTGGAGATCCACTCGCTTACCTTCCGTTCCTGTGAGCGCGCGCGCCTGTGTGCGCGCGTTCACAGGAAATCCCGGCCCTCGCGAGATGACGCGTATATGCGTCGTTGAGCGCAGGGCTGCCACCTCCGGACCGCACATCTGCGTTAGGCGGTCCGGAGGTGGTTAAATAAACATGCTCGATTTAGTTGAGGATCTACTCGTTTGTCCACGGTATTCTCAGAAGTTTTTATGTACAGTGAGGCATTTTTCAACATCATCCGTGGCGACTTTGGTCAGAAGTCTGTTTATTACATACCCTATGAATAACCCTTGTGAATATGGCTTTCTTGCATGGAAATGTTTTATCAGTGCTATGGTACAGTGTGGCCTGAATTCCCTGGCTCCTGCTACTTGGCACTGGGAGCTGTGTTGAGCACATAGGAACGCATAGCTTGTGCCATTGCCTTAGTAGTGTCTGACTTGGCCAGAACAATTTGTTTTCCCAGAATACCCCAGAGTCTGTCTTGTTTGTGTGTTACCTTGGAACATCTGCAAGCACCCCAATAAACTATCATGACAGCCAAGCTCCTTCTTGGCTAGCAGTCATGTTCAGCAACTGTGCGGCCAGTCTGCCCTTGTTTGAGATGCATTTGATTGTCCTTTGTTTGAAGAGAACATCCAGTCTCGTATGAATCCAAAAACGTATGTTTGGCAGTGGCCGCATTCTGAATGTCTCATTCAAGTCACTAATTCTGTAAATATATGAAGTGATTTCTTATGTCTCCTGTGTATTTCTGCATTTAAATGTTTGCCCATGTTACAGAGCCTCAATATGCCTAAAAATCCTTTTATATACCAGAACTTATTGTCTATGTCTGTGGACAACATTGGGGTAATTTTGATCTTGAGCTTTTGGGTGAAATTTATCATGCCCTGCACTCCAGAATATTGGCTTCAAAACGTCGCAAAATAGGGCATTTGTGACTTTTTGACAAAAAATTTGCAACTTTTTGCATTTTTACACCACTCACTCCAGTTCTGGAAAGTGTATCGGAAAGTGGTTTTGGGTAGCTGGGTTAATTTAGTTTCACTCCAGATTTCACTGCGACTTTCCAAAAACTCTAGTAGGGGGCTGGCGTAAAAAACTGGGGTAGCCTTTCTAGACAAAAGTGTTAGATTTAAAGGTATGCCAAATTTAACAAACAATTAGCGACGTCTCTTCTGCAGACACAATCAAAACTGACTTGAAAAAGTACCCTCCTCAAATATATCATGATCAATTCTCCCCCAGTGCATTTAGAGTGCCTGTAGGAGAGGTATACGCGAGGAGGATTTAGCGTTCTGTACCTCAGACAGATAACTCCAATCGGAGGTCGCAATAACGCCTGTACAAGCGTCATAGATGGCTGACTTTACTCCCTGAAAAAAGTTAAAGGTGTACCAATACGCCTTAGACTTTTCTACCACATTCATCAGCGCAGTAAGCGCTGTGAACAGCGCGGTCAGCGCAGCGATGCTGCATGTGCCTGAAATAACCAATAACAAAGCTCCTTACAGCAACAAGCTTTGTTATTGGTTTGTATATGCGTGCGCCAGAGCTATACAGGTCCTGCTACAGGGGAAGTCGGCGGGATCTGGAAGGAGGAGGGGACGGCTCCAGGGGTGGCTGTTGTAAGGAGATCTGGGCACGCTGCCCATGGACCCTGAGAAACATGACAGGGTTGCAGGAGAGATAAGGAGCCGCTCTCATGTGACTGGTCCCCGGTCTGAGAGAAGAGCTGCCCCCAGGCATGTGTTTCCCCGGCCACCGGGTGGAGTGGGCTGGGGGAGTTGTTCTGTCCACCTTGCTATCGCCCCATAACTAGCACCACCCTCCAGCTGCAGGATAATGAGGAGCATAGTCTCTAGGTGTGCAGAATAGTTATTATGAGGATATGACCTACAGAAATACAAGACGTGGAGACACAAAATCTAATAGGACCCCCCCCACTAGTGACGCTGCCCCCCTCCTCCTGTCGCCCCACTAGTGACCCTGCTCCCCCCCCCTCCTGTCACCCCACTAGTGACCCTGCTCCCCCTCCTGTCACCCCACTAGTGACCCTGCTCCCCCTCCTCCTGTCACCCCACTAGTGACGCTGCCCCCCCTCCTCCTGTCACCCCACTAGTGACGCTGCTCCCCCCCCCCTCCTGTCACCCCACTAGTGACCCTGCTCCCCCCTCCTCCTGTCACCCCACTAGTGACCCTGCTCCCCCCTCCTCCTGTCACCCCACTAGTGACCCTGCTCCCCCCCTCCTCCTGTCACCCCACAGGGAAGAAGCTGAACAGACTCCACCGACTATGATGGGATCCTTTCAGTTTCCGTTCAGGATCCTGTCTTTTAACTGGACACAAAAGTGCTGCATATAAGGCTTTTTTGTCTGGTCTTTCGACAAAACGCAGCCTCCAACGCAGATGTGAGCGAGTGTAGGCCTACGTATTATGTATTTTAATTACCGCAACTTTCGTACTCCTCCTCGGGTAAAAATACTCATCAAAAATGGTTAGAGGAGTAAATTTACTCTTCTGCAAAAAAAAAAAAAAAAAAATGTAGTGCGACCTCTGCCTCCAATGCTTGCTACTGTATAGAAAATTGTGGCATATATTGCACATGAGAATCCATGTTAAACGGCATCTGTCAGCAGATTTGTACCTATGACACCGGCTGACCTGTTACATGTGCACTTGGCAGCTGAAGGCATCTGTGTTGGTCCCATGTTCATATGTGCCCTTATTGCTGAGAAATATAACATCTTAATAGATGCAATTGAGCCTGTAGGAGCAACAGGGGTGTTGCTGTAACACCTAGAGACTCTGCTTTCTCTGGAACTGCTGTGCCCTTGCACTTTGATTGACAGGACCAGGCAGTGTAAATGTGATCATGCCTGGGCCTGACTCCTAAAGTCAAAGTGCAGAGGGTGAAGCAGATAGATTTGAGCCTCTAGGTGTAATAACAACTCCCCCGTTGCTCCTAGCGGCTCATTTGCATAAATTAAAGCATCTTGTTTCTCAGCAATGCGGGCACATATGAACATGGGACCAACACAGATGTCATGAGCTGCCAAGTGCACATGTAACAGGTCAGCCAGTGTCATAGGTACAGATCTGCCGATGGATGCCGTTCAGAGAAAAAAAAGCAAACATACTTTTTACTGGATTTCTCCATATGGAATAGCATAGAAAAATTAAAAGCAAAAATAAAAATGTATATTAGCCCTACAAAGGCCACATGGACAGTCTTTTGGCATTTGTTGGATGAATGGGGCCGTATAGGTAAATTTTAAATATACGCCAGAAGTTCTCCTGGCACATATACCACACATACAGTACAGACAATATTGGGATCTTTTTAAAGACCTGGCTTTCATACACACATAAATAAGATGGTGAATGCTGTGACGCGTCATATTAAAGAGGTATTCCGATTCAGAAAATAAAGGTTATTCTTTGTGCTGAGCAGGCTCTGTTCACGGGTTTTGCCATGTACAGTACAGACCAAAAGTTTGGACACACCTTCTCATTCAAAGAGTTTTCTTTATTTTCATGACTATGAAAATTGTAGATTCACACTGAAGGCATCACAACTATGAATTAACACATGTGGAATTATATACATAACAAAAAAGTGTGAAACAACTGAAAATATGTCATATTCTAGGTTCTTCAAAGTAGCCACCTTTTGCTTTGATTACTGCTTTGCACACTCTTGGCATTCTCTTGATGAGCTTCAAGAGGTAGTCACCTGAAATGGTTTTCACTTCACAGGTGCGCCCTGTCAGGTTTAAGAAGTGAGATTTCTTGCCTTATAAATGGGGTTGGGACCATCAGTTGCCTTGTGGAGAAGTCAGGTGGATACACAGCCTACTGAATAGACTAGAATTTGTATTATGGCAAGAAAAAAGCAGCTATGTAAAGAAAAAGGAGTGGCCATCATTACTTTAAGAAATGAAGGTCAGGCAGTCCGAAAAATTGGGAAAACTTTGAAAGTGTCCCCAAGTGCAGTCACAAAAACCATCAAGCGCTACAAAGAAACTGGCTCACATGCGGACCGCCCCAGGAAAGGAAGACCAAGAGGCACCTCTGCTGCGGAGGATAAGTTCATCCGAGTCACCAGCCTCAGAAATGGCAGGTTAACAGCAGCTCAGATTAGAGACCAGGTCAATGCCACACAGAGTTCTAGCAGCAGACACATCTCTAGAACAACTGTTAAGAGGAGACTGTGTGAATCAGGCCTTCATGGTAGAATGTCTGCTAGGAAACCACTGATAAGAACAGGCAACAAGCAGAAGAGACTTGTTTGGGCTAAAGAACACAAGGAATGGACATTAGACCAGTGGAAATCTGTGCTTTGGTCTGAGTCAAAATTTTAGATCTTTTGTTCCAACCGCCGTGTCTTTGTGCGACGCAGAAAAGGTGAACGGATGGACTCTACATGCCTGGTTCCCACCGTGAAGCATAGAGGAGGAGGTGTGATGGTGTGGATGTGCTTTGCTTAGCTGTGTAAGGGCTATTTGACCATAAAGGAGAGTGATGGGGTGCTGCTCCAGATGACCTGGCCTTCAGTCACCGGACCTGAACCCAATCGAGATGGTTTGGGGTGAGCTGGACCGCAGAGTGAAGGCAAAAGGGCTAACAAGTGCTAAGCATCTCTGGGAACTCCTTCAAGACTGTTGGAAGACCATTTCAGGTGAAGCTCATTAAGAGAATGCCAAGAGTGTGCAAAGCAGTAATCAAAGCAAAAGGTGGCTACTTTGAAGAACCTAGAATATGACATATTTTCAGTTGTTTCACACTTTTTTGTTATGTATATAATTCCACATGTGTTAATTCATAGTTGTGATGCCTTCAGTGTGAATCTACAATTTTCATAGTCATGAAAATAAAGAAAACTCTTTGAATGAGAAGGTGTGTCCAAACTTTTGGTCTGTACTGTACATGGCAAAACCCGTGAACAGAGCCTGCTCAGTACATAACGAATAACCTTTATTTTCTGAATCGGAATACCTCTTTAATATGACTCGTCACAGCATTCACCATCTTATTTATGTGTGTATGAAAGCCAGGTCTTTTAAAAGATCCCAATATTGTCTGAGCACCCACGCTTTTAAATATATCCCCTCCAATCTTTAAATAGTGTTTTCTGGCTGCTGTTATTCTTTCATACACATGACAATGTTAGGAATTTTGTTCTTGGCAGACTGGACCAGGCATGAAGTCTTGTTTCTTACCACGTGGTTTTCTCTCCGGCTACCCTGTGTTACAGACCTGGTTGGCAGATTATGTGAAGTCTCAGCTGTGAGGGAGCAGGCTGTGGGATTGCGGTGGTGCTTACTGCACTTCACTGTCTATATTACACCAGCGTCAGATGTCAGATTTGCCTGATGGCCAACTAGTTTTGTCTCTAGGGCTTTTACAGGAAATGGCCTATATTCATATTAAGGTGCTCAAGGACTTAGATTTTGATGGCCTATTCTCAAGATAGGGCATCAATATGAGATCGGTGGGAGTCTGACACCCAGCAGGTGCCGGAAACTATACAGTGGATAGAGCTGGAAACCCAAGGCTCCATTCACTGTGTGGTGGGTGTGCCAGGGTACGGGCGCCCATTCAAGTGAACTGGAAAGTACAGTGGATGGGACCCGGAGCTTCTGGATAAGATAAGATGCCTTTATTGTCACTGTACAATACAATGTAATACAATGTACAATACAATGAAATGTTCTGACCCCATTTTAATTTCCGGGATCTGCCTAAAACAGCTGATGAGTAGTGGTGTTGGACACACATCAGTCAGATATTTGTGACCAATCTTGAGGGCAGGTCATCAATATCTGAGTCTCGAAAAACTTAATCAGTCGGGGACTTAAAGGAAGTCTTTCACCGGGAAATAAACCGTTAAATCAGACACACTGCATTGTAGGGCTAGCTCAGCTGAATGTTAACTTTTAATCCATATCAAATGAGCAGTAAAGTGCACTGAAGGCGGGCCTAAACCACTCTGTGCACCCTTGCTCCTCCTGCTTCATCTGCCAGCCCATCCCTCTTTCTTTTGGCATGGCCAGGTTCTTATATCTGGCCCTGTAAGTCAAGGAGGAGGGAGAGGGGAGCTTATCCAATATGATATTCATGTATGCCTAATCTAAAAATCTCATGGTCAGAAAATATTAAACCCAGACATTAATATCATAACGTCTAGGTCGCTAACAGACCTTTATCAAGTCACATCTGGAGCGTAGTGTAGGTGAGCTATGGTGGCGGACCAGGATACACGCCTTTATGCCATCTAACCAGTGCCCAAAAAAACAAGCTAATGCTCGACACACCTAAATGCTTCAGGGTGGCACAAGAAAATAAATGGAGCCTACCAAGGGGAACCACATGCCACATCAACATCACCAAAGATAGTACATAGATGCCTTGTTTTCTTTGGGAGGCCTGGACCGAAGCTTGTGACAGGGAGGGGGCGCTCAGGGCGTGGGTCCAGGTTCAGAGGCTAGTGTGTTTTTCTTTGGGACTGATGACAGATGCTCTTTTAGAGAGGGCAGCAGTAAAAAGGTCAACCAGACCAACTATCTGCTGAACTTGACCTTGATGGATATCTTCAGTCATCAACCACAACAATAAAGACTTGTCTTTCAAGTGGTTTTAATATGTGTCATCTACAGATGAGAATGGATTTGTACTTGCTGTTGTGTTCTGTTTTCCATCCTTCACCTCAGTGGGCAGGTCTGGAGTAACAGAGCTCCATCTATGGTGTCAAAGATGTAAAGGGTATTCTGACCCATAAGTTACCTGTGAGTAAACTACTTTTCTCAAAGAACACTCTACTTGCTGCGCAGTTACATATAAGGTTTCTTTGGGATGGGGAAGGGGGGGGGGGGGTGTCACTGTTCTGTGAGACCACGTGGCACGGCTAGCCACCAGTGCTATGAAATTGTGTGGCCATTGCTCATTGAGGATAGATGAAGCTTGGCCACATGTGTTCAGCTGCACTTTGTTTGCACCCTTATGATCACAAGTTCCCCTAATGTCCAATTTTAAGAACCTCCTTAGACCCCACGATTATCGGCAAATTATCAGGAACGCTCCTTCTTTAGAATTAGCTTGTATAAGCCAGCAGCCAATGAACAAGCAACCGCATATTCATCCGCTGATGGGCGTCTTTCATCATTCCTGTGTAATCAAGGATGTGCTGCCGATCATCTAGAGAAGAGAATGAGGGAGGAACGACTGTGGTAGCGAGCGTTCCTCCCGCATTCTGGATGAATCGGCCTGTGTAATCAGGTCGGTGCAAAAGAGTGCCAATGGATGTGTTCTCCTCCATCGGCGCTCCAACTGACGCTACAATGGGCACTATAATAGCACCTTTAAACATCAGTACCTGAAGATGATCTCAGCATCTCCTCCATAACTACCATCTTTAGTGACCCTATCAATTTATTTTACGCACCTTTTTTGAGTGGCGTAAAATATCCTGGACATCCACTGCTTTAATTTACCTAGTATCAAATCATAATCTGTAGTGGAAGGGCATTTACACAGTGTCATGTGGCACCGCTAGCTTTTCTGGGAAATACAATTGCCGGTTCTCTTCAGACTGAAGTTTGAGGTAGGAACTGGTGTGCTAAGAATGCTTCCTAGGATAACTGGAGCATTACGTGCCTGTGCTGTGGAAGTGCATTAAATACCGTTCTTTACTCTGTACATTGTGCGATGAAACATATGAGAAGCTTGTATGAGATTGCACAGAATAGATGTAGCATTCAAGGCCACCGGAGGAGTAGTTGAATATTCTTCTCATGTAGTGCACTTTCTGGTCACGTCCTTCTATCCTGTATACATAGCTGAGTGTTTCTGACAGCAATTCTGAGGTTTTAAAAAGATTTTCGATGTCCATTAGGGTCTTCTTGATTCCCCATGGATGATGAGAACATCACTTCTCTGCTTCTGTTGGAGCCTCCCTTTGTTCTCGAGCTATAGTAGAACCCAAGGGATTTTCAGATCAGATTTTACAACAGGGTTGATGTTGATCTGTCTTTTTATGCAATGTGTGTAAAACTGAGTTTCCACAATTAAAGACTCACACAGCCCAAAAATATAACTGCTTTCTGTGTAAATTACATTAGCAGCTTGTGATACCCAGTCAAAATCTAAATGTTTTTCACGAGGTGAGTAGACATGGGCCTCAGCATCTCATAAGGTTTCAGGTTTTACTAGCACTATCATTATTTTTCACATTTGCCCTTTTGGAGTTGATTTGATGTCTGTCAATTTTTTTTTTTTTTTAAACCACCCCACCCATTTCGTAAATGAATTATCATTCCAGCAGTTCTTTACGTCACATTGTCCCTGCCTTTTGAAGAGCATTAAAAAAACGCTTAAAGGGTTTATCCCATGATTAATGTTACAAAAATCATGTAGTACATGACGACCTCCCTTTAACAAAGCTCTGGTCCCCTGCATGGATCCAGAGATCTACCCTTTTATTGCTCCCATTGCCCTGGTAGACTTATTTCAGATTCGTAGCACAGGGGACATGTCCGTTCTCAGCAGGCGTGCCCTGTCTGCTGCAGCTGAAGGATGGAACTGAACATGTGCGTCCACCTCAGTGAGGAGGACAGAGTAATAATAAAAATATAAAACAGTAGTAGTATAGTAGGAGGAGAAGCAGCAGCAGTCGTGGGAGGAACAGCAGGAGTAGTAGTAGTAGTAGGAGCAGCAGGAGGAGGAGTAGGAGGAGCAGCAGCAGCAGGAAGAGTAGGAGGAGCAGCAGGAGGAGGAGTAGTAGGAGCAGGAGGAGTAGTAGGAGGAGCAACAGCCGGAGGAGTAGTAGGAGGAGCAGCAGGAGGAGGAGGAAGAGTAGTAGTAGGAGCAGCAGGAGGCGTAATAGGAGGAGGAGCAGAAGTAGTCGTTGTTGGTCTGGTGTTTCCCCATTTTTATTATTTATGGGATATTTCCATATAGGTTTATATAGATATATATATATATATATATATATATATATATATATATATATATATATATTTATTTCTGGGTGCATGTCTCAGCTGTTTTTCCTATTTTATGCCCTAAAATATAGCATCAGAGGGGGGGTCTTGTAGTTAAGTAACTTCCAGTTGCTACAGAAAATATGTGGCTGTAGCTTCTCTGAATGGCTGCACTTTACAGTAATTAAGTGTATTGTTTCTTTCTGCCCTTGAACATGGTGTCTGGTCTGAGCTGCAGGAGAACAAGGATCCTTGTGGTACAGGACAGTTGGCTGGCAGCAGCTGCTAATGAAGCGGCAGCCTCGTGGCGTTCAGCTTGAGCTCCTGAAATCACTGTGATATAGGTCTGAGCAGTCAGCCAGTTGCTGCTGTAATGATTAGAAAAGTGTGATTTATGCTGCGCACCCGTTAAACGTGCCCGGGAAGTATAGGATTGTCCTGTAATACAATGTACCGTCCACAGCTTTCTTCCAGTTTTAAGGATCCTATCCCCTATATATTGAGACGCCGCCATATATTATAGATTTCACACACTCTTCTGCTGACAATTTGGACACAATGATCACTCGGTCTCGTGATCTATGGCCTGAGCTTCCATCGATGCAGTGCAGAACTGTTTGGCATGAATCGCCTTTCAAAACAGCACCTGACTACAACATCCCAGATCAACTTTTTGACAGGTTTCTGCCACACTTGTTCTTGTTGAGTATAGCCAGGGATGAAGGTCTAAACCGGCCTTTTTGGCCATCTAAAATCTTGAGAGTATGACCACCTATAGTGTAATGGTACATTGATGGGCTGGTCTGTATGGTTATTCGGGGCCTTGCTTGCTGGCGAATTAAAGGGATTGTCCGGTTTACCTATATTGATGACCTATGCGGAACCCCCGCTGATGATCAGGTGTTTGAAGGGACCGTGGTGCTCGTGCGAGTCTGCGTTCTCTTCACCGTTTACCTGCACGCCATTGCCGCTTCCTCTACCATTCACTTGAATGGAACAAACAAATAAGATAAAACTTTTAAACTCCAGTACGTTGCCTCAAATATTTGCCGTTGCAGATCCCAAAGGTGAAGTGGGCACAACGTAACTCTGTTATATTTAAAATCGCGCCAATAGTGAAGCACTATTTTCTATACCGATATAAAATGATTTTATTGTACTCAGAAGCACACATAAAAACAGGCAAACAAGAAAAACACCAGTCTAGTGATTTTTTTTTTTTTTTTTTGGGGGGGGGGGCGCTTGATATGCCCCCGGGCGAGATGTGGCTTACCGTACTGTATAAGAGAACTGCAGCACCATTCCGTGTGCACAGTGCTATCTGTTCATGGAGACAAGCCCATGTTCTAGAAGTGGATATTTTCTCCTAATACGATGGGGCTGCAGAGAGGGACTGTTATCACACAGCTCCATTTGCTGACTTTGGCAGGAATGTCATTTTCCCTAGTCAGGGGTGGTGACATAACCGGTCAATTGCTTCCTGTCACATGGGCACAGGGCCGCTGTCTATTGTCTGGTTCCAGGCATTGTCACTATTTACTGTGCAGCATGCCAGATTGGACTGCACCTAGCTGTACCTGGAGGCCTATGCCGCGGACTGCAATGTATCCCGGAGAATGTCCGTCCCGATCCTTTCAGGTCCAGAGGGGGCTCGCGGTTGTGTTCAGGGGCGTGACGGGTCACTGGGGCGTCTTCTGCAGCGGTTACTTCTGTTTCTGCCATTGGGATAGTTCCGAGGCTCTGTTCACACCAGAGCCATGACTGCTGTGGTGCATCCTTGTTTGAACAGGTCCCGATGGATCCCAATGACTTGTAATGGGGTCCGTCAGGGATTCTGGGATTTTTGAAGACATTACATGGTGCCATATTCGCCAATTTAACCTTATATTAAAATAACTACACAAGACTACCATTGTGGATAAAAATGGCCGCAGTCTTTATTAACTGGGGGGAAGGGGGGGGGGTAACCATAAATAATAACATTCCATAAATTATTAAGCCATTGAAATTTCCACCAATATTAACTCAAGTCCATTAGTGCACTACTCATCAAGAGTCCACCCAGTAAGGCTGAGCGACTAACCCCCCCCCCCCCCCCCCCCTTAAACTCCCCCCTTTTCAAAGACCGCAACTAAAACATTGGGAGGGCAGACGGGGCACGATCTTCCCTCTTCACTTTACAGCCGCTGACAGAGCTCCCAATGGTGAGTGTCTTCCATAAATACACCTTCTCTTCCCGCCGAAACTTGCACTTGACCAATCCATTACTTCAGCTAAAAATAGCCCTTTGCCCAGCAACTGGTCAGCAACCATTTCTTGCCAATCACCTTTAGCTGCCGGCTGACCTTTGATTCACCTGAGGAGAAATAAATGGCGGGAAAAAAGGGGGCATACGGGTAGAGAGACAAATCCCCCAAGACAACCTAAGATGGGTCTCAATGACACCATGAGGGGCAAATGCCAATTACTGGCACAGCCCCTATCAGTATCACTGCTGACTGTCCTATTCTTGTCTTGAGACATAGTGGAGCCTCTGATAGAAAGTAGAAACTGTAGTGTGAACACAGCCATATATCAGTCACATTACATGCCGTTTCCCCCCCCTGAATTTGTGGTCTACTACACATTACTGCATTTTGCTATATATACTTTGAATCTACTTTATAGAAGTTATGATGCCATAGACAGACGTGTACTATTACCCCACTGCCAATAAAAACGGTTAGATGGCCGGACATAGAACAGGATCTCTGGGAACACAGCAGTCTGGTATGTGTCTGCATGTTCCTGGAGCTCTTCCATTTATTGTACCCCTTACATACGGTCAGCGTTTTACTCAGTGGTGCCCTTTTCTTGAAGTGACCGTCCAGACAGGAGGTATAAGTAGAATGTTACTCCGGTTTCTACCCACGATGAGACTGCAATTTACCTATTTTGTTCAGCTCGGCTCAATTAGGACAGAGCTGTGACTACACTTTATTAACCGTGCCTACAGGGAGTCCAAGGTAGTCTAAGACACGCCTCCTGTCTCCTCATTGGTCCTTGCTGCCGCACTGCATAACTAAATCACCAATGTTCGGAATGGGGAGAAAGCTGCAGCCAGGCACCTCTGGTGGCAACTTAAAGGGGTTGTCCAATACGTACACCTCCACCCTAGCAGAGCTGTGAGGGAAAGTGAACTTACCTGCTCCCTGCTACTCGGTCCTAGCTTTGTAGGTCATATAGCACTGGGACTGGGCCATGTGCACTGCTGCAGCCAGTCACTGACCTCAGCAGCGATGAGTCCCCAAGTGGCACGTCACTGGCTGAGCCATGTACTGCTTTGGGACATGTCACCACTGAGGCCAGTCATTGGCTGCAGTGGTTGACGTGACTCCGTCCATGCAGGGACTGGAAGTGCTATGTAGATCTGTCCAGTGGGGTGAAGGTATCATTTAAGAAAACCCTTTGAGGATCGGGCATGTTGAAATCCGTTGGCCTGATCCTGCCTTGTCCACTATTTGAGATTTGGGAGACACATTGGAGGGTAAGGCACACTGGCTAATGTGTGTGGCCGGCTTGTGGGGGATAAAGAGTTAAATGCAATCTATTGTCCCCCATTCTTAGTCCAGAGCAACGTCTGCTCCAGGGATCATCAGGGGACAGTCACCTACATGTAAGATGGTAGGTACCAGCCTCACATTCTGCTGTGCAGATCTTGGGGCACTAAATGTACCTGCATGTTGGTAAGTACATTTGTGTACACCCTCGGTACATGTGGTGTACACACATGTCCTGTCTGTGTGGTGTGACAGACTTGTGGCAACTACAAGTCCCCGCATACCCTCTTGGGCCTGCTGCTGTTGGTTTAGTACATTTGTGTACACAAATGTCCTGTCTGAAGTGGCTGTGCAGATCTCTTGTTGGCCTACAGTTACCGCATACCCTCTTTGTGCTCGGCAGGCTGTTGGTTAGTACAGTTGGTGTACACACATGGTCCGTGGTCGGTAAGGTGGCTGTGCAGATCTTTAGGCAACGAAACAAAGTACCCTGCATACCCTCTTGTGCTCTGCAGGCTGTTGGTTAAGTACAGTTGTGTACACACATGTCCTGTCGGTAAGTTGGCTGTGCCAGATTCTGTGAGCACTACAAGTACCCTGCAATACCCCTCTCTGGGCCTCTGCAGTGCTGTTGGTAAGTACAGTTGTGTACACACATGGTCCCTGCCGGTAAGTGGCTGTGCAGATCTTGTGGCACTACAAGTACCCGCATACCCTCTCTGTGCTCTGCAGGCTGTTGGTAAGTACATTTGTGTACACACATGTCCTGCCGGTAAGTGGCTGTGCAGATCTTGTGGCACTACAAGTACCCGCATACCCTCTCTGTGCTCTGCAGGCTGTTGGTTAGTACATTTGTGTACACACATGTCCTGTCGGTAAGTGGCTGCCGTCAGAGCTCTCCCCCAGCACGGCGTCCATGACATCACCTCGCAGTCCATTAGCCGGCAGCAGTGAGTGACACGGGCCTGTGCTGGAGAACGGCCGCCTGCCACACATGACACCCGCTCACACTTTCCTTCTGCGTCACCCATGCGGCTTTCCGGGGACAACGCAGCGTCTGTTTACTGCCGAGTTGTGGAGAAGAGGTGACCATGTCCTTGAGATCCTCCCGGCTGACAACTTGAGGCTTTCTGCTCGGTCCTGCAGCCTCCCCCCATCCTGCACTGAGCAGCAGTTACCGTGTCCGTGCGTCACTGAGGCGCTGCATGGTGATGAAGCGGCGGCGCTGGAGGCCGGCACTCTGACTGACGGCAGGAGAGCGCGCACTACTACTACTACCCCCAGCAGCCGGTACCGGAGGCAGGATGTTGAGCCTACAGGACTCGGTGTTCTTCGAGATCAGCATCAAGTCTCTGCTGAAGTCCTGGAGCAGCAGCTGTGAGTACACGGGCGCGTTATCTCTGCGGTTTTATGTGCTTAAGGCAGGCGCCGGTTCTTCATGTATGTCGCCGGGTGTAATCCCTGCTCCAGCAATCATCTGACCGGAGCGTGCCAGGCACCGCATGTTCTCTGCAGGGTGCGGAGTGCTGGAGGGCCGGGCCTCCCTGCAGAAGGACACGGACCTACCTACCTACCTACCTACCTGTCCGTCTGTCTATAGTGTTTATCTATTATCCACCTACCTACCTGTCTGTCTATAGTGTTTATCTATTATCCACCTACCTGTCTGTCTGTCTAACTCCATAGTGTTTATCTATCTGTCCATTTATCTATCAGGCTATCTATCGATATATCTGTCTTTCTATAGTGTTTATCTATCTATCTATCTATCTATCTGTCCATTTATATATCAGTTATCTATCGATATATCTGTCTTACTATAGTGTTTATCGATATATCGATCTATCTTTCTTTCTTCAATCACCAACACAACGTTTCCTTCCTCTTACTGGGACTTTTTTCTCAAGCCGTGATTGTAAGAGGATGAAAACGTTGGGTTCCTGATTGAAGAAAGATAGATAAGAGATAGATAGAGATAGATAGACAGATAGAGGATAGATAGATATATCGATAGATAGCTGATAGATAGATAGATAATAGATAAACACTATAGAAAGACAGATAGATCTAAATAGATAGATGATAGATACTACTTATTGGATGAACAACCACTTCCACAGCCGCTGGCACACCGCTACTGGATCTATGACTTGGTGCCGCTCATATTACATTTTTATCTATCTATCAATATCTATCTATCCTCTAATATCATTCCTCAGTATTCACAATCTGTATAGCTCCAACATATTTGGTAGCGCTGTCCATGGAGAGTTCGCAATCGCACATCCACTCTGATGGGAAACCAGATATGACATGGTTAAATACATGTATACACTGCAGATGTTCAGGGATCACCCTATGCCCCATACTGTGTGGCAGCAGTGCCAACCACTGGGCATCCCCACTCATTTCCATCCATTTTTGATTAATTGGACATCTACTTTGGAGAACTCCAGGCCCCGGGTTATAAGAAGCTGCGAGTTTTTCACACTCATTCTATATAGTTTCTATTGGTTTGTATTGTTGGGTCCTGTGACAACACTGCCTGTGCACCGACTGTGTGGTATTGGGATTTTAGTCCTGGAGATCATGGGGGAGAGGTGTATATAGGGTTGTCTGTATAGCGGTGTGTGTATATAGGGTTGTCTGTATAGCGGTGTGTGTATATAGGGTTGTCTGTATAGCGGTGTGTGTATATAGGGTTGTCTTTACAGCGGTGTGTGTATATAGCGTTGTCTTTACAGCGGTGTGTGTATATTGGGTTGTCTGTAGAGCGGTGTGTGTGTATATAGCGTTGTCTTTTCAGCGGTGTGTGTATATTGGGTTGTCTGTAGAGCGGTGTGTGTATATAGGGTTGTCTGTATAGCGGTGTGTGTATAGGGTTGTCTGTATAGCGGTGTGTATATATAGGGTTGTCTTTACAGCAGTGTATGTATATAGGGTTGTCTGTAGAGCGGTGTTTGTATATAGGGTTGTCTGTATAGCTGTGTGTGTATATAGGGTTGTCTTTACAGCAGTGTTTGTATATAGGGTTGTCTGTAGAGCGGTGTTTGTATATAGGGTTGTCTGTAGAGCGGTGTGTGTGTGTGTGTATTGGGTTGTCATTATAGCAGTGTGTGTATATAGGGTTGTCTGTAGAGCGGTGTGTGTGTATATAGCGTTGTCTGTAGAGCGGTGTGTGTGTATATAGGGTTGTCTGTAGAGCGGTGTGTGTGTATATTGGGTTGTTCTGTAGAGCGGTGTGTGTGTATTATAGGTTGTCTGATAGAGCGGTGCTGTGTGTATATTAGGGTTTGTCTGTAGCAGCGGTGTGTGTGTATATAGGTTGTATTGTAGAGCGGTGTGTGTGTATATAGGGTTGTCTGTAGAGGCGTTGTGTGTTGTATATAGGGATTGGTCTGTAGACGCGGTGTGTGTGTATTAGGGCTTGTCGTATGAGCGGTGTGCCTGTGCTATATAGCGGCGTCTGTAGAGCGGTGTGTGTTTATGGGGTTATAGGGTTTTCTGTAGAGCGGGGTGTGTATATAGGGTTGTCTGTAGAGCGGTGTGTGTGTATAGGGCTGTCTTAGAGCGGTGTGTGTGTTTTGTGTGTATTGGGTGTTCATATAGCAGTGTGTGTATATAGGGTTGGTCTGTGAGCGGTGTGTGTGTATAGGGCTGCTGTAGAGCGGTGTGTGTGTGTGTGTGTATAGGTTGTCTGTAGAGCGGTTATGTGTATATAGGGTTGTCTGTAGACGGTGGTTGTATATAGGGTTGTCTGTAGAGCGGTGTGTGTTGTATATAGGGTCGTCTGTAGAGCGGTGTGTGTGTATATAGGGTTGTCTGTAGAGCGGTGTTGTATATAGGGTTGTCTGTAGAGCGGTGTGTGTGTGTATATAGGGCTGTCTGTAGAGCGGTGTGTGTGTATAGGGCTGTCTGTAGAGCGGTGTGTGTGTAGGGCTGTCTGTAGAGCGGTGTGTGTGTATATAGGGTTGTCTGTAGAGCGGTGTGTGTGTATAGGGCTGTCTGTAGAGCGGTGTGTGTGTATAGGGCTGTCTGTAGAGCGGTGTGTGTGTATATAGGGTTGTCTGTAGAGCGGTGTGTGTGTATATAGGGCTGTCTGTAGAGCGGTGTGTGTGTATATAGGGTTGTCTGTAGAGCGGTGTGTGTGTATATTGGGTTGTCATTAGAGCGGTGTGTGTCTATAGGGTTGTCTGTAGAGCGGTGTGTGTGTATATTGGGTTGTCTGTAGAGCGGTGTGTGTGTGTATATAGGGTTGCCTGTAGAGCGGTGTGTGTGTATATTGGGTTGTCTGTAGAGCGGTGTGTGTGTATATTGGGTTGTCTGTAGAGCGGTGTGTGTGTATATAGGGTTGTCTGTAGAGCGGTGTGTGTGTATATTGGGTTGTCATTATAGCGGTGTGTGTCTATAGGGTTGTCTGTAGAGCGGTGCAGTGTCTATAGGGTTTTCTTTCCAGCAGTCTGATGTGGACATCCCTGCCCCCGATGCTCTTGGACCCAGTTTGGCGCTGTGTAATGTGTAGGATACCTTTTATATGTGTTGTGTAATGATGGTTAGATGCTGCAGACTGTATGGAGCGTGCACATTACTGTGGCCAATCCTAGGGGAACCTTGAAGTCAGCTGAATTTGGTGGCAGCGACCCCCCCCCCAGCACAATGACGATGTGGAGCCAGCGTTCCCGGCTTGCTTAGCCGACAGTAATGGCTGCTGTGCCGGGCAGCGCTTGATTGCAGTTGAGCATTTTGTCTTTCACAGATAACAATGAGGTGGCGTTCATACGGCCTGTACACCGGGTGCCGCTCCAGCACCAGCAGTTTGGGGTTTGGAAGGCTGTTGTCTCTTTTAACCTGTTAGGATTCCTTAGACTTTGGTGACATAGAGTGTGATGGACGTGTAACGCACACTCCTCATAGTAATGAAAGCAGTGTTTTACAGTGGGATCACTATAAGGCCTCGTTCACACCAGCGATACGGATTGTGTCTGGATCTGTTCAGGGAAAAACTGATGGTTTTGCACCCAAGTTTAATCCGTTTTTCCTTTGATTGCGTTCAGTGTTTATTTTTTCCTGAACCAGTTTTTAATGCAACTGAAGAATAACACTCAACATCTCCTAGCTACCATCGCTGAAAAAAAAATCATTGCATGCCTTCCGTTTTTTCACACAAGCCCCATTCACTTCAATGGAGCCAGAGCCGCTTTGAAGACGCACAATGTAGAAAATAATGCGCCCTGAACGCAGAGACGATCAGTGAACAACGCCACTCATGTGCACAGACCTACTGAATGAAGGGGTCAGGATTCAGCGGGATGCCGTCCGTTCACAACACCCATCGCATCCAATAGTGATGTGGTCTTGCCATTTTCCAGAAATAATTGCTGTCAGTGAATGGATGTTCTTATTTACACCCAGAAGATGAAAACCCGGACTGAATGATTATCAGAGCTGAGTGTTTGCTTCAGTGTAAAGGGCGCATTTACATGCACTGACTGAGCAGGCAATAATTGGGAAGAAACTGTTCCTTCCTGATAATTGCCTGCTCGTCAGTGGAGCTGCATTTACATGCCTCAGTCTCCTCCACTGTATGGGAACGAGCGATGGCTACTGCAGAGATACATTATTGTATTGGGACTGCTGCCCAGAAACGATGATTTAGGAGTTGGCATAAACCATGAATTCACCCGATGCTCGTTCCAGTGATCGGCGGTACCTTTCCACCAGGCAATTATCAGGAATGAGCGTTCATAATAATCTGCCCCATAATTGTGCAGTGTAAATCCGGAGCTCCGCCCCCGTCCCCATTATAGTCAATGGGGACAGAGCGGCGGTCCGCGGGCACGGCGAAATAGCCCCAGGACGGATCCGACATGGTGAACAGCCTGTCGGATCCGTCCTGCCGCAAGTGTGAAACTAGCCTTAGTCCAGTTTTTCTTCATGTGGATGAAACACGGATACATTCTGGATGGGAAAAACACAAAGGCCTCATGCACACGACCGTATTTTGCATCTGTGTCCAATCACATTTTTATTTTTTTTGCGGATCACACAGAGACCTATTCATTTCTTTGGGCCTGCAAAAACCAGGTGGATGTCATCTGTCTCCTGTCCGCATCCGTATGTCCGTTCCACGTGTCGTTTTCTTGTCCGTATTTTAGACAAGAAGGACACGGTCAGGGGTGTGAGACCTAAGATGCATTGCGTGTTTGATCTGTTTCTAGGAAAGCTTGGTGATTACTCCCTATGACCATCCGGTTGTTTCCCAGCTGAGCGGGGATGCATTGCTGCCCATCTAGGACGTTCCAGGACATACGTACTGCAGATTTTTTTTCCCCTAGCATTGTTGCTATGTATGAACAGGGTCCAATCCTTCCTTGTGGAGATCTGTGTATAACTACTACCAGTGAGACCCTCCATGTGTCAGGGCTCATGCACACAAAGATAAGTGCCCCGTGCCCGCGCTATAGAATGCAAATAGTGGTCTGCAATGCATGGGCACTGTCTGTGTGCCCGCGATCCACAAGAGGCGGTCAACTCCAGAAGAAAGAAATAGGACATGTTCTATTTTTTTTTTTTGTGGTGCGGAGCTCGGACCAAAATCCCACGGAAGCCCTTGGCAGTGCCGCAGTCTTCACAGGACACTCGTGCTAGAGAGCCCAGGACTGTTGGTAGAGCCTGTGTGCCCAGTTATTTAGTGTCCCAGCTACAGTGACCCTCTGACCCCTTTATTGACCTCTGTGAATTGGGAGCAAGCAGTTCAAAGGTCACTGAAACCCTGCAAGAAACTTTGAGCTCAGGTTTTGCGTACAGATTTCCACGCCTTTGTGTGTCCTCCTGGATGGCGCTGATGCGGGAGGAAGAGGGGCGATCTTCTTCTAGCCACCTCATTGATGCTGGTGTTTCTCCCACGTGCAGCTCTGGATCGGCCTGGGTACGTGTTTTAGACTGTACATACTTTTAGCTGGTTCTAGCCTTTTACTCGTATGAATCCGGTTTGTGCAGAATGACATTTGAGGGGTATTTGCAGAGTTCCTGCAGTTCCTGGTTGGATGTATTTGCATAGTTATGTGTAACGATTTTTCAAAATGCCCCCTGATGTTATCGCAGGAATGCCGTCTAACCTGTACCATCTTCTTCATCACACCGCGCTTACTGGTATAATTTGCCTGATTGTGATATGTGCATATAAAACCATGTTTGCCCAGCTGCAAGGAGCCACCTTTCCATCATAGAAGGTTCTTGCAGTCATGAAACACCACTCCCGTTGGTGCCCACTCTCTAGGCATGGTATTTAGAAGCAGGGCAGTGAGGACTTATGCTTGGTTGCCAGCAGCTGAGTGCCAGAAGCAGCATGTCCCTGCGTGCCATTGATGTCAGTGGACGCAACCGCTCCTTCCAGGTCAAGAGCCGCTCTCTGCAATACAAGGGCGACAGGAGCCCTGAACCTCAAAATGCTCTGTGCCGTTTGACGTGGGCGATCTGGATCTGACGTGTGCCCTTTTGCCCATTGGCTTAGTGAGCTTTTGCATTTTCTATTTCTATTGCTACTTTGCTATAAGCATAGAACAGCACTGTTGTCCCTGTATACCAGTGTGGAGAAGCACCTACAGAGCTGTCATGTATGGCTCCCCACCACATTGTACCGGGGCGATGACAAGTAGTATTTGGTGACTCTGCAATGTGTATGCTGAGCTCGGGGGAGTGACTGTCAGTCATCACTGCCATATACAGAGGCCCAGTGGCGTAACTAGAGATGACTGGGCCCCACAGCAAATTTTTGATTGGTCCCCCCCCCCCCCAAGAAACTTTTTCGCAACCACCACCTCCTGTGAAACCCCCACTCTTGTGGCTAGTCAAGATAACTCTCTCAGACCAAACCCAGTAGCTGCTCCATCCGTTTCCTACAGTGTCACTCATTGTCGGACTGGGGTACCTAGGGCCCACCAATAAAATTTATTTTGGGGGCCCACTGTATGGATACATTCAAATATAATAAATAATTTAACAAGTTTTTTATATGAACATAGGCTGGTTGAGGTGCTATCCATTGCATATATGTGTGTAGTGCAGTAAATCTAATGTGTTCTGTGCCAGGGGGATTCTCCTGTACCCCTGTGGGCCAGTCCGAGCCTAGTGTCACTGTATATATCATCATTGTATAATACTGTTATGGGGGCCTTGACATTAAAATCTTTTAGTCCTCCTCCTGGGTGGGCCCCTTCTGAGTTTGGGCCCAAAGCAGCTGCTTCCTCTATAGCTACGCCCCTGCAGAGGCATAAGTATCTGTCCCCTCCAAAGAACAGCCTTGTTGCCGTCTCACCAGTACATAATGCTACTGCCATTTATCTCATTGTTTTCTCGTGATGCAGCAGAGATGACTTTGTCATTCAGCTTTATTTTTACTGAGATTAAACAGTTGAGGTGGGTGATTTTTGGCCTTTTGACTCTGGTCACGTGAAGGATCTTGGTAATTGAAAAGCCAGGGTACAGGGAGTTGTTCCACCAAGGTTCCTGAACCCACACGGACTGGCCATTGGCCCTGCAAGGAAACTTGCCACCAGCCAAGTAAGTACTAATCTGATGCTTTTAGAGCTGAGAGCATGAAGTACCTATGTACCTGGCTGGCAGCTACAGGTGCCCTCCTAACTTCTGAGTTCAGCTGTATTACCATGCTGAGGACAGAACGTGGTGCAGATCTTGTGGGGAGGTATTTTGTGCTGCGGGTACATTGCTTTGTGCTGCACTGTGCTATCTGGTACTGCTGGGGCAGTATATGGGGCTGTGGTACTTTGTGCCTTATATTGGCCACGCCCACTTTTGTTGTATCTACCTTCTGTCTATTTGGGCCCACCTATAACATGGGGCCACTTTTATTTAACACTTTAAGATCCCATTCTGCTCCTGGGTGAAGTTCCCTGGGTGATGGCATATTTCCGCACCTCACTTGTTTCAGCACGTGATCCTCTGTCTGCCCGAGTCTCTTAGCTTGCACTTTATGCAGAGATAGCTTGCCATTGGCCACATCCTTGACCTTGAGCTTTGGAAAAGAAAAAAGTTGAGGTCATGGCTAGATTATGATTATCCGCTAGTGGAGGGGTATGTGACCAGTCACGTCCATCAGCCACCTCCACACACTGCTCGGAAACGTGGGAAAACGGCACATGCGCTGAATAAAATAGAAATGTCCAACCTGTTTAATGTGCATCTCTGTATTTCTATGCTGTTACGCAGATATTACTTGACTTCAAAGGTGGGGATCAGTTTTAGCCGAAGTACTTACCTGCTGTCCTGTGGAAAACCAAAAATATCACATTGTGGCTACATCTGTAACTCTCCAGCACAACTTCATCCAGAATAGTCACCAGGTTATCAGGAGTTTGTAATCCAACCAGAATTTTGCCCACCTACATGCAAAGAAATGGTATGGCAGCCTGAAACGCGTGACTGCAAGACTTGAATTGTGTTTTTGTTTAGAGAGATTGAAGCGTGGCCTGAGGTTGGTTAATACTTTGGTTAATTTCCCCATTCTCCGCAGTGTGAACAGTTTCGCGATATAGAATCTTACTCTTTCCTCGCGGGGTACATGGGTTGTTGGCGATAAAGATTATTTTAGGGTGTGTATTAATTGGGCAACAATGATGACAAATGCAGCTTACTGAATATACTGTATCCAGCAGAATGAGAACATTGTAATCTCTACTGCATGGTTATGAGGTAGGTATGTCATTGTTCCTGTCATGTTCTCATTGTGTCTTGACTGATATAATGCATCTGAAGTGAAACCATGATGGCGCCCTGTGTAATATACCCTGATGTATAAGATAGGAAGACAGTGCACCGTCTCTCCTGTACAATGGAGCACACACATACCACTAATGCTGACATTTGGAGAAGTCTCAGACACCCCTGGTGAAAGGTAGTTTATGTCCCGTCTTGTCCCAGATGCCGCAGAATAGGAATTACCTAGGAGACTGACATGAAGCGCAGGGAGTAGTATTGTGGCGTCTTTTGTAAGTCTTTTAGGCTGGGGTGGCACAGTGACACGTGGTTGCAGAAACCTTGCACGGCCAAAAGCATTTGTACCACTTGTCCGCAACTTGTTGTCATGTTACTATTTTACAGCTGTCATTTGGCTGTAAAAACATAGGCAGGTGGTAATCACATTGTGTTCTATGATTGCAAAGTAGCATAATTTTTTGCAGTTGTCGCAGGATGTCACATAAGGACTCCATGGACGATCATTAGATGTAGAGATGAGCAAACCGATTTGTCCTCAGAGTTATTGAGCAGTGAGGGGCTGCTCCCTCCTGCCGCATGACTGGCAGGGTCGGACGTCTCGCCCAGCCCTGGCAGCTTTGCACCTGCACCACGGCTGAGTAGTGGTACAAGTGCAGAGGATCTGCCGCTACTTCCAGAGCAGCCACTGTGCATGCGCCTCTACTCAGGGCAGCGGCGCAGGTGCAGGTATGGTCAGGGCCGGTCGAGACGTCCGGCCTGTCAGTCAAACGGCAAGGGCAGCCTCTTGAGCAGCAGGGACGGCCTGTCACTGCTCAAAAATTCTGTTTGATGAACAAATCGATTCTATCATCTCTAATTAGATGTGAAGTTGCATTGCGACTTTTTACACTGGTCTTTGTTTCCCCTTGCGCTAGCGGAGGTTGCGCATTATGTATGACGAGGCGTACACGTCATAATAAATTAGGCTTACCTCCAGCCATGCGTACATCAGCCGTAAAAAACTACTCCAGCCCCTGACTAATTTCATAGCGTCTGTGATTGTGTCAAGTCTGCAGAGAAAGCTTAATGGCAAATCTGCCGTTTTATCTTTATGGTAATGGGATGGTCCAGTTGCGGTCACCAAAAGTCCTCCTAAAGTGCCTCACCTAGACCGTGGCTATAGCCTCCGTTCCTTGTGAGCTCTCTGGGCTATTCCAAAGAGGGAAGCTTGAGTCCTTAGGCATCGTAAGAGTCTGGTTCCTAAAGCTAGCCATACATTAGGTGGCCTAAGGGTACAGCCACAGCACCACACCTGTCCATTACCTGCACGCGATGCCGATTTTCTAGCCGGAAAATCCTCAGCGTAAGGCCTCCTGCACACAACCGTAGTTGTCCCGTTGCCGTATTGCGGACAGGAACCGTTCCGTGTGCATTCCGTATCACAGATGCGGACCCAATTACTTCAATGGGTCCGCAAATCCCGAGATGCGGAACGGAAGCACGGAACGGAACCCTGTGGAAGCCCTACGGAGTGCTTCCGTGGGGTTTCGTCCCGTACTTCCGTTCCGCAAGAAGATAGAACATGTTCTATCTTCTTGCGGAACGGCCGGATCGTGGACCCATTAAAGTAAAATGGGTCCGCGATCTGCTGCGGCTGCCTCACGGTCGGTGTTCGTGCATTGCGGCCTGCATTGTCATCCGTTGTGTGCATATGTAGCATTATACAGCACCAGCACAGTGAATGAGATTTGACAAATCTCATGTGCACTTTGCTTTTTTTTTAACGTGTGGACATTTCAAAATCCTCAGCCTGTTAGTTGTCAAACTATTAGATCTGTGGGGGTCCACACTGATCATGAGAACGGGGGCCCCGTACCCCCTGCAGCCCCTCTGATATGAATGGAGTGGCCAGTTGCACATACACGTGGCTGCTCCACTCATTTCTATGGAAGTTCCGGAGTCAGCAGACTACAACGCTTGGCTATCTCACCTAAAGGAAAATCACATATCTGGCCACTCCGTTTATTTCAGGGGGCTGCAGGGGTTACTGGGCTAGCGATAGTAACTCCACTCATCTAATAGCTGTCCCTTATCACGAAAACAACCCCCAAAAAACGCACCAGAACCACAACACATATTGCAGATTTATGTGTGGTTTTGGTGCACATTTTCTGCGTACAAATGTGCACCATTGCAGGTACCATAAAAGGTGCCTGTACGCTGTGCAGTTTGGCCTCGGATTCTGGATTACCGCTACTTGCTGTTGTCCTCCCGGCAATTAGCGGTAAGCTAATTCTAAGAAAGCAGCCATATTGTTTATGTCCTTGAACAACACCTTTAACCCATTAAAGTGGTGTTCCAACTTTCAGATATTGAAAGTGTTTTATACGTGTGAACACCTCGGTGCATGTTCTTCTTTCTTCGTGTACCCTCTTTTGCACAGATAACTGTGGGAACTGCTGATCTTCAGATTTACGGTTTACGCACACACACACACTAAAGCTGGAATTTTCCTTCGAAAGCCTACGGCAGCTCTGTGCACGTCAGACGTGACAATGCGGAGGAGATGATGTGATTGTAGGATGTGTTCAGTGGAAGATGGGATCTGCTTTAAGCTTTCATAAATAATCCAGCTGTCAGTCTCCGATCTCTTCGGTGCCCCACCTAATCCAGATGGTCATCATACCTTCAACTTGACTCATTTCTATAGGTTCCTGGTATAACCTGGGTGTGTAAGTGTCTTGCGTCTTGCCGGAACCAGTTAGACTTGTGTAGGCCTTGCTCCAAGTCAGAGATCACTGCTCTTTTCTCTGTGCTCGCTCTTGTGGATGAGCGCCGCTAACAAAGATTGAGCGTTCCGGTTTCTGACGTGTAGCCGCCCTGGACCTTTGCCATATAGCGCTGGTTATCTGTAGCTCCGCACATCTTTCTGTTGGTATTGTTTTCCTGCAGGAGGAAAATGACCAGACAATAGCTTCTCTGATCCAGAAATGCACCTACATGCTGCCAGAGTTCAGGATCTATTCTCTTTATTACAATTTGCTTAAAGTTGTGGTCTTTAAGACGTTGGTTGCTGGTGGTTTATGACAAATTTATCAATCTCTGCAAGAAGATCTAAAGATCACGTGTTGCTGGAGAACCCCTTTAATTGGCTCACAGGACTCGATCACTTGGATTTTGAGAATACCAAGGAGTGACGCTGCTGTAATTTTTCTTTGAAATGTAAAATTGATGCTGTTATCTAAAAAGACATCATGGCTTCTTTGCGTGTTATTGCTTTAAAGCCTCATACGCAGGGCTGTCATACAACTCCATATAATCTGTGAGTTGCACAGAACTGTAATACAGAGAGAAGTCTGCGGGCCTGTACTAAGCCATCCATACGTAATAAGAGGAAAAAATGGTACCCTGTTCAGTCGGAGATATGGGCTTCTAGGGAGGAGTACCGCCTTCTACATCGGCTAAATGATCATTAGCTGTCATGGTCAGTTCGCATTGTTCGCCAGCGAACACATGCGGGCTGCCATCTTGACTCACCCGTACGGCGATGCACAGGTAAGCCCTTACCTGTGCCGGGAGCCGGTCTGAAAACAAATGCGGTCACCGGGAGCAGGCAGTTCCGAGAACAGCCGCAGGGGGCCTTCATTGGGCTGTTCTCGGAACTGCCTGCTCCCGGTGACCACATTTGATTTCAGACCGGCTCCCGGCACAGGTAAGGGCTTACCTGTGCATCGCTGGACGGGTGAGTCAAGATGGCAGCCCGCATATGTTCGCTGGCGAATTGACGATCACTGATCATGAGTAGCCACTGCAGATGCCAAATATTCTCCAATCCTGTGTTAGGCACTTGAATTGATATTAGAAAAGGCCAACCAAAAAAAGTAAGGGTGGTAATACTCTGCCCGATGCACAGGCTGGACTCCCACCAATCATCCATAAACTCGTTTCATTGACCGATGCAACGTATATGGAGGAGGAATGCTTGATACTGGAATCGTCCCTTTCCCATTCAGTTGATTATGGGCAGCACATCCCTGAATACACAGGGCAATGCGCTGCCGATAATTGAGCATCTATTAGGCAAATGGAGCGCCCACACAGTCAGGTTTCTGCATGCAGTTTTGGAAGCCAAAAATAGGGAGTGGATCATGAAAGGCGAGAAAGTGTACAGGCCAGATACCACTTATCTTTTTCTGAATTCGCTTCTGGTTTTGGCTTCCAAAACTGCATGCAGAAACCTAGGCGCGTGGCCGTACCCTAAGGCTGCCTCCAAACAGTGCGGGTTCTCATGTGGAAAAACCAGGCCTCATGCACACGACCGTTGTTTTGGTCCGCATCGGAGCCGCTGTATTTGCGGCTTGGATGCGGACCCATTCACTTCAATGTGGCCGCAAAAGATGCGGACAGCACTCCGTGTGCTGTCCGCATCCGTTGCTCCGTTCCGTGGCCCGCAAAAAAATATATAACCTGTCCTATTCTTGTCTGTTTTACGGACAAGAATAGTCAGTCATATTAATGGCTGTCCGCGCCGTTCCGCAAATTGCGGAACGCACACGGACGCCATCCGTGTTTTGCGGACCGCAGAACACACAACGGTCGTGTGCTTGTAGCCTAATACAGTACCAGCAAAGTGTATGAGGTTAGACAAATCTCATGTACACTTGGCTTTTTTTTTCTTAGGTGTGGAAATCCTGCTGTGTGGATTTTGAAATTTGCAGCTTGTCAATTGTTTGTGTGGTTTATAGATATCACCCTTTTAAGGGGAGATCGGCGGCAAAAGCGGATCAAATCAGCCCCTAAAACCACAAGCAATACCGCACAGTTTTTGGTGTGGAAACGCACCGAAAAGTGCAGGAAATCTGTGCTGATCTTCTGTTAGTAAACCTGCACCATCTGTCACTACGATTCTGGACTACTGTCTGAAGTAACACGAGTGGACTTCCAGCACGATACGCCATATTCATAAGCGAGAGATGGGTGTACCAGACCTGTAGAATATGTGGAAAACTCTGTCAGGTTGACGTGTTTCAGATCTGATGCTGATCCCAAAGGCTGTATTACACAGCCCGATTCCGCAGGCGATTGTCGGGAAGGAAGTGTTCCTTCCTGGCAATCACCTGCTCGCTAGCGGAGGAGACGGCAGCTTTTACATGCAGCGATCGCCTCCACAGCATGGGGAGGAGTGATTATGTCATCGCTCGTCCCCATGCTGTCTATTTAGACAGCACAATCTGCCGCCGGCAAATCATGACCTTTCAGTATGCTGTATCCCGTTAAATGGGTAATCGGTGGCAGTATTGGGCTACTTTCACACTGGCGTTTTGGTTTCAGTTTGTGAGATGCGTTCAGGGCTCTCACAAGCGGTCCAAAACGGATCAGTTTTGCCCTAATGCATTCTGAATGGATAAGGATCCGCTCAGAATGCATCAGTTTGCCTCCGTTCCGTCTCCATTCCGCTTTGGAGGCGGACACCAAAACGCTGCCGAAACTGAGCCAAACTGATCCGTCCTGGCACACAATGTAAGTCAATAGGGACGGATCAGTTTTCTCTGTCACAATCTGGCACAATAGAAAATGGATCCCTTTCCCATTGACTTTCAATGGAGTTCATGATGCATCCGTCTTGGCTATGTTACAGATTATACAAACTGATCCGTTCATGATGGATGCATGCGGTTGTATCATAGTAACGGATCCGTTTTTGCAGATCCATGACTGATCTGCCCACAACGTGAGTGTGAAACTAGCCTTACACTGTCAGATGATTGCTAACGCGCGTTAATACGGACCATCACTAGCGATTGTTTGGCAGTGTGATACCGGCTTTACTCGTAGACAGGAGTGGAGCCTACAGTGAGATAAGGAAATATTTGCACCTGTTCTACGTTTTTAACCTGCACCTATTGTTGTCCCTCAATCACTGATGCAAATCACTGATTAAACACTGACTGTGTAAAGGAAAGCAACCAAATATTGATGAAAAATACTGATATAAATGAAAGAGGCCAGTGGCTGACAGGCGAGCAGCACAGTTTAGCTTCTTGTATGTGATTCGGCCTGGTTGTGGGATCCACGTGTGTCTCACCACTAATTGTCGGCCAGCACCTGTACATGCCGTTTGTTTGATATAGTTTGTAGAGGTTAAAGGGGTTATCCCATCATAATGATCACTGTTAAATCAGTTAATGATTTGACAGTGATCATTTTTGTAAATATACTTGATAAACAAATTCCCACCGATTTAGGATAAAATTCATCTCCACTTACCTTATTGTTGTGACTCTGTCTCCCCTGGTTACGACCACCGCTCTTCTCCAAAATCCCGATGGTCGCGCTTGCCCAGAAGACTCCTTCTTTTCTCCCGGCCGGGCCGCTCGTTGTCCTGAACGCGCACGCTGCCGCGCATGCGCGACGGTGACTTCTTCCCGGTCAGAATAGTACAGAGCTGCAAACGTGCACGCCGGCTCTGTACTATACTGGCCAGAAATAAGTCACCATGGCGCATGCGCGGCAGCGTGCACGTTCAGTCCAGCGCGCGGCCCTGCTGGGAGAAGACTTCAATCAAGATGAAGCCCGCATTTTTTGTGGCTTGGGTGTGGACTCATTCACTTCAATGGGGCCGCGAAAGATGCGGACAGCACTCTGTGTTCTGTCTGCATACGTTGCTCCGTTCTGTAGCCCCGCAAAAAAAAAAAAAATTAGAACATGTCCTATTCTTGTCCGTTTTGCAGACAAGGATAGGTATTGTTACAATGGATCTGCAAAAAAAAAAAATGGATTTCATACGGATGTCATATATTTTTTTATTTTTTTTTGCGGATCCGCAATTTGCAGACCGCAAAACACAAACGTTCGTGTGCATGTAGGCTAAAGCAGACAAGGACAGGTACCGTCCAGCAATTAGCGGTGATCTGCGTGTGGATTGTGCTGCCGGGCCGCACCATGTAGGGCAGCCTTACAGCAGCTAGTTATCCAGAAGCGTTCATATAAGTGGTTGTTCTCAATAACTGGCCTGAAAATCAGACGTGTCACTAATAGCTTTTTTTTCTGACAGATTGTGATGCATTTTTTTTTGAGAAAAAGTCAAAAGTGGGTTGTAAGTGAATAAAAAGTATAAAAGAAGGACTTCTACTTCTCCTTCCGGCTGGGTCCACTTCTGGCTGTCTAAAAAAATGGCATCAAAATTTGCTACAATAACCTATGTTGGACACCACCCCAATATAGTCTCTATTCTTCAGTAACACATTTCAAGGCACATTGGGGGGTCCTATTCCTATAATCCTTTCCATTTAACCATCCACCCATCTCAGCCTTTTACTGAAGTGTCAAACTGCACCTATAAATCTCATTGTATGTGCCCTGGTCTTCTCCAGTTGTTTCTCCGGCCCCGTGCCACACATATCTTTTGTTTGTGGTTGTATCATGTGGACAGAAGTGGCCACAGTTTGTTTCAGATTATAATTGCATTTGCCCTTGAACGGTAATGTGTGGACCCACCCAATGATAGTCTGTATGCCGTGGTGGGGGATCATGCTCACAGTAACATCGTTATGCACAAGCAATCCTTCACATATATACGGTCCAGTGCCAGAGTTGCTTCTTCCTCTACAGACCTCTTGAAGGTGATTGCAGTTCTGGCTGTGCCACTGTGCAGATCTGGTATAATAGAGAAGGTTTATAAGGAGATTACTCTCAGGACAGAACTTCAATAATTGGCCACAGAAATGCAAATCCTGATTGTCCACCCTCTTGGTGCATAAGACAGATAGCACTGAGTAGACATATTTATTGTAATTATACAAGACTCCTTTTGTCAGAGGATTTGGTCTAATCCTAAACTACTGCAGAATACCAATGACCTCCAGACAGTCCTCCAGATTCATCACGTAAAGTGGGTTGTTCATAACAAATCCATGTTTTTATACATACGGCAGCCATATTGAACCAAACCCAGCATTTCATCTTGTGGAACAGGTGGCAGCATTATGTCCAATGTCACTGTTGGGATGAGAAGAGAATGGCAACTAGCTCATATCTGTGCCATTGACACGGAGTGGCTGTGCCCATTGGTTATAGTTTAACCACATCTACAGTCATATGCATTACTTTGCAGTGGCTGTTCAGCCTAAAAAAGCAAGGTTACTCAGCACCTCCTAACAAAGTCAATTAAATGGGCAAGAATTATGTGACTGCAATGCAGGAGCAGGTTATAGTTTCTATGCTCATAAATTAGAGCACATTTGATCACATTGTGTGGACCCACCTACCACACCAAGGCAACCTCATTCAGATGGGTCCCTACACCAAATTGTGCACCTATGCAACAGGAGACTTGCCTATCTCTCTTGGGCCTGAATAGCAATTCATGATAGGTAAGAAACAACTATTTTGAGTTCCTTTTGTAGGTCTAGTCCTGAGAATGAGATATAAGTCTCATGTTGTATTGGTATGGTCTATCTGAGTGGGCTTGACATGCTGTGTTAGATGGGCTCACACCATGTGATCAAAATGTGCCCTGAGAAACTCAAATTTATACTTGTAGCGGTTATGCGATTGAAAACAATACAGATATCACATGATTGCTTATATCTAGGCTAGGACATTGTGGCCAGAGACAGACAGTAGATGACCACTATGCAATGATAGTAGTGGACTTATTGCTTCCAATATCTAATATATTGGGAGTAAAGGTACTCTACACCTTCATAGCGGTCTCTCCCTACTCCCTCAAATGGCAGATCACCGCTGGGTCACATGCCACACATTATGCTAAGGTCAGTAATTGGCTGCAGCGGCACATAATACATGTGGGGACCCGGAAGTCTGGTGAAGACAGTCCAGGAGCCATAGAGCCCCAATGGAGCAGCGGGGAGTAGATAGCTCTCTTCGCAGGTCCTGCTGATGGGGTAGTGGCATTTAAAAAAATCCAGGCCAACCCCTTTAAGTTAGGGGGTTTCTCGGCAATCTCTAGAAATGGTACTTTTCTGGATTTGTTATTGTGACAATGGCATTTGTGCCTTCAGTTCCCTCTGAAGCCTGTGACTTTTGTATAGCCCAGTCTAAGACTAGAAAGTTGCCGTTCTTCTTGCTCATGGTTATTGCGTCTGTACTCAGAGTGATGCATAGGTCATTTTTCATTGGTGACAAATTCCAATTTCCACCGCTTCTTCATTGTTTCCAGGCCCAAAAGCCTGTTTCCTCAAACTCATTTGTTTTAATATTGAATTTACTTCACATCATTTGGGAAATTGGCAGCGCGGTCAGGTAGTTATGGGAACACAACAAATAAGCCTAGCAAAACGGCGCGCTTCACATAATTGAATGCAGGTGCGAGCTGTCTGCAGAACTATTAGCGCGTTTTGAGCTTTTGAATTTTTAATTTCTGCATTATTTGTCTTGGGATGCCATTAACAAAGAAAGTCCCACAATAAGGGCAGGTAATGTGTATTAGGAGCAAGATTTATTTCTCATGGCGTCTGTAAATGCAGTAAAAATTAATTTAAAGGGACACTTCAGTTTTCATTTGTGCAGTCCTGTACATACAAAATATTGTAGCAGTCAGTACGGATGACAGAACCTCCTACGTACTAGATGGGTAATCTATGTCAGTTTACTGCTGCTGTGAGGGGAAGATGCCTGAAGGATAATCCTCATTATAATAGAAGGTGTAGAAGGTGTGTTTGGTATCGAAGCTCAGCCCCACTTCTATGGGGCTGAACTGCGCCTAGTCATGTGACTGATGAATGTGACGTCACACGGACTAAGGAAAGCTGGAGAAGGTCGTAGCGCTACTGAGAGTGCTGCAGCCTTCTCAAACAGCAGATCAGTGGGGGTCCCGGGTGTCAGACGCCCACCACTCAGATACTGATGACCTATCCAGAGGATAAGTGTAAAGCTACCGGAATACCTCTTTAATGTCACTGCCTTCTCCAGCTTAGCCTAGGCCAGTGGTGGCAAACCTATGGCACAGGTGCCAGAGGCGGCACTCAGAGCCCTCTCTGTTGGCTCCCGCGGCCTGGAAAAAGTCTATGGTGTACCAATATGCCTTACACTTTTCCTGACATTCACCAGCGGAGGACACGCGATGAACAGCACAGGCAGCGCACTGTATGTAGGCAGGCTATTATAGCTAAATGGTAAAGTACATGGAAGATTTACTGTATTGGTATTCGGGGTAAATTGTTGTGTTGGCACTTTGCGATAAATAAGTGGGTTGTAGGGTTGCAGTTTGAGCACTCTGTCTCTAAAAGGTTCACCATCACTGGGCTAGGCCATGTGATGAGCAGCTCAGCCCCATTGAAGAGAGCGTGAAGTGTGCTTGGTGCTACTGTGAGCGATGATGCCTTCTCAAGCCGCTGATCGGCGTGGGTCTCAGATGTCGAACCCCCACCAATCAGATACTGATGACCGATCCAGAGCATAGATCATCAGTGTAAAACTCCCGGAAAACCCCTTAAAAATAATGGGGTACACCAGGAAGGTCCTAATTAGGGATGAGTGAATCGACTTTAGATGAAACATCTGAAGTTGATTTTCATAAAACTTTTTGTTCTAATACTGTACAGAGCAGGAGCTCCATACAGTATTAGAATGTATTGGCTCCGATGAGCCGAAGTTATTGCTTCGCAAAGTCTCACAAGGCTTCGCATAATAACTAAATAAATGAATTTGGACTGTAAAAAACAGTTTACCGAAGTTTTATGCGAATCAACTTCGGATGTTTTATCCGAAGTTGATTCACTCATCCTTAGTCCTGATATATACTGGGGGCACTAGGAGGGGCTTATATACTGGGGGATACTATGGGGCCATTTGATGTCCAGGGGTTACTGTGGGGGGGGGGTGTATTATGTGTACTGAGGGCACTGCAGAGGTTGCAATTTAAAAAGCCTATGAAATGTATCCATTTTTAATGGCTGTCTTTAAAAATGGATGCAAAACGGCCATTAAAAACAGAGAGACGGCCAGTAAATAGATGCCCACCCTGATGCATAATGGCCTTGAGAAACCACTAGTGTATCTGTTTTTAATGGCCTTTTTTCATGTGAATGTACGTGAAGATTGAAAATGGGTTCCTCTGGCCTGTGGCACAAAATGTCGCTCTATGTATTGACTGCATCATGGCGCTGCACTGCCTGCCTGGAAGCATAAGGTGTGTTCATTGGATGAAGCATATTTTGGAGGGCTGGAACATTTGTACATACTTCACCCAATTTGTGGGAAGGGGAGAGCAGACGAGCACCCGGCAAAAGCCCTGAAGAAAGAGTGTGCTGTAGTTGCTATGGTCCTGCCCATGTTATGCCAGTTTGAGGGCAGAGACTAGTTCAAGGGTGTATCCAAAAATGGCACACAAGAAACAAAAACGACGTAGTTTTTACCCTGCATTACCTATAATGACTGCTGCGATGAGCAGGGATCCTGATTTATCATGGCCGTAGTTGTGCCTCAGTATGGGAACAGAGACCTGGAGCAAGTCTCAAGGGTTAAAATAAGACATTGCTGGTGAATGAGGTCTCGCACTTACGAGGAAAGACATGGCCCACTGCTCCATGAACACACCGCACATTATTCCGTAAAACAATGCCATGTTGTTTGTTCTCTGTCCATGGCTCTGCTATGTGGGAAACGTACAACCAAGAGCCCGTGGTGTGAAAGGAAGCCTCTCCAGCACCGCATTGTTGTCTAGCTCACGTTATGTGGGGGAGTACTAAATCCTTAATAACAATGGATACCCAGGAATTAAAGTTATGCAGATTCTCAGAATATGGTTACTTCTATAATGTAGACATCTGCGTGCAGGGTCTCCTGGAGAGGACGGTGCCAGCCTAACATGCCCTGGCACAGAAGTGTTTTGTATGTTCAATTTCAACAAGCCTGGCTGATACTTTATTCTCATGGGAGATAGGCTGCCCCCAGAACACGTGTGGACATACCCTTAACTGGCTGAGGCTACTTTCACACTGGCATTTTGGCTTTCTGTTTCTGAGATCCGTTCAGGGCTCTCAGACGCGGTCCAAAACGGATCAGTTTTGCCCTAATGCATTCTGAATGGAAAAGGATCCGCTCAGAATGCATCAGTTTGCCTCCGTTCCGTCTCCATTCCGCTTTGGAGGCGGACACCAAAAGGCTGCCTGCAGCGGTTTTCTGTCTGCGATGTGGTGCAGAGCAAGACTGATCCGTCCTGGCACACAATGTAAGTCAATGGGGACGGATCTGTATTCTCTGTCACAATCTGGCACAATAGAAGACTTATCCGCCCTCCTTTGACTTTCAATAGTGTTCAAGACGGATCCGTCATGGTTTTAGAAGACCTAAAACAACCAGATCCGTTCATAACAGATGCATGCGGTTGTATTATTGTAACGGAGGCGGTTTTGCAGATCCATCACAGAGCCACAAAAACCGCTAATGTGAAAGTAGCCTAACCTGTTACATGTGCACTTGGCAGCTGAAGGCCTCTGTGTTGGTCCCATGTTCATATGTGTACACGTTGCTGAGAAAAATGAAGTTTTAATAAATGCAAATGAGCCTCTAAGTGCAACGGGGGCGGTGCCATTACACCTAGAAGCTCAGGTTTCTCTGCAATAGCTGCGTCCTCTGCACTTTGATTGACATGACCAGACCAGTTGGAAATGTTTTCACTGCCTGGCCCTGTCCATCAAAGTGCAGAGGGCAGAGCCACTAGGTGTAAGGCCCCTTTCACACGAGCGAGTTTTCCGCGCGGGCGCAATGCGTGATGTGAACGCATAGCACCCGCACTGAATCCTGACCCATTCATTTCAATGGGTCTGTGTACATGAGCGTTTTATTTCATGCCTTAGTTCTGCATTGTGTGAAAATCGCAGCATGTTCTATATTCTGCGTTCTTCACGCAGCCCTGGCCCCACAGAAGTGAATGGGGCTTCAGTGAAAAGCACATTGCATCTGCAAGCAAGTGCGGATGCAATGCTTTTTTCACTGATGGTTGCTAAGAGATGTTTGTAAACCTTCAGTTTTTCACACGCGTGATAAAAACGCATCAAAACGCATTGCTCCCGCGCGGAAAAAACGGAACGCAATTGCAGACAAAACTGACTGAACTTGCTTGCAAAATGGTGCGAGTTTCACTGAACGCATCCTAACGGTAACGCCCCTGTTGCTCCTAGGGGCTCATTTGCATACATTAAAACATGGAGTCATTTATTATCCAGTAATACGCCAATATTAGGTGTATTTCTGGCGGATTGCGACTCACACCAGCGTGGCGAGGAAGGGGTCAGTCCGGGAGGCCCGTCTGATTCATCATTTTCTAGGCCTGGTTTAGGCGTAGCAAATGGTCTAAATGGAAGACAGCAAGGAAGCTATTTGACATTTAGACTGGCGCTGAATGCGCCAAAGTTATGTATAGGCCTGCGCCTCTTCATAACTTCGGCAGATACACCGCCTGATATAGGGGTTATTAAGACTGGGGTCTAAAACGCCTGCCTTAATAAATGACCCCCATCATTTTTCTTAGCAATGGGGGCACATATGACCAACACAGCCTTCCGCTGCCAAGTGCACATGTAACAGGTCAGCTGGTGTCATAGGTATAAATCTGCTGACAGATGCAAATTGCGGAACCGCAAAACATTGATCCCAGCCGTGTGCTTCCTGCATTTTGCCATAATAGAACAGTCCTATCCTTGTCCTATGCTTGTACAAATTATGGATATGTTCTACATTTTTGAAAATGCCACGGAACTGACATTGAAGTGAATGGGTCTGCATCCATCCCGCAAAAATGTGGAACCAATGGGGACTAGAAATAGTCATGTGCGTGGGCCCTAAGACTGTGGCATCAGACTACACGTGATTTCTTTGTAGTCTGTAACCATGGGGACCAGTAGGTTTAAGACTTTTTGCACGATTCATTTTTTTCACTTGGAGATTTTACCTACAAAGGAGCTGTAAATACAGAATGGTGAATATTTTCAGATTTATCTCATTTTCTTTTTTGGAGACTATTATTCGTAGTAGTAATTTGTATGCTGTGTTTTCAGAGACCTGGTAATCTGTGTGAGGCCTCGCGCACACAGTCGTTTTAGTTCTATGGTCCACACACCACAGATACTTTCGGCACTTTCCGTGGTCCCTATTATAAAAATGCCTATTCTTGTGTAGGGCATGTTCTATCATTTGCAGAACGGCTGCACAGATGAGGACAGCACACTGATAACAGCGGTGTGCAGTATGCATTTTCTGCAGGCCCCATAGAAATGAACGGGTCTGCAAAAAATGCCGAACGTACACAGACCCAAAATAGGGTCATGTGCATGAGGCCTTTGTGTATGGTTTTAGTAGCAGGATGGCTTAGAAAGGGAAATTTCCACTACTGCAGATACCCTCTGAGTATTCCCCCTGGGTTTTCTACGTTCTCCTGGATGGACGCTGCAGCCCTCGCTCGGAGCAGAGGTGGGGGAGCATTATGTGGAGTGTCTACTATAGAAGGCCACGGTATTTCCTAACGATTTCAAGCTTTTGCCTGTTGCATTATGCTTCAGCCGACTTTGGTTGTGTTTAACTATTTTAATGACATTTTTAATGCGACTAATTATGCACGCTTCGGCTCCTAAGATGAATGTAATGGTTCCTTAAGCACAACCTCAGTGAAGATTGTGCCATGATAAAGATCTAAACTGAAGGCGTTTTTTCCTTGTCAAAACATTGTTTTTGGAAGGAGTTGGAAGGACTCAGCTATTCCAAGAAGTTCCCCTGGACTTGCAGAGGCCCGCTATGTGTTCTTTGATGTGAGCTGCTCTCCTCCATTTAGGCTACTTTCACACTTGCGGCAGAGTGATCCGGCAAGCAGTTCCGTTGCTGGAACTGCCTGCCGGATACGGCAAAACGTATGCCAACTGATGGCATTTGTAAGACTGATCAGGATCCTGATCAGTCTTAAAAATGCCTGATCAGTCAGAAAAATGCATTGAAATGCCGAATCCATTTTTCCAGTGTCATCCTGCAAAACGGATCCGGCATTTTATTTTTATTTTTTCGGTCTGCGCATGCACAGACCAGAAGGACGGATCCGGCATTCCTATGGAAAAAAATGCTGGATCCGGCATTAAGGTAAGTCTTCATTTTTTTTTTTTGGGCCGGAGATAAAACCGTAGCATGCTGCGGTTTTATCTTTTGCCTGATGAGCCAAAATGACTGAATGGAAGACATCCTGATGCATCCTGAACGGATTAGGGTACTTTCACACTTGCGGCAGGACGGATCCGGCAGGCTGTTCACCCTGTCGGATCTGTCCTTCCGCTGTTTTGCCGGACCGCCGCTCCGTCCCCATTGACTATAATGGAGACGGGGGCGGCGCTCCTGCGCAGTTCGCGGTCAGTGGCCGCCGGACTAAAAAGTCAGACATGCAGGACTTTTAGTCCGGCGGCCTTTTGCCGTGCACTGCCGTACTGTGCCGGAGCGCCGCCCCCATTGACTTAAATGGGGGGGGGGGGGGGAGCGGCGGCACGGCAAAACAGCGGAAGGACGGATCCGACAGGATGAACAGGCTGCCGGATCTGTCCTGCCGCAAGTGTGAAAGTACCCTTACTCTTCATTCGGAATGCATGGGGATATACCTGATCAGTTCTTTTCCGGCATTGAGCCCTTTTGACGGAACTCGGTGCCGAAAAAGAAAAATGCTAGTGTGAAAGTAGCCTTACTAGGAGGCTATCACTGTAAGGTCCAGCATCAGACTTCATGTCGTCAGCACCAGAGATGTAGATGTGGCCTTAGGTATTTAGCTCTTCTACAGAGTGGAAATTCTTACTAGTGCTTTACTTCTGTGGAAATGTCATGACTTCAGTCAAGGATGATGCAAACACATGTACGGGAAGGAATGTTAAAGCTATAAGGCTCCGCTCGCAGCCACAAACACATCCGAAAACTGCTCTGAGAGAGTGTCTGCTGCGTGGTGGCACAGGCTTGGCAGAATGTGAAGTGGCCTCGATAAGGACACTTGTCTGTGCCGTGTACAAGCAGCCAGTCCATAGAGAGTAAAGGAGGGGCACTGTGCTGGATGCCCTACAGAGGGTATGTTTTTTTTAAAGCTCATACTAATTATGCCCTCATGAGTAGGAAGGCTATATAAACTAAAATCAAAGCCCCAAAATGCTTAGGCCTCTTTTACATGGTCAGTATTCGGTCAGTATTTTGCATCAGTATTTGTAAACCAACAGGGGAACCTACAGAGAAAAAAGTATAATGGAAATATCTGTGCCGCTTCTGTTTTTTTGGACCCACTTCTGGTTTTGGTTTACAAATGCGGATGAAAAACACTGGCCCTGTGAAAGTGGCCTAAGGGTTATTTTTGGGGGAAGGTGGGGCATGTTTTTGACTTTAAAGGGATTCTGTCATCCGGATTTTAGCTACAGAGCTTTTCACATCATCACATCAGTCTCCTAGATTTAAAACAGGGATACTCAACCTGCGTCCCTCCCACGATACCCTTCTTTAGGGTGACAGCTGTAGGCTGTCAGGGAATGATGGGAGTTGTAGTTTTGCAAGGTGGAGGGCCGCTTTTACTCATATGCAAATTACCTCTGTAAGGAGTCCAAGGGGCTGTCCCTCTGGCCGTTGGAGCCCAGCCGCGCCAATTATCTCGGAGCCCAGCACTGCCCCGCTGTTAATTATTCACTCTTCTCCTTGCTGACTTTTTTTGTGCACCAAAATCTCTCTCATGCGCCCTGGATCCACTCTTCCAGGCCCGCGCAGTGTCCTGGCAGCAGCCTCACCGAACCAATTGACATCACAAAACTTTCATAGTGACCCCTACCATTGACTATGTTTGCAGGTGATATATAAAGTGGAAATGGAGCCTGGGCTAGTCATTGTGATCTGTCATGGATGTACCGGCTGTCTTTGTGTGTTGGCTTTTAGAGGGTTGGGTTTCCTTCTTTATCTCAATATTTTGAGCAATTTGATATCCCCAGTCTCTGATGGATATATAGACCCCTATCCATATTTGTTGTCAGCTGAACCCAACGTATTGATTTCCATGGGGAGCTCCTGACTTTCCACTGACAGACTATGTTGGAGGGAAAGAAAGATTGGGCATTTTGAATTTCACAGTCCAGTCCTTTTGTTCTCCCAGGAGATAGGTCTTCACCAGAGGTATTTGGCAGCAGTTTTCTTTTCTCTTCCTATTGAAAACTCATATATTCTAAGGTTAGCTTCACAATAGCGCAAAACTGTACCGGCAAGCTGATCTGGTAGAGGAACAGCCTGCTGGGGTTTATCGTCTCCAGCATAGCCTTTCTGCCCTGGAGCCCTTTAACTCTAATGGGACCTGGTGGGGATCCAGCCTGTTTCCGGCATTAGTGCTAGGGTTCGGCAGGACAGAAACCTCTGCTTGCAGCGGTATTTGTCCGGCCGAATCTCTGCACTAATGCTGGAAACAGGCCTATCTCCGCTGGGTCCCATTATAGTCATGGGACCTGGAGGTGGTCCGGCAGTTTCCATTATGCCAGATGCGTTGGACTCTGGCAGGCTGTTCCTCCACCGGATCAGCTTGCCGAATCAGTTTAGTTCTAGTTTGAAACTAAGCAAAACTGAGCATGTATGGGGCTGTGAGGCCAACATCTAGTGAGGGTTTCCGGGCACCATAGGAATTTTTTTGTGCACCTGTTAAGTGCTAAGCTTGGTTAGGATAATTCTGGTATAAATTATTAGGTTACAGCAACGTGTTCAGGTTTCTTGATGGAATTTTGGGATCATAAAAGGGCGAGTAAGTATTAAAGACAGATACTGCTTCTGCTCTTTTTTGAATTCACCCCTGCTTTTGGCGTGGAAAACTGCATCAAGAAACCTGATCCTGTGGCCGTACCCTTATGTTGGCAGGTTTTACTGCAGGATTATGGACACTGTCGGTCTGGAAGGTCACTGCAGTCAGGAGATCCTTGTGTTCACCTTCCAACAGTATACATAGGACTAAAAGAGACTGCGCTCGTTCAATTGCCAGATCTTGTCTGATTAGTGTAATTCGTTCAGGCATTCGCTCTATATGTTATCTATTGGGTTTCATCTGATCACGCATGGCCTGTCTTCTTGGGAACTTTGCTAACGTCACCTAAATATCACATTCTGAAGACTTGATCTGAATGAAGTCCTCTGGACGGCAGCTTATACATGTTTTCCTGAGCGGACATTCCACTATTAGATTTGCCTCTGTGAAAAGAAGGAATGCTGGCATCTCACCATGTGTGATCCCTTCCAAGAACACTGGGGCAGCTGTTGTGCCACTCACTACTGGACTTCTTGTAAGATTGGTTTTGGCACAATTGTGTGGAACTTTCTTTCTTTAAAGGGGTATTCTGGTAATTTATGTTGTCCACTGAGCATGAGAATGATAACCCCGTGCAGCATGGCAGGTCAAGCATGCAAGTGGGCATCACGACCTACCACTGTTCTCATGGTTGGTGAGGGTCTAATAGTTAGCACCTATCCTGTAAAGAAGAGATAACTTGAAATAACTGGAAACCCTTTTAATATTCAGATTTCTATTTAGTGGCACACATTTATTAAGCTCCCCTTGTCAAGCTTGTCTCACTTCAGAAAATTGCATTTATCATGTACAGAATGTTAATACCAGGCATTTACTAATGTATTGTAATTGTCCATATTGCCTCCTTTGCTGGCTGGATTGATATTTTTTCATCATGTTATACACTGCTTGTTTCCATGGTTACGACCACCCTGCCGTCCAGAGGCAGTGGTCGTGCTTGCACACTATACAGAAAATTCCCACCGGAGTGCGATTGCTGTCAGCCAAGAGTGCAGGGGGAGCAAAGCATGGCGGTCGGGGATGATTTTCTAGTCATTGTGGCAGCCTATTTTGTCTAATCCTGTTGTAGCTTGTTGCAGTAATGGCGGCTGGATGGTTTTTGGACTTTGGTTGTTGGGTAAATACTTGTAGAGATGTGTTGTCCTTTGTTCTATTAAAATATTCTTAATAACTAGATTGTATGGACTCCTTCAGCATATTACTGTCTTGGATGATAAAAACCATCAACATGAATTTTTATTACTTCTACCTACTCTACATTGACAGTCTTCCATCATCGTGGCATTGGGTAGATGAGACCCCTCCATTTCAGTGGGATCTGCTAAAAATGTTATTTGTTTAAGGGCAATCAGCCCAGTTGTGTGGAGAAAGGAGAAAGATGTAAATCGGCTGGATCAGTCTAGCGCTAGATAAGTAATATTAGGGAATCTGAAGACACTCATTGCCCCCTGCCTATGTAGAGCTAGCTCGACCTACCAAGATAAATGAGCATAGCTGTGGCAAAATCAGTTTTGTCGATGGATGTAACTTCTAGACAATTATTTGTTGCTTAAGGATGACCTATAAGTAAGTATAGTAGTAGTCACATCTGAACCAAGGCCGCCCTGCCTAATAAACACAGTATTTTATATATGGCACATGGTAGATTAGGGTCCCTATTAAATATGTTTGCGTTGAGGCACCTCTTAATTTAATGTAGTAAAGGGCTTATACCTATCTGAGACATCAATGGCATATCTTTAGGATATGCCATCAGTGTCAGACAGGTGTGGGTCCCACCTATTGGACCCTCTTTGTCTCCAGAACAGACCCCCTGAAGTGAAGAGTGTGGCGTGCTCTCCATTCACTGGGAGTTCTGAAAATGGGCAAAAGTCCCATAGCGGTGAACGAAGGGTGGCCTCACTTGTAGGAGCCCGTTCTGGAGATAGGTGCAGGTCCCACCTCTGGGACTCTATCTGACACTGATAGCACTCCTAGGGATATGTCTGAGAGGGGCATCTCTTTCCTTCATGAATTTTGTTTAGTCATTTGATTCCTGATTTTTAACAGGTTATTTCCGCAGACCTTTCCGCAGTCCACAGGTCATGTGTGATTGATGCAAGTCCCACCTCTAAGACCTGCAGCCATCTTCAGATCGGGGGTTACCTCTTCCTGGCTGTTTCTGTGTCATTATGGGGGGACCGTAGACATGTGGCCCCCCTTCCTATTTGCACAGCACATGGCGATGTACATGGCTGTGGGGCAGTGAAATGCTTCGCTCATCAGCCAGGCTGTGCTGTCATTGCTGGTATTTTGTCATTTTCCTCATTGTCAGGACGTGCGTTCAGTGTGCGTTGCTCCGGGGTGTTAATGTGCGCTTCTTCTCTCTCTACAGCCTCTGCTCCGGCCAGCGCTGTAAACAAGAAGCGGGTCGCTCCCATCAACCACTGCATTTTGGAAAAGAGAAGTGTCACAATGTCAAACATTACTATCGATCCAGATGTCAAACCTGGAGAATATGTCATCAAAAGCCTCTTTGCAGAGTTCGCTATTCAAGCAGAGAAAAAAATTGAAGTTGTGATGGCTGAACCCCTGGTAAGTGCTCACGACATCCTTTCTGTATGATGACTGGATTTATGCCAGAATTTAAAGGGTTTATGCCATGTAGTATGTAAATACATGACAGACATAATATACCATATGACAACCTCTTTCTAACAAAGCTAGAACCAGCCCTGTACCTCACATGGATCCAGAGCTCCTCTATTTGTTGCTCCATTTGCTCTGGTATACTCCCACTATGTAACGGTCACAGCTTCTAGTAGTGGCAGTTAAAGGCTGAAACTGAGCATGTGCGACCACGTCAGTAAGTGGACTTGCACATTACTATACAGATTAAACATCGGGGAAGCCATTATTATGAGGTAAAGTGAATATCTCGCAATTGAAACATTTTTATAATAGAAAGTAAATTACAACAGTACCCCGTTTTTCATTATGAATCCTATTCAAATGATGTTTTAATTGGTTGTTATCCTTCAAGGGCCTTTCAGCTAGATCCAAGATCCAGCCATGTCACTGGACCTGCGGAGGGAAACTGATTTACCTGCTCCTTGCAGCTGGGTTCTGGTTACTTCGGTTTAATCCCCGACCCCCATCCCTTCTCCCCCGCTACTGCTCTGCTCTCGCACCCACCGGTAATCTTCTATTTGACTGGCTGCAGCAGTGATGAATCACGTGATGCATGGATAGCAGCTTTGGCCAGTCAGTCATTGGCTACAGCGGCCATGTGACTGCCATGAAAGTTTATCAGGAGCCAGAACCCAACATTGTGGAGTAGTTAAGGCTAGTTTCACACTAGCGACAGGGAGTCTGACAGGCTGTTACTGCGTGTGAACAGCCTGCCCGGCTCCGGTTCCAGCATGTTCCGGTGGCCAGCACGGCAGCGCACGCCTCGAGGCAGCCGGACTAAAAGTACTGCATCCCTATAGTCAATAGGGACGGAGCAGCAGTCCGGGGGCACACGTGAACTAGCGGTAGGACGGATCCGACAGGCTGTTCACCCGCCGGAACAGCCTGCCGGAGTCCCCTGCCGCTAGTGTGAAAGTACCCCAAGGCTGTTTCCCTCCTCAGGTCCAGTGACGTAGGTTGGCTTGGCTGAAAGCACCCCGAATATGGAGAAATAAAAATCAGACATCATATAGCACATAACAATCTCCTTCTAACAAAGCCAGAACCAGCCGTGTACCTCACATGGATCCAGAGATCTCCACATTCATTGCTCCAGTTGTTGATTTATTTTAGGCTGGCAGCTCAGGGGACGTGTCCTTTCCCAGAGGGTGTATTCAGATCCAGGTGGTGGTTTAAAAAATGTAGAATATTTTTCATGCCACAACCCCTTTAAATGCTGGCAAAACTTAAATGAAGCATATATGTTTGTTTGTTTTTTCTTTACGGTCATGCTTTATACATATATTATTACAGGTCTGTTATCTGTGCTAAAATGCTAAACTCACCATTATGTACACTTCCATTACTTCATTCTTTCAACCTACAATTGGAGCTGACAACCCCTATGATACGGACCTGTGCCACTGAACATAAAAAAAAAAAAGAAGACGCCAAGGTCTCAACGGCGCTCCGTTCCTGTCCGCTTCCAGTCTCTGCGGGACCAGGAAGCGGCTGGGTGACGTGATCGCTCCAGTCAATCATAAACCTCCATGATCACATTGACTAGGACGGTACTTCACAGCTGTGATGTAACGTTATAACGGATGGGGCCGCGGAGGCCTGTGATTGGCCGCATTGGTAACAGCACCCAGCTGCTTCCTGGTCCTGCAGAAACTGGAAGCAGCCGGGAACAGAGCAGCGGTGGGACCGAGGACAGGTGTGTTTTTGCTACCATGTTATCAGATCCTCCAGGAGCTAGATACATAAGCAGCTACACAAATTCCTTTCAGGTCCTATTCGTTTGTTACAATTTATCAGTGTAGCTAAAATGTATTATGTCTAGTTGAAAGAACTATTCTGTCCGTAAGTTTCCATTCATTTACAGCTAACAGAGGGGGAAATTTATCAAGACCAGCTTTCTCTGCTGGTCTTGATATCCCCTGCCGAAGGAAGGCACCTAATTTATGATGAGGCGCAGGACTCTTAAACGGAAATGGCAACTCAGCAATGCCGTAATTTCTGACTTGTTCCATTAAACTGGCATACATTAAGTAAAATTAGTGGGGATGACTGGCCATGCCCCCTTTTGGGAAAGTGGCGTAAACTGATAGATATGATTTTTTTTTTAAAAAGTTGCACTTGCGAATTTTCAACGCTGCTTTTCAGGCACAAGGAAGATAATAAATCTACCCCCATAATCCCTAAAAACGGTGCAGAAATGAATTTCTACATGAATTAAAAGGCACATTATGTTTTTTTAAGCAGTTATGTTTTTTAATATGTTTATTCACGTAAAACCGGCAAATCTATAAAATGCAGACGAAGCCAGACCGCACTGCGCTAATTCCAATCTATATATTTACATGATCAGTAAATCAGTCCTGGCATCTGTAATATGTAAATGTGCTATCATGGAACTAAACACACATGCTTTTTAGAACCCAACCAGCAGAAGGACCCGGCTTCGCACGGGTATATTTCATCTGTTTCATTTAATGTTTGTGTGTTGTTAAAAGATATCAACAGTATCCCCCATAACAGTGACCTCTACAGCACCCCGCTGCCTTAACAGTGACCTCCACAGCAGTTGCCCCTTAATAGTGGTTCCTGCCCCTTTAACAGTGACCTCCACAGTGCCCTGCCCCTTTAACAGTGACCTCCACAGTGCCCTGCCCCTTTAACAGTGACCTCCACAGTGCCCTGCCCCTTTAACAGTGACCTCCACAGTGCCCTGCCCCTTTAACAGTGACCTCCACAGTGCCCTGCCCCTTTAACAGTGACCTCCACAGTGCCCTGCCCCTTTAACAGTGACCTCCACAGTGCCCTGCCCCTTTAACAGTGACCTCCACAGTGCCCTGCCCCTTTAACAGTGACCTCCACAGTGCCCTGCCCCTTTAACAGTGACCTCCACAGTGCCCTGCCCCTTTAATGCTAGGGCTACACGACAACATGTGTCGCGCAACATTTTGTCTCAACAATTTTTATAATGCTAGGCTGATAGGCTATGGTGTCACACTGCGACATGTGACATACTGCGACACAACAGTTGCAAAAAACCCATCCCAAGACGTCGCGCGACACATGTAGCAGTGTAGTTGTGCCCTATGTGTCGTGCAACATATTGTCGTGTGACGACATAGCCCTAGCCTACAGCTGACCTACAGCAGTAAAGAAAAATGGCTGGGTTGTTATGGAAACCTGAAGTAAAACTGTGAGCTTCTATTGGCTGATAAGGGACACGTGACCGTGTGTATGGCAGTTGGGATATGAAGAGAAAGACTTGCAGACTTGTATTGGCTAATGCAGGTCATTTTTTGGAAATATCCTAGAGAGCTGAGACCCCCACAAGATTTCATTCCAGGTATTAAGGGATGTGCATACCAAGTTTCGTTGAAATAAATAAATATATATATTATAGAAGAATGGCGGCACTGACCAAAAATTGGCTAGAGAGATTGGGTGCACGTGCACTGGGGAATGAGCTGCTTGCCCCTTGGTATATAAATAGAAAAACGAACAGCACTCCTGGAATCCACAGAAAAGGTTTTTCTTTATTCACCCATGTGAGGCTTGAGAAAGGCTCTAGTTCAGAGTGGAAACATTGCATCACATGGGTGAAAAAAGAAAAACCTTTTCTGTGGATACCAGGAGTGCTGTTCATAGATAGAGAGAGAGAGATATATATATATATGTGGACTGCTTATCCTTTGGGCCGTGCACCCTTCTACTGATTGAACCCTTTATGGGAAAATTGTGTGCAAAGAGGTATCTCCAAGAGCATGAGAACCGTATCGCTGGCGCCACCTTTGGTGAGTGACTCCCTATGAGTCAGTCAGACCATTTACCAAGCCTTGGAATGTGACAAGGACATGTAGCCAAGCAGATATTTGACTTGGCTATTTTCCCTTGTCATGTTCCAAGGCTTGTTAAAAAATTGTACAGACTTTGACTCATAGGGAGCCACCTCCAAAAAAAGCCCCCAGTCAAACGGTTCCCTTTCTCCGGAACATACCTCTTTGCATATGGCTTTGAAATGTAGTTATGCCTAATTTATTTGTTTTTTGCCCCTACTGCACATTTCATCCACCTCGGCACTGGACAGCCTCTGCTCCTTCCATTGTAAGGACCCATCAGCTCTCCTGACATGTCTGTTTTAGTAACCACTTGCTTTTGTCATGCCGTAACTACTTGTACATCTATTCTTGTAACTCCTATATTGTGCCATTCCTCCATTTTTCTTACTAGAAATTTATGAATGGATTGCTTATTAGGCGCTCCTCGTTGGGTTGTGTCTATTGCGCAGTCTGAACATAATAACAGAGAAAAATGCCCATGTGGGCCTAAAGGTCCACCATAGATGTCGGCGAGCACTCCTTTTACCACAACTTTTCCCCCCTCTACCCCCATTTACGGTCAAGCTTTGGTCAGCGAAGTGTGAATGTATTTTAGGTGAGGATATGACAATATACTGCTGCCAGATTCCTGCAGTGATGGCTTATTTCACGTGGGAACAGGATCAGGCATGTTGAAATCCAATCAGTCCATCATTCACCTAATCTGTATAGACATCATGTTTTTGATTAAGTATATTATATTATTATTTTTTGTATTTCACTTTATTATACAGCGTTGACATATTCCACAGCACTTTACAGACGTTACCATTGCTTGTGGTCCCCAGGGGCTCACAGTCTTAAAGTGGTTGTCTCATCATAGACAATGGGGGCATATCGCTAGGATTATGCCCCCATTGTCTTATAGGTCTGGGTCCCACCACTGGGACCTGCACCTATTTCAGGAATGGAGCCCGGCAAGGTGGTGGCTGGAGGACCATTGTATGGTGCCATATCCTGTCTATATTTTACTAAGTGGCTTAACAAACAATAGGAATAGGAGTTACAAGTAAGGCCATGCCTATTTTTATTTTATTTTTTACCCTTATTCTTCTTCTTTGTTTATTTATGAATAATTAGTATTCATTTCCGAGAACAAACCGAACTGAAGCCTCGTTTGTATTCAGCAAGGTGACATAACGTGCCTCTGGCATATTAGAAAAGCTTCCAGGGCTCCCAGTGGGGCCCATTATAATAGTCATTGTGCACATGGCAACTCGGTAACCTAATGGGAAATCTGCAGCTTGAGACGTTGTAAAGGTATATCAGTCATTCAGCGGTGAGGGAAATTCAACAGAATAGGCCCCGGACGACAAGAGAGAGAAGCCAAGTTGCGAAAGCTGAAGGAAATGAGAGCGGAAATAAGACCGCGCTCAGAACTTGGTCAATGCCTGGTTTTTAATGTTTACTTTTTTGGGTTTTATGTAAATGAAGCTTATTCATAACGGTATAACGGGAAGTTATGCCACGTTCTAACATAGATCGTCTTTCACTTCCTTACCCTCTCTGGCTGTTGGATACAGCACCAGGAAGAGCTACACACAGGATAGAAAGAAACCAGGGATTTATTCACATGGTAAAAAATGACCAGGAGTAGAAAAAAAAAAGCATGGGGAAAATTGTACATGAGGTAAGCAACTAGATGAGCACCTCTTTCATGACTGGGCCAAAAAACGGCCTGAATGTCCAGGCAATTTTTCAGATTTTTTTTGTTTGACTAACAAAATAATGTTTTTTACTTAAGACTTGGGACTTTTTATTTTCATGGGTTTTTTTTGTAAAAGAGATCCCCCCCCCTTTTTTTTAGGTTTCATTTAGGGGAAAACCGCTAATTCTTAAGAAGTCATTTTTTTAATTATAGCTTTTTATTTCTTAAATATTCAAAATTAATTATTGCAATGGGTTCCCTATTTTGTGACGATCATTTTGATATATAATATGCATAGGTTTGAGTAAACGGGGAGACTATGATGATGCTTTCCGTTAGCGACAACATTTATTTTTATTTTTTTGTTTCACTGTTTCCACTGTTATTGGGACGTCCACAGGAGCCCCAGTTACAGGGGAAAACAGCCCCTTGTGGGGGCATGACACACGGGCAGTGCTCCTCAGGGCCTCCTTAGACCATGCAGCTCTGCCCATGCTATAGACACCCACAGCGGTCATGTGACCGCAGGGACTAACAGAGGAAGCAGCTCGGCCGCTTCCTGCTCTCCATACCTCGTTCACTGATCTCCTGCCGGCACAGGAGAAGGCAGAAGCAGTAATAAACCGCTCGTGTCTTCTCCTCAGGGTCCCCGCTGTGTCTGTCACCTGGGACCCAACCTGCTCCTTCCAGATTATAATCCCAGCGCTGCCTGACCGTTTATATACATGGTATATCTGCACAGGGTATGTGCAAATAGGATGTATATAGCCAGTGGGCAGTCGGGAATGGATTAACAACCATAGTAGGCCTGGAAAACCCCGTTATTAAGGGGTTTATGTTCGCTTGTCCTATTTATTTGCACTAACTACATAGGAACTTTTTTTTGTCAATGTTTTAGCTAGGAGTTTTTGATTATAATTTAGCTAATCACTCCTGTCTTGGTCTCACACATCCGTCCGTTTCCTTCGTCAGTGTAATAATTGCGGTGGGTAATGGACGTCTTGATGTCTGACATTTTCAGTTGTTAGTAATATCCCCATAAAGAGGTCAGTTGTAGAGAGCTGGACGTCATGGCCTTTTCACCGAGTAGCAGTTCGGCTCCTTTGTATGAAGCACCTGCCTGGGGTTGTTGAACACAGACTCCGCTTGTATAAGGCTGGTAGTCTGTAATCTGCTTATAAAGAGCTTTTTATCTGATATCCAGGTGGTTTGTCAAGAAATCCTTTCAGAAGTGCAAGGCAGGTGTCTGATCCTGTGCACGAAAACCTCCATTGTTTGCTCAGTACAATGACTCCATAAAAAGACCAGTACTGTGGGGTGAAAGCTGGGCTGATGTGGCTGCGGGGCAGATAAATGCACGGCGTTGTGCCAGGCACGTCATACAGCTGCTGCATGTACTGCACCTGTTATATGGCGGCCAATATACAGTCCTTATCTTAGAACAGTTCCCTGCCAGTCCCTTTAGGGTCATCTGCCGTCTACCAGTAACTGCTCTACGATTACAGTCATTGAAGGCCATATAAACCCAAATGACTTTGGAGAGGTACGCTTGGCAGCTGAAGCCAGCACACTTCGCCCCATCTCTATTGGTGTCCCCACTTCTGAGATATTCGCCCTTTTATTTTATGCAAATGCACGTAAAGCTTCTCCTCCTTAGGCCTCCTGCAAACGAACGTGTGCGACCCGCAATGCACGAACACAGTCCGTGGGACAGCCACAGCGGATCGCTGACCCATTCACATGTTCTATCTTTTTGCGGAACGGAAGTACGGGACGAAACCCCACGGAAGCACTCCGTAGTGCTTCCGTTCCGTACCATTCCGCATCTCCGGATTTGTGGACCCATTCAAGTGAATGGGTCCACATCCGTGATGCGGAATGCCCACGGAACGGCACCTGTGTATTGCGGATCCGCAAATGCGGTCCGCAATACGGCAGTGGGAAGCACACGTTCGTGTGCAGGGGGCCTTATGCTGTGGAGGAGATTGCAGCATGTAAATGCAGAGGTCTCCTTCATTGACGAGCAAACGATTGCCAGCAAGGAACGTTTTCTTCATGACAGTCGCCTGCAGAATGCGCCCATGTAAAGGGATCTTTAGTTCTATGAGACTGTGCACACAGATGGCACATGGACCATACATACGGTCATGTGAATAGATCCAAGGGATAGTCCCATCTCGGTGGCGGTAACAGCATAGCGTGCTGCGCTGTATGCATAATTCCGATTTATTCCTGCGGGAGCCCTCTATTTGCATGGTGTGCACTTGGACTAGACTCTGCTTCATTCAGTATCTGATACTTAGCAGTAGGCTACCACGTGCATCACATCTCTGCTTGCTGTGTGCAGTACAGAATTGCAGCAGCCTACCTGAAATTCATGTCTAGTGCACTCATCTCTGTCGCTCACGTTATGTAGGACAGAGAGATGTTGGGATGTTCAGTCCCTGATATTTGCTGGACTTCACCCATGTCTTTTTGCTCTTACCGGCGATTTCCTTCCATGTGCACTTTTCTTCTATCTCTACCAGTTTTCTTCTTAAAGTAAATACCCCATCTTTTTATTGCTGCAGTAAAATATTACTAGGTCCAGAGTCCTCGGTTTTACTGGTGAGGCGGTTACCCGGAGCGTTTGCTTAGTTGCTATTATTTCAGTTTTGATAATGTGGTTAGATTTATGTGTTGTCCTGTGCATACTACTACTACTACTACTGTTTTACAAGAGGCTTGGTTTATTGAAGGGATCAGTGTTCTCAGGGTGAGCTATTGATAGTCCTGTCTGTCTTAGGGGGCCCTTAGGCCAAACGAGCTCTGATCAACAATCAAACAAGTCGATCGGAGCTAGCTTCAACAGCCTTTAGACGGGTCAATCAAAACTGTCGGCGAGATGTACAATCATTGCTATGATCCCCCCCCCCCCCTGCTCTTTACATGACGTCGGCAGTGCATTGCCTGTTACACTTGGGGTTGTGCTGCTGACCTGCTCACCTAAAAATACAATCAGCCGTCAAACAACCATTTGCTTGTTTGTTGGCTGATTTTGGCCAAGTGAACCTTGCTATGAATGTATGGTCACAGATAGTAACGCATCTCCTTTTTTTAAATCTGGTTTTATTTTCTGATTGTAGCTTTTTTTATTCCATTGCCTGAACATGGTGATGGGGGCGGCCATCTTGCCTGAGATTTTCATAACTGCATTTAGAAAGCATTAAGACAATTGCTTTACAGCAGCCCCATGGTCCATAGACACAATGGTCAGGAGGGGACCTCATTGACTTCTGTAGGAGAGTTTTCTAGGCATGTTCTGTGCCCAGTGCAGAGGTCATTGTACAAGGAAAGAATAGATAAGCTGGTGGATCCTGTGCTATCTATACACAGAGGTGATATCTCCTTATCATTACAGGCAGGATTAGAATGAGTTAACTGCAGTAAAGTGGTCTTTACAGACCAAGAAGTGGCACCAATTATTAGACCTAGTGGCCAGTGCTAAAACTGCAGGAGTTTATCTGTATTTTTTTTTTTTAAATATATGGAATACATGTAAAATTAAAAACTACATAAAAAAAATATTTAAAAATGTTAAACATTTGGCGTACAATGTACGCATTTTATGTTGCAGCCTTTTTCTAAAATGAAATAAAAAATATATGAAGTTTTTACTAACATTCTGCACTTCATACCCCATAATGACAAAGTGAAAAAAGAATGTTTTTGAAATCTAAAACCAAAAATCTAAAATAAAATCTTGCATTGACATAAGTTTAGACCCTTTGCTCAGGACTTAGTAGAAGTACCTTTGGCAGCGATTACAGCCTCCAGTCTTCTTGGGTATGATGCCACAAGGTTTGCACATCTGGATTTGGGAATTAGCTGCTATTCTTCTCTGCAGATTCTCTCAAACTCTGTCATGTCTCCGATCTCTACAGGTAGTTTTCCTCATGGTTTAGTTTTTGCTCTGGTATGCTTTGGCAGCTGTCTGAATACTGTACCTCAGGACGTGGTCACGGCAGGAACAGTAGATAGTTTTGAAAAGAAAAGCTTACATGAGTTCTTAAAATCAAATAACATTTAAAGGGACACTGACAGGGCCAATAAGCATATTGAGGTATATATATGGCACTACAGGTCTTATAATGGGTATGACAATCATCTAAGTATCCCCCCTGTCCACATTATACATACAGTAAACTTTAAGTTTTATAACCTGCTCCAACGGTCTTCAATCTGCCCAAGGGGCGGCGTTTCACCTCTCTTGCGCCCAGCCAGCCTCCCCCAACTGCCGCTTTGACGCGCCGCCCAGCTCATGAATATTCAGTTTGCTGGGCGGCTTCTGCGGTCCTCGCTCTGAAGCGCTGCGCTGAACAGTGCCCTGCGCATGCGCCGGATCTTGTGAAGTCGGGGACAGTAAGCGCCGCCCAGCGAAGTGAATATTGATGAGCTGGGCGGCGCTTACTGTACCGGACTTCACAAGATCCGGCGCATGCGCCGGGCACTGTTAAGCGAAACGCTTCAGAGCGGGGACCGCAGAAGCCGCCCAGCAAACTGAATATTCATGAGCTGGGCGGCGCTTCAAAGCGGCAGTTGGGGAGGCTGGCTGGGCGCAAGAGAGGTGAAACGCCGCCCCTTGGGCAGATTGAAGACCGTTGGAGCAGGTTATAAAACGTAAGTTTACTGTATGTATAATGTGGACAGGGGGGATACTTATATGATTGTAATACCCATTATAAGACCTGTAGTGCCATATATATACCTCAATATGCTTATTGGCCCTGTCAGTGTCCCTTTAATACTTGAAAATGGGTAGAAGTCTGGGTCTGACTGGGTCACACCCCACCCATCCCTTGGTTGAACTTGATGGACTTATGTCTTTTTTCAGCTCTCTCCAGAGATCTTCTTTTGGGTTCAAGTCAGGGCTCTGGCTGGGCCACTCGAGGACATTCTCTGAGTTGTTCCTAATCCACCCCTGTGTTACCTTGGCTGTGTTCTTAGGGTCATTGTCTTTTTGGAAGGTGAGCCTCTGGATCAGGTTTTCATTAAGAATATCTATATGCTTTGTTCCCTTCACCTTTCCCTTAATCCTGACCAGCCTCTTAGTCCCAGCTGCTAAATAATATCCCCACAGCATGATACTACCACCACACTTCACTGTAAATATGGTATTGGTCAGTGCCTGGCTTCCTCCAGGCTTGATGCTTAGAATTCAGGCCAATCTTGGTTTCATCAGACCAAAGAATCTTGTTTCTCATGGTCTGAGAGTCCTTTAGGTGGTGGTGTGTGGTTTTTTTTTTTTTTGTTTTTTTTGTGACAGCTCCAGGTGGGCTTTCGTGTGTCTTTTACTGAGGAGAGCCTTCTTTCTGGATAGCCTGCCATAAAGGCCAAGTTAGTGGAATGCTGAGGTAATGGTTGGCTTTCTGGAAGTTTCTCATGTCTGCACACAGGACCTTTAGAGCTCAGCGGCAGTGACCATTAGGTTCTTAGTCACTCATCTTACCAAGGCCCCTTTTCCCCAATTACTTGTTCCAAGCTAGTTAACACACCACACATCAGTGGTTTGGTCAGTGATTTCCATCAGTGATTGTGAGATAAAACTACGAGTGGAGGCGACAGAGAGAAGGTGTAATGGAAAGAGCTCCACTTGTTCTGTGTTTTTGACTTGCACCTGGTTTTGGCTCACAATCACTGAAGTGTGGACTGGGCCTAAAACTTGGATAATAAGTGTCAGTCTTGGTAAATCTGCCTCAATGTGCATTGCCTTATTAAGGTGCCAGGGTCAACATTTTGAGCAGTTCTCCACCTGTAGTTGATTTAGGTCTAGGATTTCTATGCCAGTATGATCGGTGTCTGCTTCTCATGTCCAAAATCTAGTAGTAGGAGACAATGACCGACTATAAGCAGTGTCAAGGTAACCGATCATCACTGTGTGGCCACATAGCTGTATATTGGGTATATGTCTACAACTGCCCAGATATCCCCTACAAGAGAAGCCTTCACTAAAGGAGCCACTTAATGTTCTTGTAATCTGGTTTAGCCTTGTAAGTGTTGTATAAAGTGTTTTGAAGTAGTAAAGATGTGTTTCATAGCTCAGTCAATCCATTATATAGCCGTGTTCCTTTATGGCCTTGTCAAACTTTTTTTTTTATTACGTTTTTTACTTTTCACATTTTTTTTGCTAAAAGAATTACACTTATAAAGCCAGCCTGTGAGATTACAGCCAGTGTAAGACCTATAAGCCAGTACTATAGTATGTTCCCATGTATAAAGTAATCTGCATTCCTAAGAGATTGTGAGACTGAAGGCTGCAGTAAAACCATATTGACCCAGCCCTTTGGGGACACCATTGGCCATGAACGGTCCCATTTGGCCTACTGATATTTTAATAAATGTGGTGTTCACTGGACAGATTCCTGTTGTCTGCATGTGTTCTATACCTTTAGCTTGAGTGGTTTGTTCTTGCTTTTTTAGTTATTGTATTATTTATATTTACTGTGCTTGAACTGTTGAGTCATGTTATATTGTATTTAGCCTGGGCGGCACCTCCACTTATATTTGGTAGATACTTGTGCAATATTTGTTTAATAAATCAAAAAAATAGCACTCCTATTCAGGTCTGCACCAAATGAGTATGTTTCAGATCTTATCTGATATATAGAGCCAGTATACACCGCTTGTGTATTTAATACATACTTGCCAATGCTTGATGGTGGTTTTGGGGAGATGCTCCTTTTATTAGATCATGCCCTTGCACCCCTCAATGCCCGTTTAGCTTACGGGCAGGAGTCTGATGTGACACCATCCCAGCCCTACTTACTGTACGATTAAAGCAGACCTTCATTCAGCACCCAGCAGATTTATTTTCTTGCTCTTCCAGGAGCCTGGGAGGTCTCCCCTTTTTCCAGGCACTTCCCAGATATTCTGGTAGATTTGCAAGTGTAAAGTGGAACATTTTGGGTTAATACCCTTTATCGGGCATAAAAGCAGTGTTTTTTTTTTTTTGACCCCGTGATTCCTTTGTTGTCCTGTTCTAAATAGAAGCACTATATGAGGTGCTGTCTCTGCCAAGCATATTCTTCATCTCCATAGCTGAGGATTTCCTATATCTGTAATTCATTATTTTACTTGTTGCTTTTTAAAGGATGACACTGTTGACTCAAAATAAAACCATGAGTCCTTAAAAGGACTGTAGTACACTTTTACTTTGCAAAAACATACCTTTTTATTGCCTTATCGCCTTTCTAATACCCAGTAAAGTGCTTTGATGTACATGGAAATCAAGCACCAAGTCCATAGGTCTGTGTTTTCTTTAAAAGAGCTCAAGCACACCTGATGTCTTTACCCTCTCACAGCGATATCACTGATCCCCTGCCTCCAGGTCTTGCGTAGACTAACTGTCCGCCTGCACATTACAGCATGTACTATGGACATCGGCTTCACATGTACTGCGCATGTGCTCTATACAGAGCTGTATAGGGGTGTAAAGCACACAGTGTGCTGTCCGCATCTTTATCAGCCCCAGTTAAATGAATGGGTCTGGATGCGGACGCGTAAATACGGTCATGTAAATGCGCCCTAATTGTATTTCTCAGGTATAGAGGGTTTATGAGCAATTGCATTTAGGTATTTGTTAAGAAAAAACATATGAGTTATAAGGACTTTTGTGCACAAACGTATTTTTTGTCCGTTCCGTTATTTTTGCGGCCTGCATGCGGAATCATTTACTTCAGTGGGGCTGCAAAAGACTGAAATGACTCCGTCTGCATTCCATGGCTGTTATGCAAAGAAAATAAAACGTCCTATTAATGTGCGCATTACGGACAAGGATAAGACTGTTCTGTCAGGGACGTGCTGATTGCAAAATACAGAATGCACTTGTCCGGTGTGTAATTTGCAGACCGCAAAACAACAATGGTCGTGTGCATGAGCCCTAAGGCTCATCTATCTGCTCCAGGTTGACTCTCTAAAAGTAAAATCGGACCTGTTTTTATCATACGCTGCAGTTTGGGTACAGCAGGAATATTCAGCATTTGCTCTGTATGAGGAGATCTGTTTTGCAGGTTAGCTATGCATTTATTCAGATTTCAAATGCCACGGTCTGCTGTGTCAGATACAAGGTGTGCTCGTGACAGCATTCAGGATTCAAGGGATCATCAGAGTGGTTGCACATTTTAATTAGGAATATTTTACATGGCCCTGTTCAGATTTGGCATGTGACTAATACGGAGGCTCTGAGACATGCTTCTACTGGAGTTAAAGGGGTTGTCCACTTTCTGGTTACTGTTGATGAATGTGTATGTAAGATGTCTATATGGCACTTAATAATATGTTCTGTGCTCTTTTCTATATTTCGTATGCCCCCCTTGTTTGCCAAGTCTTTTTGTGCTGTCCACTGGGTGGTCCTGTCCATAAAATGGCTGCTGATGGAGGGTCATGTGACCAGCCAAATGGCCATCATCACAAGCCATTTTATTAACAGGACCTCCATGTGGATGCTGTCAAAAAATGGGAAGTTTTGACCTATTTTAGGTCTAGCAGCCTGTGTAAAAAATGCAGGATTTTAGGATTTTTTTGTTTTTTTTTTTTAAAATACAGATAGTGAAATGGAAAATTATAAACCAAATTACCAAAAATTCTATAAAAAATATTCTTACATAAAAACGTGATTTAAAGGGAACCTGTCACCAGTTTTATGGTGTCCTAACTAAGGGCAACATAAATAAGTGACTGATTCTCTTAGCAAAATGCTGGGTCACTTTCTTTAATTGACCCAGTCAATCTGCCAATATCTTGTATTGAAAAGCTCCAGCTGATAATGATGAGTCATGACTCCCCGCTCACCTGCTGCTGAGTGACAGTTAGTTTCTATATGAATCAGCAGCAGGTGGGCAGGGGAGTGGCTATATCTCTGAATGAAATATACGCTGGACTCAATGACATCATGCTGGACTCAAATCAGCTCATTAGCATGCGGCATCTTTGTGTGGATATACGAGGTAACAATCTGTCACACCATAAGTGAATACATCTAAGGCACTTTTTAGTAGTTGTTGATTGTATATAATAAGTTAGATTATAATCAAATATCCACATGACAGGTTCCCTTTAAACAATAGATCATTTTCTGATGACCCTTTTACCAACCTCTGGGCAGCTATTGGTGATGAGAGTATGGTGACTTGTTATGTAGAGAGAACCCGCCTCCTCCTAGATGTCCATATTTTCAGTACAAGACAACTAAAAAGTGAAATGGGCAATAATAAAGTACGGTAATCCCTTTTTTTTCTGTTTGGTTGGTTTCCTGCTGTTATTTGGAGACATAAGATTCCTTGTATTTCTTAAGATCCATCTTTATTCTTGAATTAAAAACCAGTCCGGTTTCCTCCAGTCTCTGTTGGCTGCGTTGGCCAGCATGCCCCCTGAGCCCGGGCATGTTGTGTGTTCGGCAGGGGATTGATCCTCGGACAGTTCTTGCTGTTATGTTTATGCTCGAATATTGATATTCTCATAAGGAATTTCCTGGAACATGTAGATTGTATTGTACATACGGTAGATTCTTCTTCAACCTTGGAACATGTACATTCTTGGCTTTATATATCCTTTTAATGTCTGGGTGATGTATTGATGGAGTTTGGAGGAAGTCAGTGACCCATCTGCTCAGGTAAGCATTTACACTACACCATGGACTTTTAAAAGAAGTTGTCCCCATTCAATGTCCTTGTGTAGATCCTAAGTAATGAATAATGTTTACCATTTACATTCTGTAAAAAAAAAAAAAGATCAAGGGAAGAGTTAGGACATTTGGATCATATGGCGCCACCTGGTGGTTGAAGGGTACAGTATCCTTCGCGTCCAGCTACAGTTTTTTGTGCAGCTGAGTGCTTCTGGACGCACACTCTCAGTTGTTCTTCTTATAGCCAGGTCACTGTACATCCTGGCTAAGAGATATCTTTCCGGTGGAGGGCATACTGTGGATGTCATACGGTATCTATCATTACCACTCTTTATCCCACAATTTCTACTGGTAAAGAAAGAGGGGACTATATTGTTAGCTGCCAGGGGTGGGGTTAGGTGGGGGACTGATTCTGTTCAAAGCCTGGCCATTAGCGCAGGTTAACAGCAGCAGAGGAAACAAAGTCTCTATTTGTTGTAGAAATGATATATATCACTTTAAACAGCTATTACCATTATTGGACTTTTATTTTGCAAATTATTTGTGATGAGAGAATAATGTGTTTTTTTTATACTAGCTTTCTGCATCTGCCACTAGAGGGCATGTAGGAGCTTAGTGCAGTAGCGGTCATTGCAGGTAATGCTGGATTCACGTTACGGTTTTCATTTTGCACACTGCGTGCAGGGTAGTTTTTTTTTTTTTCTTTTTACAGGATCCTTTTTTTCTGTTCTTCTGATGAAACAGAAGAACAGAAAATAAAACGGTGATGTGAATCCAACCTAACCAGCATGTTAGTTGTCCATATCTGCACCTGTATATACAGCTTTATTACTGCATGTCTGTTTTCTTATCTGTGGCGGCCCTTTGGTAGAAGGTCAGTTATTGATGTTTCACCTTTGATCATTTTTTCCTTGTTACCACCTATCCTTTACTAGTGCGCCATCTATTTGCCTGGTTTTAATCAGGGTGGATAAAAATCTATAATAAAAAATAAATAAAAAGATTTTTTTTTTAAATTTAAATCTGATTTTTTTTATTTATTTAAAATGAGGAAAATATATTACCATCCAAAGGTTATTCCATCATGATATAAAGATTAGTCTTTTAATTTTGTAGAATAAGGCTGTAATTGTTTAATTTTTATGGTAAATAAATTCCATTAATCCATTCACAATGTCATGCTCTTCCAGAGGTTTTTGTAAGATTATTGGGCAGTTTCTCTGCCTAGAAGATATTATCACAGATGCTTGGTTTACTTTTGCAGTTCTCAAAACTGAATTTGACTCGGCAGAGATCACATGCCTCTTCACAGCAAAAATGTTATAACATAAACAGAGTTAAGAAAAAGACCTTTAAAGGATAACTAATTCCACAGTTTTGTTCCCTGTACTGCCTACTTTTACCTGTGCTTAAAATAGGGTTGCTATGCAGGTCCGTCTAGGACGGAGGACGCAGAAGCACGCAGCGTGCAAGGTCACATTTCTGACAGCCAGGGAATGTAAGTAAATGATTAAAGCCAGGTCCTCCCCAGCAGCTGATAACAGTGCCTGGGCTGTGTGCACTTCTCCCTGTCCCCGCGCTTGGCAGACGCTCCCTCACTCAGCAGAGCTGGAGAATGCAGAGTTGAAGCAGAGCAGGGAAGGGAGATCTGCCGTCTGCTCAGTGTATAAATGAAAGCAACATGTGGTAAGAGGACCTCTGTGCTTCAGGAGATTAACCCTTTAGGGGGGAGGGCTCTGGTTACTGACACTTTTGTTTAGGAGATGCATTGTGGGTAGTGAGGTCAGGCGGGATTAGCCTCAGGGTGAGGGCAGTGGCGGCCATCTTAACTGAATAGTGAAATTGCAGTTTTATGCAGACTGGTTGCTAAGGGCTGAATCTTATTAAATATGGGGTAAGTCAGTCTAATAGTAACTGATTCTGGAATATCATGTTATCTACTTGCATATTATAAGTTATACCAGCAAGAATTAATCTTTATGTAGAAAACTATGATTTAAATCAAGCCTCACTGACTAGTGATTTAAATTATTTAAATCAGTTTGATTTAAATCAAATCCACCCTGATTTTAATTACTGCTTTTATATTACTGCAGTTTTATGAGCTTATTCTGTATAATGAGAAGATCAATTATTTTAACATAAATTTGTGTTTTAGACCCATGAGATGTTGTGATAACTGATTGAATAATGGAATTGACAGATGGGACTAGTAACCAATGTTTTAATAAAACACGGGAAAAAAAAAACATGGCATTTTGGTTATCCCTTTAAAAAAGATAATTTTTTACTGTGTGACTACCCAAAATATTCCAAGTTTCGATTTATTTTAAAAATGCTGTTAAATAATGATGGCGCCCTCTGCTGTTCTTTTGAGTCTTTCCCAGAATGTCCACCTATTGTGGCAGGGGGAAGTTTCTTCTAGTGCACTGATTCTTACCGGCTGGTCTACTCAATAGCAAGGATCACTCTGTCCTGTGTATACAAGAGGATCCAGGCGATGGGGCTGAGCTACTGCTAGGGGCCTGACTAGTTAGTAGGACTATACTAGTTCCTAGAAGTAGCCAGACAAGTGTGCAAAACAAGCCAGGTGATCAAGACAAATGTCTGCAAATAAGACCATTCCTATGGGTCTCATTACATCCTACCTGCCCTGTTATCAAGAGACGTCTAATAGGTGAACCTTGTCCAACATGTTAATACCTGCAGGAGTGTACTAACAACCAACATGGCTTCTAGATTACGGAAAACCGCAATCATCATTTTGTTTGTCATTACTCTGAGGGACCGTTTTTATTATTGTGTGGAACATGAGTTTTTCATTGATGACAACCTTCTTTTTGGTTTGGGTAAGATGAGCAGCATGGTGGCTCAATGTTTATCACCGTTATCCTGGATTCAGGTCTAACTGAGGACAGTATGGTCTCCCTGTGTTGGCCTGGGTTTTCTCTTGGTAAATGCTCTTTATCATTTTAGTCCTGTAGATTTAGTTTAAAACAACGGGATCGTTCTCTGCTGGCCCTGCCTGTTTGCATTTAAAATCTTGCGCCTGCGCCGCGGCTGTACCTGTCTTCAATTGGCGCAGGCGCACTGAGAGGCGGCCGCTCCATCCTCAATGCGCCTGCGCCGGGTGTAGATGTGACGTCATCAGCGCAAGCGCATTGAGGATAGAGCGGCCGAGCAAGCGGCCGCCTCTCAGTGCGCCTGCGCCAATTGAAGACAGGTACGGCCGCGGCGCAGGCGCAAGATTTTAAATGCAAACAGGCAGGGCCAGCAGAGAACGATCCCGTTCCCTGGCCCTGTCAATCACAATGTGGAGGGGGCGTCTTTACGATCGGAGGATGCGGCTGCTACCAGCAAGTAGCCGCCCTACTTGCTGGTAGCAAGGTAATTAGCTTATTTTAAAAGCTTGTTTTAAACTAAATCTACAGGACCAAAATGATTAATTTGATCATGTAGCCATAAATCGCAGTGTAGGGATTATAAGTAAGCGAAAAAAAAAAAAAAGGTTTAGTCGGGTGACAGAAGCCCTTTAAGGGGTATTCCAATCTCAACATTTATGGCATATCTATCTCTACCTCAAGAAAAAGCTCCCACCTCGCTAGTAATGGAGGCGCTGGCCCTTGTGCAGTTCTCTGCAGCCACTTGTATTGGAGTCCTGATAGAAGCCAAGTAACCGTGCTCCGCTATTTTTACAACTCCCTTTAAAGTGAATTGAGAGAACCGCCCATGCTTGGCCAACTTTTCTCCACTCATAGTGTCGGGAGCACAGGACCCTGTCGGCAGAGCCAGAGGTAAGAGCCACAGATATCAGACGTATCCAGTGGGTATGCAATAAATGTTGAAATACCTTTTTAACTATACATGTGCTGTTGTAAGTACAATAGCATCTTAGTGATGCCAATGCATTTAAAAAGTGACTGCAACTAAGTAAATGTTCTCATTTCCCAGTAGTGCCACCCACTTAAAGGGACGCTTGCTTGAGAAAGGGGTATTTTTATTTTTTTGGGCTGTTTTTCATTTTGGCAGTTTTATGCTGTTGATAATTAAATACAAAATATTTCTAACTTTCTAAGTAGAGTATCAATTCTCATTTACTGCTGCTGTGAGAGGAGGACATTATCTGTGAGGTAATCCTCATTATAATACTTTTTTTTTAGAATTCAGTACAGTATGACGGTTCTGTTGTAATCTTGACAAGCCCAGATAAAGAAGCCCACAGAAGAGCACTGCATTGATTAGTGATTTAATGCTCTCTAATTATTTCACACACCTTCTCACTCTCTGGCTGCAGTGATGGCCTGACTGAAAGTTAAGCTAAAGGCTGTATTACACAGACGATTGTCGGGAGTGGAGCGTTCCCTCCCAGCAATCGCCTGCTCGCTACCGGAGGAGACCACTGCTATTGCATGCAGTGATCTCCTCCGCAGCATGGGGAGGAGTGATCGTTATGCCATTGCTCGTCCCCATGCTGTAGAGTAGTTTTCCAGGAGCAGATCGTTATTAGACAGCACAATCTGCCACCTGCAAACAATAATTTTTCAACATGTCAAAAGATTTGAGATTGCCCGATGATCAAGCTTGTTCATTGGACAATGGCGGCAGAATTGCACTGCAAGATGATTGCTATGAAGTCATCCAGAGAGCAGAGCTGAGATTCCTAAACTATATATAGAGTCAGAGCAGGGATAGGCCAGTATTTCAGTATGCCGGAGGCTTAAACCCTGCCCCTCTACCTGTTGAGGCTTTGAAGTATGTGAGTTCATGCACCTGCCATTCTGTAGCCAAAGATGGAGAGGACTGGGGGAAGGAGAAAGTTAATTGTCTGTAAGATGTCTCATAGACTTCTTATAGTAGCAGTTTGTGGATCACCTTGTAGACATAGCTGTGTATGCATGATAGATTTTATGTTTTTCAGTGTCCCTTTAATATGTGACAGTAATAATTTTGATGGAAGTGTCTCTTGAAAGTGCTATGGCAGGAAGCAGAATAGAACGTTGGATTTCAAAAAATGATATCCACCAAAGCTTTTCGCTTTTTAAAAGAATAAATAAAATTACATATAGATGATTAAAGGGGTATTCCGGTAAAGTAACTTAATTTTTGAAAAGGCTGCAAGCTGTGACCCAACCAGAACCCATACCTATACATTTAACCAAAGCTTCAATTAACCTTGCAATCCATTTGTCTAGCTCCTGTGTGAGCCTGCAACACACTGAGAGTATCATGGCGCCTGATCGTCCCTCACAAAACTACAATCCCCACAATGCCTAGCTTCCCTGCTGTGAGTGTAGATGTTTACTGATTGGCTGCCTGATATACAGTCCAGACACGCCCCCTCTACTCAGTAATCACCAGCACATTAACACTACCTATCAGCAACACACTGAGCATGCTCGACCTAACAAAGGCTCAGAACTAGGTCGATGCCATGGGAATTTATGAGGAAATTGTGGTGGGAGGAAGAAAACTCTTTTATAACTACTGAATGGTAAATATGTGAAATTTACATTATATTAGGTAATTATTGATAATGAATTAGTCTAAAGCATAAGTTATATTTATGGTAACCGGAATACCCCTTTTAATATGTAAAAAAATAAATTAGAAGACCCGGAGCAGGTTTTCAGGTTTCCTTTTGTCTTTCTGTTTTCCAAGTAACATTTAGGGTAAGTGGACATGATGGAATATTATCTTTTAATTTGCCTTTCGAATCGATGACCAGAATTTTCCTCCATTGCTTTGTATTACAATCTGTCTTGTGCATGACATGATAGTAAAGGCCTGGTGAATTTTTCAGTAGCATAGAATGGTGATGGATGCATCTGCCACTAATCCAGGTTGAAGGTTATGCTGTGAGCAGGCCATTAATGCTTCATTAGATCGCCATAGCAGTATATTTCGTCAGCCGCACGCTGCACGCTTGATCTTGCTGTATAAACAATATCTAATGGATCCCTTGAGCTGTGGGTTGTGTTCTGCACACGGCACATTAGGCAAGTAATGCAGGCTTTTGTTTCCTCTGATGCAAGCACATTATCTCTACCCTTCCTTAAATACAACTCTAGGGAAATGTCGGCCTTCCTGTGTTGTATGTCTCATTTATTTATCAATCTTTCTTAAGTTGGAGTCAGTGGTTTTCCTTTGTTCTCATTGATGGCCTTCAACTTGTGCGCACACTTTATAGAACCAAGCGTTGTGTGGAATGGCGTGGGGTAACACCACCGTAATTATTGCATCTCATACACTACTACATACTATCACCATGTACAGGGTTCTGGCTTGTGTGAAGAGAGAGTATATGGACCATATCAATAATGAGTCACATTTTATGTATTTGAGTCATTTCTGTTTTTACCTTGACCCAAAGGAAATATTGCATGACCAAATGTGAGACATTTATGTCTTGATCCAATTGGCATCCATGTGTAAATGTGGAGTAAAAGAAAATCACCACTACATTCCAGTCTAGAACATCCTCTTTTGACAACCAGTAGGAGGACCACATAACGGCACCTCTGGAAAGAATTTGGCATGCAGATATAACATGGTGACCAGCAGATCTTGATGTTTTTTTTTTTGAAGTTCTACAAAGCGAGATCTTCATCCACATGGGTTAGTGGTTCAGTCCGCTGTCACAAAACATTTCTAGTGAACATAATTTTCCGCTGGTTAATCATGTAGAACCATGTCTGGACCAGTGCCTTTTAGTTTGCATGAGTCTCACCTACCCCTCACACACTTCTTAACAGCTTATAAACACTTGAGCAGAACAGTCATGGGTGTGGAGCAAATGTCTCTATAATGGAGATGTTTTGTGCATCTGATAAAGGGCCATGCGAACATATTACAGCAGCTTCTCTCTGTGACACACGTGTCTGCCTCTAGCCTCCTGAAGATCATATAAAGGGATCCCCCAGCCGGAGGTACCTGTGAAGAAATCTGTACTTGCCTGCCTCCTCCTCCTTCTTCTCTAGCCTTGTGGTTCCTTGACTCTCTTTACTGGACTTCCGGCCCCCGTATGTAATTTTGGGTTTATTGTCATTGGTGAGTGTTTTGCAAAGTAACATCCAGTTTATCAAGTAAATTTCTATCAGACCTTTTATATTACGTTATACTATGACTAAACCTGCCATATTTGGTGGGAATGGCTGACCATCTGACATGTATGGGGATCTTCCGCTTCGTCTCCGAAGGATAGTATTGGGAGGGGAGAAGGATCGGGCGCTTTGAGTTTTAATCCTCAATTTATTGATTTTTTTTGGTCTTCTGGCAGAGGCTATGTTACCTCACCATTTAGTCGAAAAGAGGCTGTATATTTAAAGGGCCCTTTACACTGGCCAATGTTAAGGCAGGTTTGTATGAAGGCTACTTAGCGATAATCTGCCTGTTGTGGGGTTTCGCTCTGGTACACAGGATTAGAGGACGCAGTATAGAGGTAACAACAAGTTCTTTGGATCAAACAGTTCAGTGTTTTATTCACACTTTAGGCAAGTGACAAAACAAGCAGTCATAATCAAGCAAAAAGTCACCTTGCAGTGTTAGTGGTAATTCACACCATGTGGCAATTCTGCCTCAGAGTCCTTGAGCATAGCGGCATCAACCTGTTTTCACGCCAAACAGGTAGCAAGCCTTCATCCAGACACAAGGCTTCCAGATCCCAACACATAGACACGACTTCTGAGCCCAGCTGCCTATTTAAGGACAGCCAGGTGCTGCCAAAACCCGGACCGGCACTTAAAATCCAGTCCGGTATTTGACCTTACCTGGCTGTAAGTCAACCCAGCAACACATGCTGGGAGGAAAATACCTGTTTTCCCAGACCAAACCACTCACTGTGTCACACTGTGTAAAGGTACCGCTGATTATCTGATGAATGAGCGAAATGATCATTCATCGTAGGTAGAGTATTATAGAGTCTTTCTGCTGACAGATATTGAAGGTGTATGGGCACCTTAAAAGGAGTCTGTCACCTACATAACATGTTTTAAACTGATGATATAGCTCTGTGGGAGGCAGATCCATAACACTGATGGTACCCATGTTTTAGTTTTTCAGAGCCTCCAAAGTACCTAAAATAAAGTTTTAAAAATATGCAAATTACCTATCGTAAGTGCCCAGGGGCGGAGAGTGTGCTGCAAGTAAGGCTCCCCGCCTTACTTGCTCCTGACTCCTCCCCTCTGTATCGTCCGGCCAGCCCTGTATCCTTACAGCGTGCACTGGGCACTTGCAGCACACTCTCCACCCCTGGGCACTTGCAATAGGTAATTAGCATATTTTTTTAACTTCATTTTAGGTACTTTGGATGCTCTGAAAAACTAAACATGGGTACAATCAGTGTTATGAATCTGCCTCCCACAGAGCTATATCATCAGTTTAAAACATGTTATGTAGGTGACAGACTCCCTTTAAGAGGTGGCCTCCCTTTGCCTTGTGCAGTAAGGCATCCATTGGGTCTATTGCAACCTTTTTAACTTTAGGATATTCTGGGGACAGGCAAAGAACTGCATATATTATAAAATCCCACCGCGATCACGTAGCATTTTATTTTAATGCAAGTCTAAACAAAGCTTAAAGCTGGAGATAGGTTTGGGAAGGATCAGTGGGGACTCATCATAGCTACCGGTTGTGTCTAAAGCTGTCAGCTTGTCTCCTACAGAACATTAACTATTTTCCTGCACTCAGTGACAGGAGGATTGCTTACGCATTTTCATTGTCTTCTATCCTCCTGGAAATGATGAAATTGTAATATACCAGCATTTGCCTACAAAGTGCTCTGGAATATTTCAACCTTCAGGCTATGCAGACTTCGTATGAGTGTTCGTCACAAGGTGTAAGCAGAAAAATCCAATATCTGCTTATTTTTAGTATTGTTTGCATTGCAGCTATAGTGCTGGCCTGGTAAAATGATATGGTTACTGTGCAGCAGTGCAGAGGCAGCAGAATATTCTCCTTATTACTGCAGCCTCTGCCAGCCATGACCTTCCTAGACCATCACTGTTACTCAAAGCAGTGGCCAGAAGACTCCACAAACAAGCAAAATCCGAGATACTGCATCACGAAGTTATTACTAGCAGAAGTACCCGTCTTCGCACGGGTATATCTCATCTATTTCATTTAATGTTTGTGTGTGTTAACAGATATTGACAGTATCCCCCATAACAGTGTCCTCTACAGCACCCCACCCATTTAACAGTAAACTCCACAGTCCTGCACCTGTGTCAGGGCCCCACAGAGCCCTGACACCTTAAAATGGGACCTCTACAGCAGTCCACCCCCTTAAAGGGAACCTGTCACCAGTTTTATGGTGTACTAACTAAGGGCAACATAAATAAGTGACTGATTCTCTTAGCAAAATGCTGGGTCACTTTCTTTAATTGACCCAGTCAATCTGCCAACATCTTGTATTAAAAAGCTCCAGCTGATAATGATGAGTCCTGAATATTTATGAGCTCCTGACTCTCCCCGCCTACCTGCTGCTGAATGTCTACCTGCTGTTTTTTCCATATGAATCAGCAGCAGGTGGGCAGGGGAGTGGCTATAGCTCTGAATTAAATATACGCTGGACTCAAATCAGCTCATTAGCATGCGGCATATTTGTGTGTATATTATGAGGTGACCATCTGTCACACCAGTAAGTGAATACATCTAAGGTACTTTTTAGTAGTTAATGATTGTATATAATTAGTTAGATTATAATCAAATATCCACATGACAGGTTCCCTTTAACTTTGACCTTCACAGCAGCCAGCCCCTTTGACAGTGAGTTTCACAGCACTCCACTCCCTTGAAAGTGACCTTCACAGTACCCCGCTCCCTTAACAGCGACCTCAGAGTACCCTGCTGCCTTAACAGTGATCTCCACAGCAGTGGCCCCTGCCCCCTTAACAGTGTCCGCCCCTTTAAAAGTGACCACCACAGCGGCCTGCCCCCTTAACAGTAACATCCACAGTGAACGCCTCTTTAACAGTGACCTCCTCAGTGCCCGCCCCTTTAACAGTGGCCTCCACAGCGCACTGCCCCTTTAATGCTAGGGCTACACAACGACCTGTGTCACACAACATTTTGTCTCAACAATTTTTATAATGATAGGCTGTGGTGTCGCACTGCAACACGACGGCTGCAAAAAATCCATCCAAGATGGATGCATGTAGCAGTGTAATTGTGCCCTATGTGTAAGCAAGACTGTTAGCCATTGGAGTGACGTCCTAAAATCATATCCAGAAAAACTATTCACCTGTTTTTTGTAAAAAAAAATAAAAAAATTACAACGAATATTCACTCATAGCTTGTTAATCTATAGGAAAACAATTTGATGGAAGTGTCCCTTTAAGTCACTAACTAGTGGCGGCTGGGAGTTTTCCATTCTGTGTGCATCTCATGCCACGGTCAGCCTTTCTGACTGTCGGTTGTCGTCAGCATTACTCTGCAGTTTCTTTCAGCGGTGGGTCGGGAATCTATTTTGTATGCTGGTAGAAGGATATGCTTATCCCGTGTGTTCAGACACAGATAACAACATATGGTCTTTGAGGATTTGCTATAGTAAAATTCATAGTAAAAGACTTTTATTTGTAACATTTAGGGCACATTCACACAGTCACGATTATCCACTCTAATCCAAGGGTCACAGATTATCCTCAATAATTTCCTATCATCTTTCCTCTCTGAGGTACAGGCTACATACGTGATGAGCTGCAATAACATGCCATATTTTACCGTGAATAAAGGACAGTCCTAAGATTAGTTCACATCCTTCCAGGTCTTCTCCTCCATGCTGTATGGTGACCTATTGTGCCAAAGCTTTGTACAGTTGGTGATGTGGGATCCTTTTACATCGGCTGAGGTTCAGGGCAATTATCAGGGAGGAACGTTTATATGAATGCTCAGTACTGATATTTGCTACTCATCGTTTGTGGATGGCACATTGCCTTGTGTAAACAGGGATCAGCTGAATGTGTGTGGGGATGAATGACCATGGCAGTGATTGTTCATCCCCGTACAAAGGAGATGACTAGGTATCGGCCACAGGAGGACGGTCTTGATGTTTTACATTCACTTCAGATTTTAATACTTGATTTTGTTTCTTTTCACAGGAGAAGCTCTTATCAAGGTCTCTTCAGAGAGGTGAAGATCTTCAGTTTGACCAGGTGAGAGTCATGACCTCTCGATGTGATATTGAAGCATTGCTTGTGGTTTTATCTGAGACTTTAATGGCATATAACTATGATAGGTCAATGTCAGATGGGTGCAGGTCCCACCTCTGAAACGGGCCCCAGAAAGTGAAGGAGAGTGCGCTGCGCATAATTTCCATGTGCCACTAGGTGTGAACCCAGAAGTAAAAATTAAGAAATATACTAGTAAAAATAACAGTATTCTAGCAGTATTTGAGGGACATCTGTGACCACATACCTGGATGTTAATGTATTCATACATTTCCAGAAGTAATAAAAGAGGAATGGGAGTTATAAGAAAAGGTGCTGCAGAATTGTTTTATGGAGATAAATAAGCTTAAAGTTGTCTCTGGCATCCAGCTACAATGTCTGGCAGTACTCCTTAGAAGAGACCCTTCAGTGGTTCTTCTCCAGCTAAAGGCCCCCATACACTTTAATGCATTGTGGGCTGAACCTACCAAGTCTCATGTTTGTGAGGAGCCCCCAACAGATGATGTCGTGGGAGAGAAGCATCGGGCGAAGTGAGTATTTTTACGTGATCCTTTTAATCTCCCAGGAGATAGGTGGCCTCCAGAAGTGTCTCTTCTCTTCCCGTTGAATACACATACAGGTTTGGCCGAATCAAACATGTATGTGAAGGGTGAGGGTGTCGGACTTGATAGCTGTCCTCCAAACAACCATTCGGATGACAGCTATTGAATGTGTATGACCAGTGTGCTCATAACCAAATACTATTTGATGTATGTAAAGTGCATCTGTCTCATGAAGACCCTGCTAGGACATTGTGGTCACATTTCTTCAGTGCCTCGAGAGATTAGTGAAATAATTCAAGTCAGTGTAATTTAGTGAGATGGTCCTGTCTTGCGCCATTTATTCTGCACTGCCCTTAGCATGCTTTCACAGCAGTGCCATCTCTCCACATGCCGAGCTGTAGGCACGTGCCCCCTGTCCATTAGTGAAGTCTGCAGGTGCCAATAATTGTTTGCCCAGGAATGTCATTACTTTCCCTTTTCAACAATGTGGCTCGCGTTTTATCAATGAAGCGCACCGTCGGGCACCAGGGTTTGTTTGTTATGGCTTTGTGAGCTGTGACTTTGCCAAGCTGAGCCGGCAGTAATGAGGAGGATCGTTGTTGGACCGTCCACTTAGAGCTGGGTCGTTTTGTTAACCATTTCCCCTAAACATTTTTTCATTTGGAGTGGCAATAAAACATTTGTTTAGATTACTGCCCTCATCTTCTAGTGACTACAGATAATAACCAGAGTCGAGTAGAGTATGGCGGCCAGGAGCCTGGAATGCATCGCTCAGCAATCAGTTTTTATGCTTCTCTGCTCCTAAATACAAATTAAAAAAGAATGCGGTGAAGAACATGAGGTCTCAGCAGCTGCCCGAGCACCAGGCTTCACTTTTTTATGCCAGTCATCCGTTTTAATACTGTGTAATGTTCTGTTCTTCACAAAGCTTCAATTGTGAAATCTCAGGGTAATATCACACTGTGCGCTTTTATAAAGTAGTCTGTGTGGACGGTTTTTGGTTTTTTTTCGTAATTCTCTATGGGGGGCCATTTAGTGGCTTCAGCAGTGGCGACAAGTTTAGGTTTTATAGGTTGTTTAGTTTAGAAAAAAACATTTTCATGAATTAGGGAGATCTCAGTTTATGGGGAGAGTGGGACGACCCCTGGTCAGAATACTTCTCTTGACCAGAAAGGTGAGCAGTTACAAAAAGCTCCTCTTGGCCTGGAGGACTTGTCTTCTGCTGCAGGGAAATTGAACCCTTGCCAATAGGTTGCCCCACAGATAGCAGCAGATTGCTGGAGGTCTTGGCACTGTGTTATCTGCTTATTTTCAAGGTGTCCTTCTAACAAGTGGTGATTGTCCAAAGCCTAGAACCAATTTAAGGAGGTGGTACAAAAAATCTTGTCAATTTTCTGTCCTGAACCATCAGCTTCCGTTCCTTCCTTAGTACCACGTGATCACACTTGCTGTATCCTACCTCCTCTTCTGTGTAGTAGGCCTATCATTCCAGAAGAAATCGATCAGGGCATAAATGTAGCTTCACAACTACTACCTGGTTGGCATTGCTAACTGAGCAAAAAAAAAAATCTGGGAGTTTTTCTTTAGCTTTTCAGGGTTAATATGCCATGGGTTTGAGATGCCATTTTTGGCTGCAGGGTTTTTAAGTTTGAAACCTTTTTTAAAACACGTTTCTCCCGAGGAAACAGCAACACAAAAATGTAAGTATTTAACCTAAAAAAAGTGTGGCTTTGCTTTGTGTAGCACTGCCACTAGGTGTGAACCCAGAAGTAAAAATTAAGAAATATACTAGGAAAATTAACAGTATTCTAGCAGTATTTAAGGGACATCTGTGACCACATACCTGGATGTACACTGGCCCCTTGAGTAAAACGCTCTTGATTTCATCCAGATTGTTGCCCACATTGCAGAAACATTCTTATTTTTCTTAAATACAAATTAACTGGTCGGTGCAATGAGGGCATCACTGTTGCACTGAAAGCCAAGCTTCCCCCCCCCCCCCCCCCCTCCCTCCAAGCATGGAGTGACAGGGCCAGGCAATTATGTAGTCTCACCTGGCCTTGTGTTACTGCGTGTGTATGCCAGGGCTAAAGCCACCTGTACTGCGCATGTTTGCGCAGTCACTTTGGGAATCTTCAGCCCTGGCAAGCATGATACTGACCGTGTGAAAGAGGCCTCCTGGTTTCTTTTGCCATGTGTATATATTTATGTGTATAATCTATATATATATATATATATATACAGACGTGGACAAAATTGTTGGTACCCTTTGGTCAATGAAAGAAAAAGTCACAATGGTCACAGAAATAACTTTAATCTGACAAAAGTAATAATAAATTAAAATTCTATAAATGTTAACCAATGAAAGTCAGACATTGTTTTTCAACCATGCTTCAACAGAATTATGTAAAAAAATAAACTCATGAAACAGGCATGGACAAAAATGATGGTACCCCTAACTTAATATTTTGTTGCGCAACCTTTTGAGGCAATCACTGCAATCAAACGCTTCCTGTAACTGTCAATGAGACATCTGCACCTCTCAGCAGGTATTTTGGCCCACTCCTCATGAGCAAACTGCTCCAGTTGTGTCCGGTTTGAAGGGTGCCTTTTCCAGACTGCATGTTTCAGCTCCTTCCAAAGATGCTCAATAGGATTGAGGTCAGGGCTCATAGAAGGCCACTTTAGAATAGTCCAATTTTTTCCTCTTAGCCATTCTTGGGTGTTTTTAGCGGTGTGTTTTGGGTCATTGTCCTGTTGCAAGACCCATGACCTGCGACTGAGACCAAGCTTTCTGACACTGGCTAGTACATTTCTCTCTAGAATTCCTTGATAGTCTTGAGATTTCATTGTACCCTGCACAGATTCAAGACACCCTGTGCCAGACGCAGCAAAGCAGCCCCAGAACATAACAGAGCCTCCTCCATGTTTCACAGTAGGGACAGTGTTCTTTTCTTGATATGCTTCATTTTTTCGTCTGTGAACATACAGCTGATGTGCCTTGGCAAAAACTTCGATTTTTGTCTCATCTGTCCACAGGACATTCTCCCAGAAGCTTTGTGGCTTGTCAACATGTAGTTTGGCATATTCCAGTCTTGCTTTTTTATGATTCGTTTTCAACAATGGTGTCCTCCTTGGTCGTCTCCCATGTAGTCCACTTTGGCTCAAACAACGACGGATGGTGCGATCTGACACTGATGTTCCTTGAGCATGAAGTTCACCTTGAATCTCTTTAGAAGTCTTTCTAGGCTCTTTTGTTACCATTCGGATTATCCGTCTCTTAGATTTGTCATCAATTTTCCTCCTGCGGCCACGTCCAGGGAGGTTGGCTACAGTCCCATGGATCTTAAACTTATGAATAATATGTGCAACTGTACTCACAGGAACATCTAGTTGCTTGGAGATGGTCTTATAGCCTTTACCTTTAACATGCTTGTCTATAATTTTCTTTCTGATCTCTTGAGACAGCTCTTTCCTTTGCTTCCTCTGGTCCATGTCGAGTGTGGTACACACCATATCACCAAACAACACAGTGATTACCTGGAGCCATATATATAGGCCCAATGGCTGATTACAAGGTTGTAGACACCTGTGATGCTAATTAGTGGACACACCTTGAATTAACATGTCCCTTTGGTCACATTATGTTCTGTGTTTTCTAGGGGTACCATCATTTTTGTCCATGCCTGTTTCATGAGTTTATTTTTTTACATAATTCTGTTGAAGCATGGTTGAAAAACAATGTCTGACTTTCATTGGTTAACATTTATAGAATTTTAATTTATTATTACTTTTGTCAGATTAAAGTTATTTCTGTGACCATTGTGACTTTTTCTTTCATTGACCAAAGGGTACCAACAATTTTGTCCACGTCTGTATATATATATATTTCCAGAAAAAGGACGGCACTCCAGCAGGATGAAAGTGAAAAGCTTGAGAAAGGCTCAGTTGAGCCGAAACGTTGCACCGTATGGTCGATTAAAAGAAGCTTTTCACTTTCATCCTGCTGGAGTGCCGTCCTTTTTCTGGATATATTGGTTGGGGTAAGAGGTCGATTCCCCAGGAGCGTGCACCCGTTTTTCTCCTGTGCAGCCAGTGCCGCCATTTTTCCTTTGTGTATGTATGTATATATATATATATATATATATATATATATATATATATATATATATATATATATATATATATATATATATATATATATATATTGAGAGTTTAGTGTGGCAATATTATTAGCTTTTAAATAAGTAGATATATTGAGTGAATGTTAAATATTAGCATGTGTGCATAGTGATAAACTCCTACACCACTTGATAAAGTCCACAGAATCAACAAAATAATGGTTTACGTGCTGCAAATATAACCACCTATTGTGTGACCAGTGGCTCTGAGCCTCCTAATGCCCTCAGGCTCCATACATGTGGCTTACTGTGGGCATCTGCATGTGCTTCACTGCTCCTATGGCACCAGGAATGGCATAGCATTACTGAAGCCATATCTCTGGATGGTTGTCACTTGCCACTATGAGCATAGGAAACCCAGACACAGCACAGTACTATGGTCATGTGTGCTTTTGTACCCCAAGGTTATCACTTTCACAGTTTCATTTCTTCTTTATAGTAATTAGTTGTAGTTTCTTTGTCTTATTTTCCCATTAATACTTAGTATGGCTGAATCCCACCGGGTATGTCTGAATGTGCCAAAATATCCTATAGGCCAGAGCTAGACTAGCTGTCAACCAGACTTTTTCCCTGCTTTATTCAAGGGGTATTCCTAACTGGAGACTTATATGCCATAAGTTCTGATGTGCGCAGGTCCTACCTCTGGGGGCCCCTCCCATTTCAGGAAAAGGCCCACAGTGCATGCACGGCTCTCCATTCACTGCTGGGGGACATAGTGTGCTTACTTGGCTATTTTCTGAGGTCCCCTAACAGTGAGTAGATGGATCCATACATGGAGTGACAGAGCCCCATTCTGGAGAGAAGCGCAGTTCCTGGAGGTGGGCCCCACACCTATTTGACATTTATGGCATATCCTATGACATTAGTGTCTATATGGAAAAACGCCTTTAAGTGAATGGAAAAAGTCATACAGCTGCCACGGTTCCCTTTCACTTCTATCGGAGCACCACGGTTTCATGACTGTGGTATATTACCTCAGATTTTTATCATGCTGCTGATTTTTAATTAGCAGATGCCTCGTTTACGAGGGCCCCTTCCTCTCAGTTTACTGGAAACTGGATGTCCGTCAGTCTCCTGCTAACCTTGTAAACCCATGATCGACTTGTGTTCCACAAAGCAGCCAGTCAGAGGCAGAGAGCAGTGGCCTGAACCAATGATGAGGCAGGGGGTGTGTCTCAGACTACCTGAGAGCTATCGCTAAACTGTAGTCACATCTAACAGCTCTAATAGTCAAGGTAAAAAGCAGCCGACAGCATGGTGTCACTAATTCCTATAATAACGACAGACAACCAATTGTGGATAAATAAGGCTGCGGTCTTTATTAAATCTGGGGGTTAACCAATAAATATTACCACAATAAATTAATCATACTGAGTTTAAATTAAATAAATACCTAACAATCCCTTAAGTTAATATCCGTCCATCCAAAAGACTGGGCGACTAACCCCCCCCCCCCCCATATTCAACAAGACCGCGACATAAACTGGGAGGGCGGGCGGGGGATGGTTCCTTTTTGCTTGAAGATTCAAACAGCCAAGACCCAGGTGAGTGACCGACCTTAAATAGTGGTCCAGTTCCCGCCACAGAACCTCCTGGCCAATCCTTGATTCAGGCTAAAAATAGCCTAAGCCCAGCAACCGGACAGCAACCCTCCTGAGCCAATCACCTGCCGTCCAGTTGCCAGCTTAACCTGAGGAGAAAAACAAGGAGAGAAAAGAGAAGGGGGGGGGGAGAAAACATGGCCATGCCGTAAAAAATGTCTCAATGACACCATGAGGGGCAGGTAGTCATCCTCTGTAGATACTGACCTGCATAACATGTTTTGAGGTCATAATTGGACAGGCCCTTTAACCTTGTGCCCATTCTTATGCATGTGAGCCCTTCTGTGGTTTACTGGGAGTATTATCTGTTGTATGCCCCCCTTATCTTCAGTCTCTAGCTTCCTACCAGCAGTAGTTTACACTATAGCCTGAAGCTGATGTAGATGTTGGATGGACGACAGCTATCACTCCCATCTTCCTCGGACACATAGGCCTCTTTCACATGGGCGTCGCGTGTGAGGGCCGGATAGGATGCGGGTGCGTTGTGGGAAAATGCGCGAGTGCAAAGCGTTTGAATGCATTTTGCACGCGCGTGAGCAAAATCGGCATGTTTGGTACCCAGACCCTAACCCGGACTTCTTCACAGAAGTTCGGGTTTGGGATCGGTGTTGTGTAAATTTTATTTTCCCTTATAACATGGTTATAAGGGGCCTGCGTTGCGTGAAAAACGCACAATATAGAGCATACTGCGATTTTCACGAAATGCACAAGTGGTGCGTGAAAATCCCTGCTCATGTGCACAACCCCATAGAAATGAATGGGTCCGGATTCAGTGCGGGTGCAATGCGTTCACTTCACGCATTGCACCCGCGTGGAAAACTCGCCCGTGTGAAAGGGGCCATACATGTTCGATTCGGCCAAGCAAATATCTGTATTCAATGTAAAGAGGGGAGAAAGCCACTGACAGACACTTCAGGTGGCAGTTTATTTCTCCTGGGAGAACAAGGGATGGGGTGAAAATATTAACTTCTCCTGATCTTTCTCTACCTCACCATCATCTGTTGGGGGAGAGGTATGAGCTCCCCATAAGACTATCTGCTGAACCTGCTGCCAGCAGTACACTAATGTGTATGGAGGCCTGCATTAGGGAGGAACTTGAGGATATCCTTGTTGGGCTTTTCTGTCCTTTTCAAAATGTATATAAGCCCTCACCTTAGTAACTACCCTCCTGAAAAGACAAACGCTGGAGTGGTTGATGATGAACACACTCATCTAAGTAAGGAACCCAGGTAAGTTATCTAAAGGTGGCCATACACATTACTGTCAAGTTCATTTTAAAATGAACAATTTTAACCAAAAATGAGTGTTTTTTGGTTGAAATTTAACAGCAGTCGTTTTAGCCAACTGATGATAGACCATTATAGTCTGTAAAGAAGTCAGCCGTGTTTAATATTTTCGTCCGATAATCAACCAAAAGATCTTTTTTTTTTTTTTTCAAAGAAAAATCACTTGTGGATGAAAGATCTTTCTGTGGAAGAAGGTTCAGAGAAAGTTCTTTCATCCATCACCTGGTTTCAATGAACATGTATGGGCAGTTTGAACTGTAACGTCCAATATGGACTAAAATGTCCATGGCAGAGTCTGTGAAATGGTCGTCCTCTAGATGTTTATTCTGCTGATGTTCAACCATCAACGGACTTCTGTCTAGTGTGTATGGCCACCTTAAAGGGAACCTGTCACCTGGATTTTGGGTATAGAGCGGAGGACATGGGTTGCTAGATGGCCGCTAGCACATCCACAATACCCAGTCCCCATAGCTCTGTGTGCTCATATTGTGTAAAAAAAAACCACAATTTGATACATATGCAAATTAACCGGAGATGAATCAGAGCTTGAAAATATGACTCTTCTCTGGTCACACAAGTAAGATATTACTCTTTAATGTTAATTTGCATAAAAGGCAGGAAATACAAAAATGCATAATACTTATTGAATTCGTCTGCAAATGAAATTAAAAGTGTAATTTATATGTTTAGGGTAACACAATGAATATTTAGAAACGCTCAGTGAGGGTAGCATACTAGAGGTGACAGGTTCCCTTTAAGGGTCATTTTTTCTTCAATGAGAGAAAAATCGAATTATTTTTTATTTAATTAGTGTTTTTCTTTTGAGTCCTAATATGTTCTGTCTGTTTCTTCCCAGGTGATAAGCTGTATGAGCTCTGTAGCAGAGCACTGTCTCCCCTCATTACTCCGCACCTTGTTTGACTGGTATAAACGCCAAAATGGAACTGAAGATGAATCCTATGAGTACAGGCCTCGGTCTAGCACAAAATCCAAAGGGTAATATACTTTTTATAATAGCTAATAAAGATGTTAATAAAATTAGCTAACCCATCATTATATAGATGTCATCAGTGGCAACCCTTGTCCAGATGCATCATGGAGTGGGGGTTGTCCCTCTTTTTTTTTTTTTGCCTAAATGGAGAGCTACTCTGTGACTTTGTTTTGGCAGTCTTGAGCCATCCTTGTATTACATGGGCAGCCATTCATCTAAATGGCTGTCATGTAATAGGCAAATAATTGGCTGGGTTTGGCCTCCCCTGTAAAAATCAGCCAGTTGACGGGAATTGGACCTGTGGAGATCATCCGAACAGCGCGTGGGCCACTATTTGAGTGTGGTTGTCTGATGAGACATTTAACCTTGATAACATATAAGTTTACAATAAGACATGCCTTCTTTGTCTTACAGAGATGAACAGCAGCGGGAGCGAGACTACTTACTTGAAAGAAGAGACCTGGCTGTAGACTTTATTTTTTGTTTAGTTTTAGTAGAGGTCCTCAAACAGGTAAATCCCTGCCATGTCTGCATTGTGTGAGTACAGTTGGCCATATGATGCGGCATCGTAAGTATGGCCTTCGTGATTGAGATGTGGTTATGTACTACTAGGCCAGTAGTTCTGGTGCTTCACGTCATCTGCCATATGCATGGCTGGAGGACATTGTGCAGATACCTGAATGTTTTGCTGAATATAACCTTTTAATCTTGCATTATAGATTCCTGTTCACCCAGTTCCAGACCCCCTAATACAAGAAGTTCTCAACCTGGCTTTTAAGCACTTTAAACACAAAGAAGGGTAAGTCTCTCTATGTCTTAATGTAGATGTTATCTGTCGGACTCTCTAGACTACATATCAAGTGTTTTATAGGAGACAGAGCTGCAGTCTGTGTTGTCTCTGGCTTCTAATCCAGTCGAGGGTTATGTTGATCCAAGCAATAAGTATACATAATTAATGCTGGCTTAAGAGCTTGCTATTTCTTGGTGACATTACATTTTTTGGTGATGTAATGTATGACATCAGATATTGTGTCCTTTACTGTAAGAAAGAAAGGCAGATAAACCACTAATATGCAGATGATGCAAAGCCAAGGTGGCCTCTACTGTGTATTCATAACTAAATACACATATCTCATAAAGTGATGGTAGACTGCTAGGATAAACCATCCGAAGGATGGAAGGGCCTCCCCGCGGATTCAGCACCATGGTCCTTCCCTGCACAATGGTGCTTGACTGTCCATTGTGCTTGTAAGCTGCAGTACAGCTCTGTTCAAGTGAATGGGGGTGACTGCCGAGGTTGGACCACCATTGATTGACCATAGCAATATTCCAAGCTATAACTTTAGGAGATGGAAATACTCCTTTTAAGAATATTTTTTTTTTAAAATTTTTATTTATGCAGTTTTAAGGTCATAACAGAACATTAGACAAGACCAAAACCACAATACATACAGGCTCATCTCAGTACATTAGAAGAATCACAGTATACAATTCCAATAAACAGGAAGCACATTTCAGCCAGTACAAAACATACTGTAGCATATTCCAATGACCAAGCGGTATCTTCCACATACATGTTTGACTGAGAGAACACACTCACACACGCATTCACTCACCCTTTTAAGAATATTTACATATATACTTACACATTACATTTCAGTGAGTAAACTTCTGGAAGTGGCTATCTAAGAGTCCAAATCTGACTTTTTAACAAGACCTGGGTAATGACAAGGGAAAATGGCCAAGCCATATATCCATCCATAGACAGTAGTTTTGGGGTGCTTGCCCATCTTCAGTTTGGAGGAAGATACTCCCTGGCTGAGTGTTTTTTTTTGTTTTGTTTTTTTTTTTTGCTTTTAATGCCCCTAGGCTTGTTAAAAAGTCAGATTTTGACTCTTAGGGAGCTACTTCCGCGAGATGGTTCTCTTTCCTTGGGAGATACCTCTTTGAATATCCTTTTCCCACGGATCATTTTCTGTAAATTTCCATATAGGGCTGGTCTCTTTAAGAAGAGCCAGTGCCCTACCTAAAGTGTGTAAACTAAAAGGTTATGTACACCTTTTTGGAGTAATTTTTTTTGTATGATTGCATTTAACTTATTTTCAGCTAAAAATCATATTTTTAATAGGCCTTTATTAAAAATATTGAGCTGTTCGGACACAAAGGGTTAACTGTTTTTCTAACTGTGACTGGTACTTTCACTTTGTGCCGAGCATCTAATAACCCTTATCTCTAAATAATATCTAAGGATTGAGCTTTAATGAGTGTTTAGAAGGTCAGAGATCAGGGATAAGGAGCCCATCAGTTCCCCAGGTCACGGGAAAAGACAAAAAATCCACAGGCAGCTAGTAGAGCATATCAGATCTGCACACAAAAAGGAATCCATATTGTTAATAAAAAAAATTTGAAAAAAATGTTTTTAGCTCAAAATAAGTATAATGCAATAATTTAAAAAAATTGCCCCCAAAGGTGGACATAGCCTTTAAAAGACTTTTTCTACCAAGGCTGATGCCAATTCTGGCATTATTCAGAAAATAAAAATCTGGATTACTGTACCTAGACTACAACTGCAAAAAATATACCAGCCAACAAGACAAAAGATACATAATTCACTCCTCAAAGGTTGAGCTGATGTGGACGATGTATAATAAGCGCTTGCTCAGTAATCCCCTAGGCAGGGGTGCAACTTTACTCTGGAGGATGTCTGCGGCAGACCTGTATTGGGCTTGTTTTACACTACTGGTACAGCCTTCTGGATCTGTCAATGTAAGGCCTCTTGCACACGACCGTATACCCTCCAAGACATACGGTCCATAAGATCATATGAGTGCGGGACAATAGCCCCGCGGGCGGCCTGACGTGCACAGCATCATTGTAATCTATGATGCTGTGTACTCCCGTGCGCACAATCAATGCCGTTCCGGGACATATGGCCCGCTCACGGACCGGCTGTCTCAGAGGGCATACAGTCGTGTGAAAGAAGTCTTACCCAAGTAAGGGCCCATTTACACTGAAAATCTTTCTCTGTGTCGATATAGCAAGTTGATTGACGCTCAGTTAATGGAGCATTAATCACTGCATGTGTCCCAAAGATCGTTAATGCAATCTCTCGTTCACATACAGTTTCATGTCTATGCGGGGTGATGTGCTGCTGACAAATGACTATTTTAATGTAAAGATGAGATCAGCAGACATCTTTTACAAGGGGGGAATGATTGGGAATTAACTTTCATTCACCGAATCATCGGCTTTTCTAAAAGGGCCTTAGGGTCCATTCACACATCCGTATGTGTTTTGTGGATCCGCAAAACACGGATACCGGCAATGTGTGTTCTGTATTTTGCGGACCGCACATCGCCGGCACTATAATAGAAAATGCCTAATCTTGTCCGCAATTGTGGACAAGAATAGGACACGTTCTATTTTTTCCGGGAATGGAATTGCGGACCTGGAAGTCCGGATCCGGACAGCACATAGTGTGGCCCTTTAGAAATGAATGGGTTGGGCAAAATGCGGAACAGAATTGCGGACGTGTGAATTGACCCTTAGCGTGAGTGTCTATACAATATGTATGTCCGATGAGGACATATGTTCAGTGTCCCATGACAGCTGAACTGGGGACACGGCTCCTTAGTAACTGTTATACGGTACTAATATATCCCGTCCTAGCGTTCTCCGATCAATCCATCTAAACCTGTTTTCTCACATTAGCTTGATGGCTTAGGTATTATAGGAAGGAAAACATCCTTTGTCTTCCCTTATCTTACGTACTTGCATAACCGGATGTGAATGAAGAAATGGCTTCTTATCGGTTTGTGTACATATACGGTAAATCTATTTCCATTATTGAAGTGCAGGGCCGTAAGGTAATTTGTCATTTTTTTCACATTCATAGCCTCTTATAACACCTGCACTGTCAGCGTGTGCAATTTGAAATAGTGGAAAGGGTAAAATCTTCTTGTGGCTACTCATTTGGAATGTATAATGAGGACATCAGCGGTAGTATCATATAGTCCAGTAACTCCCCCATAGAATAATTACTGCGAGGCAGCAACAGTTATCTTTAATGATGTTCATCACATTGTCCCCGGCGGTCACCGGCACAATCCTCTATTGTGCCTGTTATATGAGAGTGTATTCAGTTCCTGGTGAGCTACAGAGGTTGTAGAATATGGTCCCTGGGGCTTAGCATCTGGTTATTCATGGTACAGCTTGATCTCTGTTACAGTCATTGGGAGATCATGGTCATTAGAGATATAGTCCGTGTTAAAGGGGTTGTCTCACTTCAGTAAGTGCCATTTATTATGTAGAGAAAGTTAATACAAGGTACTTACTAATGTATTGTGATTATCCATATTGCCTCCTTTGCTGGCTGGATTCATTTTTCCATCACATACGCTGCTTGTTTCCATGGTTATGACCACCCTACAATCCAGCAGCAGTGGTCGTGCTTGCACACTATAGGAAAAAGCGTTGACCTCTCTGGTGGATGGGACAGAGGGAGCGCATTTAGGCCGGTGCTTTTCCTATAGTGTGCAAGCACGGAATAAACCAGATGCAGGGGGCTCACCAAATGTACTGACCAGAGTGCAAACCAAATACCGCATACAAGGTTGCACCTCTTAATATAAAAATGTATAATTTATTAGACAACACAAAACCCACAGAATATAATGATTGTATACAATTACACAACTGTGTGTGGATTAGACATGTATCCAACACACACAAACCTACAGCTACCAGTTTCTAAATGGAAACATATGAACACCGCCGGAGTAATAGTGCATAAATGTAACATCACAAATAAGGCAGCAAAATTTGCGGATACTCAAAATGAGCAAATCAGCGGGCATGGTGTGCAGGTAAGATAGTTTGCAAGCACGGCCACCACTTCTGGATTTCAGGTTGGTTGTAACCCTGGAAACAAGCAGTGTATAATGTGTTGGAAAAATTAATCCAGGCAGCAATATGGATCATAACAATACATTAGTAAGTGCCTTGTATTAACTTCCTCTACATAATAAATACTATTTGCTGAAGTGACACCCTATGGTACCTAGCTAGTGGAAGATTTAAGGTCTGTCCTTATGTGATGACTTGTACTGTATATACCAGGACCGTTTTCCTGTAAGGCCTGTTTCACACTGAACAGCCTGTCGGCGGTGTGAACCAGGCCTAGGGGTTATAATCTCTGGTGTCCAGCGTCATAGCTACGTTTTCCTACACTTGGGGCACATCTGCCATATGCAACCCTACCCCTGTATTTCGATATCGTGACCAAGGCTCCAAGCACAGGGAACATTTTGCAGACAAAATTCTGTTACTAGACTTTTACTTTCATATCCTATCCACACATTTGTATTATTGGCAGCTCTAATAGCTTTATATCTTTATTAATCATTTCTGCTTACTTCTGTCTAGGTATTCAGGAACCAACACTGGGAATGTGCACATTATTGCAGATTTATATGCAGAAGTCATAGGTGTCCTCGCACAGTCCAAGTAAGAATTTCTTCATTTTTTTGTTTTTAAAGCCTCTCGTCAAGTGAGTTTGTGTTTTATGCCGTGTTTAGGGGTTAGTAAATGGCCCGGGTTCCCCTGCTTTCACTCTGCAGGGGACAGAAGAGAATATCCGGCAGCATGGCAGTGTATTAGGATTAAATGGAGCGCCTCCTGTTTTTCTTTTCATCATTTAGATTCCAGGCTGTGAGGAAGAAGTTTGTCACAGAATTAAAAGAACTACGACAGAAGGAACAAAGCCCACATGTGGTGCAAAGCATCATCAGCCTGATCATGGGGATGAAATTCTTCCGTGTCAAAATGTATCCGGTGGAAGATTTTGAAGCCTCTTTTCAGTTTATGCAGGTATGTAGCCTTTAGTTTTTATCTGCGTTGTGGTATACTAACATGGATTGACAGAGAAACCCCATTATAGGGAGTAGTAAGTGTTCAAATTATACCCATACTTGCAAAATATCTCTAAAATTAATAGTGCTAGAATGCCCACTTTAGGCTCAGTCAACATCTCGTTTTTTTTGTGCATGTTTGGTGCTAGAAATACCTAAAAAAAAAAATAGCCCATAAAAACAAGTTGTGAACAACTTGTGAGAGGTCTTTCAAATGAGGTTTTCCACTAAGTTCAGCAGCATGAATTGTATGCTTGTGAAACCTTGCATAGTGATGGCCGCTCTGATTCCTCACTGTAAGGCTGATGAAAGGGGGTCTGGTGATTAACTGTACGTCACACCCCTCCTCCCTGGCTCAGACCCCTCCCTTTCCTCCATCCGGGCAGGTCAAGCCCCTCTCCCTTTGCTCCATCCGGGCAGGTCAAGCCCCTCTCCCTTTGCTCCATCCGGGCAGGTCAAGCCCCTCTCCCTTTGCTCCATCCGGGCAGGTCAAGCCCCTCTCCCTTTGCTCCATCCGGGCAGGTCAAGCCCCTCTCCCTTTGCTCCATCCGGGCAGGGTCAAGCCCCTCTCCCTTTGCTCCATCCGGCAGGTCAAGGCCCCTCTCCCTTTGCTCCATCCGGGCAGGTCAAGCCCCTCTCCCTTGCTCCATCCGGGCAGGTCAAGCCCCTCTCCCTTTGCTCCATCCGGGCAGGTCAAGCCCCTCTCCCTTTGCTCCCCGGCAGTCAAGCCCCTTGCCCTCCGGGCAGTCACGCCCCTCTCCCTTTGCTCCATCCGGGCAGGTCAAGACCCTCTCCCTTTGCTCCATCCGGGCAGTCAAGCCCCTCTCCCTTTGCTCCCATCCGGCCGAGGTCAGGCCCCTCTCCCTTTGCTCCATCCGGGCATGTCAAGCCCCCTCTCCCTTTGCTCCATCCGGGCAGGTCAAGCCCCTCTCCCTTTGCTCCATCCGGCAGGTCAAGCCCCTCTCCCTTTGCTCCATCCGGGCAGGTCAAGCCCCTCTCCCTTTGCTCCATCCGGGCAGGTCAAGCCCCTCTTTCCACTCTGTGTAGCTTAAACCTCTCCCCCAGCTGTGCCTATTCCTCCTGTAGTGGCTCAAATTCTGTTCACCACTGACGAGTGGCATCCGTGATCCACTTACTACGCTGTCCAGCCACAGTTAGTGTTTTCTTCTCCCTCCAGTCCGTTTTAACTTTATGGAGTCTGATGTATTGTCTTATCTAGGGTCTGTTACGGGGGTCTGATCTTCCACTTCCTTTGATTAGGCTGGGATGGAAGGAGATGTATTTTGGTCACTTGATGCTGAGACACGCTGACCACTGGGGTGGTTGTGTCCAGCACTGTGACTTATTGGGTCTGGTGGTCATTTTCACTTATGGCCAATGACCTTGTAGCACCGTCATGGTCATGTAACCAATGGGGAAACCACTACATGCTGTGGAAGATTACCAGAGCTTCCCTCTACATGTAAGTGTACCACCCAACAGCCTTTAGCCAGTTAAAAAGGTTTTGTCGGGAAAATCCCTTTAACCCAACCTTAAAGGATACCTGTCACCATGAACATACAGTCCAGTCACATGTAGCATGTTATAGAGCAGGAGGAGCTGAGCAGACGGAAATATAGTTTTATGGGGAAAGATTTAACTTGTTTTTTATTTATCTAAATCTTTCCTCTGAGCGAAGTCATAGGGGTGTTCCTCGTCAGTGACTGACAGCCTTCCCTGTATGAGCACATACACTGATAGGTGTCAGTCACTTATACTGAATGCACCATTAAGGCCCGCTGCCCCATGACGCCTTTTCTCAGAATGAGCAGAGATTCAGATTACTAAAATATAAATTATACAGAATCTTTACTATACATCGCTGTGCTCAGCTCCTCCTGCTCTATAACATGCTGCCTGCACTGCGTTTTCATGGTGGCATGTACAGTGTGAATATCAGTGGAATGTAGCATACCTGTGCTCACTATATGTGTTTGTATTCCTAATAACAGATGAATATTCATAGTTCAGTGTAATGACTAGTACTTTTTATGTTCCCGACAGGAATGCGCACAGTACTTCTTGGAAGTGAAAGACAAGGACATAAAACATGCACTTGCCGGTCTGTTTGTAGAAATCCTCATCCCAGTGGCTGCTGTAAGTAAATCCCATATTCCTAAAATTCCATAATGTAAATGGGATTAATTTCCTGTTGTTCATATATACACCAACATATTCTTCAGAGCTGTCCCGACTCACATCAGTCCTTGTCCCCAAAGCAATTCGCAATCAAATTTTTCTGTCTCAAGCACATAAACTTTAGGGACAGTTTCATAGGAAGCCAAGTAAATGTGGGCCAAGTAAGTGGCCCACATTTACTATTGTTGGAGCATCTAGAATCTGCCATAAATTGCGCCAAAATGTGGCGAGGTTTAAATGAAATATCTTTGCCTAGCTCACATGATACAACATTTATTGCTAAAATTCTGTCTCAAATTCAGCCATCCAGTAGTTGGTAGAGTGCTCTATCCCTGCACCATATATATCATCCAACATTAGCCATGGTGCAAGTCTATTGGGTTACGAAGGGCTGTATTAGACCTGCAGAGGGTCGGTAATAAGTGTTTGTAGGAACGCTCTTTAGTGATGATCTGCCTGTGTAAAAGTGCCACCGATTACACAGTGAAAGAGCAGACTCTATTTAAAAATTGTTTATAGGGACGAGTGATGACATTGGTGATCGTTCCCCCCATACTGTGGAGGAGATCGCTGCATGTAATAGCAGCGGTCTCCTTCACGGACAAGCAGGCAATTGTTGGGAACGAATGCTTCCTTCCCAACAATCGTTATTGCTTATGTGCAGGTGTAGCCCTATGTCTGCCCTGGTATGTTTTCAGAGTGTGGGAGGAAACCGGAAAACTTGAAGGAAAACCACACAAACACGTGGAAAACGCACAAACTCCATGCAGACGTCTTCCTTCATTGCATTCGAACTCAAAGCAAAATATATGTACCATCATCGATCCCATAAATCTAGTCCTTCTCTAACCGTTTTTTCATTCATTGAAATCAAAATTTGTAGTGTATATGACTACTGTGCTGAATCTATAGCCAGTAAAAAGTTGAACAAGGTCCCTACAATTTCTGTAAACCTTTCAGATCCAGGATCTCTTAAGCCTCATTCACACGTCCATGTTGGTGTTGAGCGAACTTTGTGTTTCAAGTTCGGCGTACAAGGTTCGGGTTATCTAAGAATTTTGTTATGGATTCCGCTATCGCGTCCTTAGGCCTCATGCACACGATCTTTGTTTGGGTCCGCATCCGAGCTCCGTGTGCTGTCCGCATCCGTGGCTCTGTTTTGCTGCCCCGCTAAAAAAAATATAACATGTCCTATTCTTGTCCGCACTTTGCGGACAAGAATAGGCATTTATATTGCCGGCTTCCGTTCCGCAAATTGCGGAAGGCAACACGGGCGCCTTCCGTCTTTTGCAACTCCGCGGTGTGCGGACCGCCAAAAAACAGCACGGCCATGTGCATGAGGCCTTAGTCAGTGTTTTTGTCAGTGGTTTCCATCAGTGATTGTGAGCTAAAACCAGGATTGGAGCCTCCAGACATAAGGTATAAGGGAACGATCTGCACCTGTTCTGTGTTTAGAGCCGCACCTGGTTTTGGCCCACAATCACTGATGAAAATAACTGACCGAACACTGATGTGTGAATGCGCCATTAAGGCCTGCTGCATAGGAATGTACCTTGAACGACCCAAATGTTCCTGATAATTGCCTGATCGTCAGCTTAGGTGGCACATTTACCAAACATTTGTTCCTGATAATCTGCCTGTGTAAAAAGGCCTTTAGGACAAGGTCATGCCGTATTTACAGGTGAGAATGACAATGCAGGTAAACTCACAAATGCTGTTTGCTAACTCTCCCTTAAATCATACATACTCTATCTTTAACGCTTAAAATAATTGGAGCATTTTATTTGCGATCATGGATATAACCCTAAAGAGCATTGTGTTTTCTTATATGGGTGTGGCTGGAAGTCTTGACGTACTCTACAATCATGCCTCAAGCATTTGTACCTAGCTGTGAGCACATTATGTCAAATGTATTCTTCTGCATTGAGTTAATGAAATCTTTCTCACATGTCATGAGGACTTGGCAGGTGAGGACGAACCGTCCCCACACTCCGCACCAGTCTCAAGAATGTGTGTCTCTTGTGCATGCACAACTACCTCTCTGATGAAATGAATTTAACATTAAAGGGGTTGACAGTATACCGACCCTCGGTGGTGATCATACTTACCTGCTCCCTGCCACTGGGTTCCATTTCCGCGGCTGTCTGCGCAGGTCCTGGGTCTCTCGGAATCAACATCTTGTCGATGGAGGTCATATGACCATGCAGCCAATCATTGGCGGCAGTGGTGATCTGTCACCCCTGCAACACGTGACCAGCGCTGTACTGCTTGGGTGACAGGTCACCACTGTGGCTAGTTTTTGTGCCGCAGAGGTAACATGACCTCCATCAACAGGATGTTGATTATAAGAGACCCGGGACCTGCAGAAGCAGCCAAAGGGACCAGGTAAGCATTATCACCACTGTTAAACAAATTTAAGTTGAACAACCCCTTTAAAGCTCTTTTACATGGGCCAGTGCACAGGCAGTAATTGGGACTGAAACTTTTATTTCTTTTATCATTAATAGATGTTCGAGCCGCGGTGATGGCTGCATTTACATGCAACTGTCTTCTCCTCTGGGGATGAACGGTCACTGCTGCCATGGCTCGTCCTTGGGCCTCATGCATACAACCATATCTGTATTGAGATCTGCAACCCAATGATCCTAAGAATACAGACACCTTCCGTGTGCAATCCACATTTTTCTTACTCTCGTTGCTAGAAATTACTATTTTTGTTCGAAATACGAACAATGATAGGACATGTTCTATAATTTGCTGTACGGACACGGATAGAAAATATGGTCGTGTGCTTTAGGCCTTTTACAGATTCATTTTTCTTGGTAGCTGATCCGTATTTAAACATGGCAGTGCGTTGCCCGCAATGATCTCATGTGCTGCATAAAAGATGCGATCACGCTCCTTCATCGGGTGATCGGCAGCACAGTACGTGACGTTCTTTGGAGAATGAGATAGTTCAGAGAAAGCTAAAGAAAGGAGCAGTCTGTGTATTATATATGTAGGTGGAACACTGCTTAATACTTCTTTTCATATACCGCCGACACATTCTGCCAAGGTAATAAGCAATTCTCTTAGAGCCTCTTCTGCTCCTTCTGGGTAATCGGGCAGTGAGATTTCTTCAAGGCTCGGCACTTCTGTTTGGAATATAAGAAACCTATCCTTAACCTTTGAGAGAATTGCTGCCACTGTTCACTTCACATCCTTGTTTGAAGAGTTCTGGTGCCGGATGTACACCTCCCAAGACAGTGCAGAACTTCTATACTGTGGGGGAGATTCATCAAGACTGACCCTGCTCCTTACATCCTCTGCGCTGCTGGAGAATGCAACTAATTTATGATGCGGCACACGCCTCGTCGTGTATTGGGTACATCCTGCGGCAGCCTGTGCCCCTACCCAGAAATCTGATTCCTGTCTTTATTTACACTGGTCCCCCTCCCACCATCGCCAGGCTGTCTTTGGGGAAAGTGGCGATGGTGGTGTAGAAAATATTTTGTCACAATGGTGTCCAAAAAGTCACAAATAATTTTTTGAGTTTTTGGCGGCAGAATTCAGGCGCAGAAAGATGATAAATCTCCCGCTGTACGTTTTTATATGCTTGTGTACTATCAACGGTCCATGACATGTTTTCTGCCCTATTGGGAGTTTCCCGTGTTCCCTGTTATCGATAAAAGCAGCCGGGCATTGGTAAATTCTCTAGTGTGGCCTGTTGGCCTGAGTACTCCACTCCATTGCGAACGCGTGTCCAGGATTCCTGACGCGGTAATGAAGTGCCCATCTGTCCTGATAGAAGAGATCGATGACTTCACTCAGACTGGAATGGCACTGAGGCTGTACCCAGGTGTGTTTAATCATAGAGGCAAATGTGACTGGCACATTTGTATGGGCACTGCTGTGGTTAGCACCTTTCTATGGGCACTGTTAAAGTTGTAACTTTGTAACATAGAACTGGTAATTACTGTATATGTTATTTATTCCTTCAACTTTCATTTATGTTTTCCCAGGCTGTAAAAAATGAAGTAAATGTGCCATGTTTAAAAAATTTTGTGGAGATGCTCTACCAGACCACCTTTGAACTGAGCTCAAGAAAGAAACATTCCCTGGTGAGATAAATGTGTGGCCACGTGAATGTCTGTGATTTCTGGGTTACTGTAAATCCTAACCTTAGGGGTGTGTTTGGGGGAGGATGGTGGATGTGTAATGAGCTGCGCCCATTTCAGTGCGCAGTGATGATGATGCATGGCTTCACTGAACAGGTGCATAGTATATTAACCCAGGCACCATATAAGCAAATTGTATTGATTTAGTAAAATCAAAAGAAAAAAATATAAATAAAACCAGAAATAAAAATGTCCAGATTGTAATCCTACTGTGAGCGCTGCAGGTTCCAAGTGATGTGGGTTCCGTTCACATATAGTTCAAAGGCAAAGACAGTACAATCACTGATTCGTGGAGAATATTTTTCCGTAGGCGGAGTCAATCACTATTTATACCAGTTGCGGTATCCACTGCAATCTCTGCTCTATTCCTATTGATGAAATGTAATACTACGTGCCTGTGTTTATGCGATCTCTTGTGAGTATAATAAAGTGTTGGATGTTTAAGGCTACTTTCACACTTTCGGCAGAGGAATCCGGCAGGCAGTTCCGTCGCCGGAACTGCCTGCCGGATCCGTCAAAACGTTTGCCAACTGGTCATCTGGAAAAACGGACCTGGCATTTATTTTTTTCACTTTTTTTTTTTAGTCTGCGCATGTGCAGACTGGAAGGACGGATTCGGCATTGCGGTATTTTGAATGCCTTATCCGGCACTAATACATTCCTATGTAAAAAAAAAATGCTATTCCGCCAAGTGTTCCAGCTTTTTGGCCAGAGATAAAACCGTAGCATGCTGCGGTATTATCTCCGTCCTGAACAGTCAAAAAGACTGAACTGAAGACCTCCTGATGCATCCTGAACAGATTGCTCTCTATTCAGAATGCATTAGGATAAAACTGATCAGAACTCTATGCCGGAAAAGAAAAACGCTAGTGTGAAAGTACCCCAAGAAGACTTGCGGAACTTCACTATGCTGTGCTATTTTTCTGGTTGAATAGAGCAGAGATTGCAGTGGATACCGCCATTGGTATAACCAGTGATTGACTGTCTTTCTATAAACTGGAGCAGCCCGGTTCTGACTTTGCCCTTAAATTGTATTGATACATGGCGTTTGAACTAAGCTAATCAGTAAGTGCATGTGAGTTAGTAAAGCACATGCGCTATAGATTCCACATCCTTGTCGGTCCACATCTGATCTGCATTTTTTGCAGATTAAACACGGACCTGTTCATTTCTGTGGGGCCGCTAAATGCAGACGCCACAAGGATGTCATCCTAGTGCTGTTCGCATCAATTTATCCGCATGTCCATCTGTTGGATAGTGCAATAGTGCGGGATGCAGACTGCAGAACACAGATACCGGCCATGTGCATCTAGCCTTAAGTAGTAATCATGCGCCTGCGCTACACAGTTAGATATACTTTATCTAAATGACTATTGTCCACAGTGAGGATCAGTACCCTAAATAAGAAAAACACATACTGCAAGATATAAAAAGGCGTGTAGTGCCATAGATGTCCCTTTAAAAACTCAGTATAGGGACATGGCTGCCAAAAAAATACAAAAATGTTTAGTGAATTTATCGAGCATGCTGTATTGAAATTTAATTAAACCTCATTAATATCAGGTAAAATATGTGTGGACTGGTGTACAAAGATGGGCATTAAATATAAAGGTGAATTTATGATGGTGTGCGGTCTGCTTGTCTGTACTTGATATCAGGTCAGTCACACAAGCCAGTTGTAAAGTGCACCTCTAATTTCAGTGTTCTGACTGGTAAGGGTCCATGTGCTGAGACCCCCACAAAGTGCTGTTTCCCTTTGGCTCCATTCTTCTTTCCTCGGTATATAGACTCTTGTAAAGTATATGAGTCTGTACATCGCATCTCCGAGGAGTACCATAGGCAAACCCAGGAGCTTTAGTGCTCAGCCAGATCCTCTGTTTCACCATGGTTCTGTATGATATGTCAGAAGTTTTCTGAAATTGGAGGCGTACTTGAAAGGACTCAGGCAGATATCTGATGGTTCTGTAATGGTGCTGACTTCTCCTTCGCAGGCTTTATACCCTCTGATTACCTGCTTGCTGTGTGTGAGCCAGAAGCAGTTCTTCCTCAACAATTGGCACATCTTCTTACAGAACTGTTTGTCACATCTGAAGGTAGGTGCCCGTACCCCACTGGATGATTCAGGCACGGATCAGATTACAATCCTGCACTTAATCCGTGTATTTAATTTTATCTCGCAATTTTCTTTCCGCCATCTTCGGATCCAATCAAGCAGTTAACTTGCTGTTTCAATCTGTCGCCTGAATGAATCTGTACTGTTACCTCGAGCTCCTTTCTTCATATTGTGTTTGGATTGACTTTCTGTATAGCGCTGGTTGAAATAATTGCATTACTCGTCCTATTACTGTACTGAGCAGGTGAATACATTCCTCTAGCGCTACTGCTTTCTACTTGTAGTAATGTGAATGAAATGAACTGGGAGACGAGCGCTGCTCCTGATAATCGGCTGCACGTCTGTGATTAGTAATCTGAATGTCATGGCCGCTCATCTCATATCTCATCCCACTGCTTATCGTTCCATTCACGCTGCATTGATTTTCTTTTCATCTCTACCTCGCACCCTTTCGTCTAAGGCTTACTTTCACACTCTGATTTGGTGCGGATCCGTCATGGATCTGCACAGATGGATCCGTTCAGATAATGCAACCGTCTGCATCCGTTCAGAACGGATCCGTTTGTATTATCTTTAACATAGCAAAGACTGATCCATCTTGAACACCATTGAAAGTCAATGGAGGACGGATCAATTTTTCTATTGTGCCAGATTGTGTCATAGAAAACGGATCCGTCCCCATTGACTTACATTGTGTGTCAGAACGGATCCATTTGGCTCAGTTTCGTCAGAGGGACACCAAACGCTGCAAGTAGCGTTTCACTGTCCGCATCCAAAGCAGAATGGAGACGGAACGGAGGCAAACTGATGCATTCTGAGTGGATCCTTTTCCATTCAGAATACATTAGGGCAAAACTGATCCGCTTGTGAGAGCCCTGAACGGATCTCGCAAACGGAAAGCCAAAACGCCAGTGTGAAAGTAGACTTAAAGGCACCACGTAAGTTTTTATTTTTTTATTTTCTTTAATACTTGAAATGTGCAGTTCTGTTGCCATTTTTGCTAACCGGTATTATCTGACCCATGGCATGCTCTAATCCATCTCTCATGTGCCTGAAAAAAATCTTCTGTTTTTTAAATGTAGGGTACATACAGTACTTAAGAGGGCTGTGCCAAGTTTAGAAGTCATACCCGTGTCCACATGATGGGGGATAACTTACCAATCACTCCCCAACGATCCAGAGAAAGGGGGCCTTCCCCCCAATTTCATAGACGGGCAGGCCGAGCATGCATCCTGCTGCTCTATTTATTCTCTATGGGACTGCTGGAAATAGTGGAGTCCCTGGAGGTCCAATCGTGAGAGTGTGGGATATTTATTCCCCGGTTTGGAGCAGTGGTCACGCATGCACGTTGCTGCTCCCTTCAGCTCTACAGGACTGCCTTTAAGGTTACACAAGATTAAAAGAAAGCAGTTATATGTAACAAAGCTTAATACACCGTAAAACATTTGTACCCATAAATAGCATAAAAATTTAATTTTTGTAGAGTTGCAGAGTTGTCCTGTAAAAGTCAGTTATAATATAAAAGCAAATGTAAATTAAAAATTGCTGATGTGAGCTTAGCCTTATATCATGGCCGATGTAAGCCTATAGAATAATAAGGGCTCATTCACACAGTTGTGTGGAATGTTCCTCTGCATGCCATATTGTCGAGGAAGCCATGCTACATGGAGGCACCAGTCAGAAGCACGTCAAGTGCCTACTTTCCGATATGCATGAGGCTATATGGAGGCCTTTACAGTTCTTTTCACTGGAGTTAAAGCAGTCATTTGCTCCATGTATTCTGCACACTACTGCCAATGCCTAGTCTATTATTGGAGTTACCCCATGCGAAGTGAGCGATCAGATGAAGGCCTCATGTACATGGCCATATTCGGGATCCCAAATACAACATGCCTAAAAATCTGTTTACCTATACTGTACTTGTGTGTGCCTACGTGGAGGCACTCATAAGAATCTATGAGAAAAAGAAATCGGGGCATAAAACATTACATGCCACATTATGCAGACGCAGCCTCGTGGCGGCACACAGAGCGCTTGCATGTCCATACAAGCCATCTCAAGCGCATGAAGCCTAATGGATGTCTGGTAGGGTACTGCTAGTACTGCAGTTCCTCCAGGTGGAACTTTACTACTATGTGAAAGTGTAGGTTTTCCTTTTTAAAATCCTTCAATTTAAAAAGAAGACATAGGATAGGTGATAAATGCATGATTGATGGGACCACCCAAGATCACTAGAAGTTTAACACCTATACAGCAGGAATCTAGATGATTGCATTAGTTTACAGAAATAATTATGACCTTGGAGAGTAATTACATTTACAGTCCTGAGAAAAACAATAGAATTTTATGGTTTTACATATCAGGACATAATAAAAAGAAAACATCGGGTCCGTCTTAAAATTGGGTGAATCCAACCTCCGATGAACTGCAGCATGCAACAGATTCCATCTTGTCATTATTTAACAATTATTAATTCATTAAAATTAAGCCAAAATGGAAAAGCTAAAAAAAAACAAAAAAAATTTTATCAGTCTGTCACATTCTTCTGGAGGAATGTTGACCCGCTCTTCTTCAGTTTATTGAGGTTTGTGGGCATTCTTCTGAAGGTCCCACCACAGCATTTCCATTGAGTTGAGGTCTGGATTTTTACAGCGCCATTGCAACACCTTGATTATTTTCCTATTTCACCCAGTTTGTAGAATGATTAACTTAAAATGTCTTAGAAATGGCCTTTTAACCCTTCTCAGATTGATGGGCAGCAACAATTGCTTCTTTAAGATTATTGTTTTTGTTTTTCCTCCTTCGCATTGTGTTAACAATGCTCCAGACCAGCAAACTGCCAAAACTTCTGCTTTTATTGAATTGACTACACTTATCCATGATCATTTAGTCGAGGGTATTTGATTAGCAGCTCTTTGTTGCTACTTACCCTTTTAAATCCAGAGGAAGCAGTAAGGGTGTACATCATTTTGACCTAGGTCTTGTTACATAATGACTGTAATTTGCCTTGCGTTGTTGCTCATCTGAGGCTGCCTAATTTTAAGACTTGCTATAAGACCAGATGCTTTTTATTATGTTCTGATACCTAAAACCAGTGAATTTGAAGCAGGTGTATGTTTCTCTCATGCCTGTATATAAAGCCAAGTGCTGATCATGTTTACATTGTCTAGGTGACAATTTCTGTAGAATGCACAGCATATCCATTAGTAGATAGGGCCTCCCCGGCTTCTTTTGGTTTTGTGCTATATGTTTTGTGCTTTTTCATCTAACATGCATGTGGCTCCATTCTCATGTTTGTTTTGCTGTCTCACGTTGCTTTATTTAGATGCCATCTAACAACAGTATCAGAAAACAAATAGAAACTCTTCAGGTGAGTTCATGTGGGACGCTGCTCCGTGGAGCTATATTTTCTATCGACTTTAGACCTTTCAGTATGGTCACCTGCCTAGGGCTCAGCAGGATTCTGTTCCTATGCTGGAACCGCCGGATCTGACCTATGCCAGGCACTGTCGGAACTCGATGGCGTCCATTTACTATAAGGGGGTCTGCCGCGTTTCCAGTGTGAATACGGGCAATTTGCCAGGAGCAATACCGCTGCATCCTGTGCTATTTTTTTTATCCCGTCCGATTCTGCGACACAGGCTCTGGCCGGAACCCCCTCCGCAGATGTGCATTCAGTCTTACCCTTTACATGGGAGTTGCTACCTCCACTGGCCTTGTCCATCAGATGCTGGACATGGTTTAAGGGGGATTTACACAGCTCAATACTCGGGCAGATTATCAAGAACGAACGTTCCTGTGAAAGCTCGTTCCGGACTATCTGCCCGTCTAAGTGTGCCACCGATCAACAAATGAAATGTTTGTTCCTCGGATAATCATCTCGTCCTTGTAGGCACGTAAATTATTGTTTCTGAGCAGCAGATCTGCTGCCCAGAAAGTTTGATGCTGTATGCTGAATGTGGCGGGCTCCTTCAACAAAAGAGCAGCTGACTGTCGGGAAGGAACTCTTCCTTCCCGGCAATCGTCTCCACCTCGGCCCATGTAAACCCGCCATTAGAGAAGGTTAACAGCAAACAAAAAAGATACTCAGAGGATGTCTACACCTTTTTCATTACCTCAGTATCTAAATAAATTAAAGGGGTTATCCGAGTAATGAAAAAAAAAAAAAATGATAAAACTCCTCAGGGCTTACATATACATTAGTTAAGCTTGATTTCTTAAGAGAAAAACAATACTTACACCTTTGCATGGTTCTGTTATTATTGCTTTGTTTATATGCTGCAGCAAAGCTGTGGGGGCGTGTAACAACAATGACTAAGCTCTCCCTCATGAATATTTGTGGGTGTGAATAATCTGCCCCGCCCCCTGCCCTGCAGTGCTTGCTCTGCACAACCTAACCTTGCCTACAAACAGTCACATGATCATCTCCTAGCTCACACCGGCAGAAGATATTCACATCGATATATGTAGAGATATATATTTACTGATCTATATATCTATCTACATATATATCATCTCATCAGCCCTTATATGAACCCCCATGCCTCTCATCAGAATATATATATATATATATATATATATATATATATATATATATATATATATATATATATATAGCAGAAAAGGAGATTTGGCGGCACCAGTCTGTTGGCTCAGGTGCTGTGTCCAAAGGAATGAGCTTTCCACCTTGTAATATATGCAGAGAATCGGACAGCACTCCAAGACTTGAAAAAAGTAGAAATCTTTATTCACCCATGTGAAAAATAATTGCAACGTTTCAGCTCACAATCGAGCCTTTCTCAAGCAATGAAACACAAGACTGTGCATGTCTTATACAGCTTTTTCAAAAATCAGACAACCAATGAATTTTACAAATCAAGACATGTGACTAGTGAACATGTGAAAGTAGTTCACCTCATTAGATCATGTGAACAATTACTTATGCAAAGTACCATACTGCTGGATACACAGGGATGTGTCCATTAGTGTTGTATCCAAGCTTGTAACATTTAAATAACGTATACTACAAAGTGCATATGTGCATAAATAAAGTGCATGAAGATACAAAAAAATTAAATCATGTATTAATGTTTAAAATCATACACCACAGAGGCTGAGGGAAAACAGTGAAGGTTTGATCATGTTCGACAAAACCGCATGTTCATGTGAATACTGGCCAAAAACAGCCCTGTTAACTAATACTGTCAAAACCACAGCATGTCAAAGACAAACCTCCACCCACAATGTGCGCTCGCAACTGCGCTCCAATATATCCTCGGCAGCCAGATATCATACTTTTGCCGTGTGGGAGCTATTGCATACGCACAATGTGACATTATTAAAGGCATCGTCTTTGTAGCAAAGCGCTTGACACTGTATATGCTTCACTGTCAGGACCAATCAGAGAGGGATCCAACCTTCCGGGTAGATCAACCCCTCCAAAGTTATGGTCAGGTAAGGGGGACACCACATGCAAATGTAGTGCACCCCGAACCGTCCCATTATAACGGTCCATAGACAGTGTAATGGGGATCTCCCATATAAATCACTTGATAGCAGAAAAATGGTTTTGACACATCGTGGATGCAGTAACAGAAAAAATTCTATCCAGTTAAATTCATACACATAGAACATCACAAGCTGTCGCATGTATCCAGACTTCTATGTTCACTGTTTCCGCATCAGTCTGTGTGGTGTCTAAAAAACAAATAAGAGAAAATTACTCATATGCTTGTGAATCTTATCTAAATTCCATCATCACAACAGGGATCATGCCAGAAAGCATAAAGAGTGGGATATCAGGCAAACAGTAATCTAGAAGCATCCAGGATTATATTCCACATTTAACCCTTTAGGTTTTAGGCTATCTAAAGTGTAGATCCACCACATTTCTTTGTTTTTCAATATTTTTATTCGATTGCCCCCTCTCCTGGGGGAAGGTACATGATCTACAATCCAGCATGTTAATTCACGTTCTGAATGTTTCTGCTCAGAAAAATGCTTCGGTACTGGTAAATCATGTCGTTTTTGGCGAATTGAAAATCTATGGTTATTTAACCTGGTTTTCAAATCAGTGGAGGTTTCTCCCACATACAGAATTTTACATGGGCAGGTTAACACATAGATTACAAAATTAGAATTGCACGTCAAATGAAAATTAATAGGATAAGTTTTACCAGTGGCAGGATGTATAAAGCTGCGTCCCTTGCCTATGTATTTGCAATTTACGCAGCTTAAACATGGGAAGCTGCCCAATCCATATTTTGACAATTTCATTTGACGTGCTCGCTGCCTTGAGCCACAATCTGCTCTCACCAATTGGTCTTTCAGACTGCTAGCTCTCCGGTATGAAAACAGGGGAGGCAGTCTAAATTCTTCAATATCACTGAAGGTATTGCCCAGTATACTCCAGTGTTTTCTAATAATCTTGCTGATAGCTGCACTTTCCTCCGTATGAGTAGAGATAAAAGGAATCCGACGTTGGGGATTTTCCTTATCTTTCCTCACTAAGGTCAACTCTCTGTCCATCTCCAGGGCCTTATATTTATGTGTCTGTAGCAACTTTGGCGGATAACCCCTATCTTCAAACTTCCTTGACATATCCTCAAGGGCCTCCGTCAAATTGCTCTCCTCTGATGTTATTCTACGCACCCGCAAAAATTGCGAGTACGGTAAATGCCTAACCATATTTTTCGGGTGATTACTATCATACCTTAATATGGTATTCTTGTCAGTAGGTTTAGTGTATAGTTTAGTAAGGAACTTTTCCCCAGACCAGACAACCGTGGTATCAAGGAACTGTACCTCAGTGTGTGAGAAAATCAAAGTGAATTGGAGATCACTATCAATGCTATTCAAATACATATGGAAGTCAATTAGTTCCTTCTCCGTGCCAGTCCAAATGAGGAAGACGTCATCGATATAACGCCACCACCGCAGAACATGTCTGAAGTGGTGTGAAACATAGATGACGTCTTCCTCAAATTTTCGCATAAAAATATTTGCGAACGTTGGGGCCACATTCGACCCCATCGCTACTCCCCTTAATTGCTTATAAAAGGAATCTTGAAACAGAAAATAGTTCCAATGTAGAACAATGCGCAAAAGAGATAAAATGAAATGTATAGCTGATTCAGTCATTGAGGAGAGTGCCAACATGCATTCAACAGCCGTTATGCCCAACGTGTGGTCAATTGAGGTGTAGAGAGAGACTACATCGAAAGATGCAAGAATATATGTCTGCTCTCTATCCACCTCAATTGCGTTGAGTTTACACAAAAAATCGGTCGTGTCTTGAATGTATGAGGTCGCCCCTGTCGCAAAATTGCGAAGTATCTTGTCCAAAAAAATTGCAATGTTGCTGAATATTGACTCAGAGCCAGATACTATCGGCCGGCCAGGGGGATCAACCAGAGATTTGTGGACCTTGGGAAGCACATACATCACAGGTGTGACTGGATGTGTCACCACAAGGTACTCACAAAGATCCCGGTCGATCACCCCTGCCGCCAATGCATCAGTAAGACACTGTCCAATAATCCTAGCAATCTCAAATTTTGGGTCATAATTAATCAACAAATACACATTTGTGTCACCAAGCTGACGTTCTATTTCCGCAATATATTTATGTTTATCCAGGATGACTACCCCCCCACCCTTATCGGCAGGTTTAATTACCAAATGGGGATCATTCCTTAATTGATCTAAGGCGGCTATTTCAAATTTCGTCATGTTAGGACGGGTAAATCTATGAGTAACAGATGATTTCAGAGCGGACAAATCCTTTTTAACCACATTCATAAAGGCCTCCAACGCAGGGTTGTCAACCACTGGTGTGAAGGTACTTTTCCCTGGTAGACTGAGTCTCCTCATGCAAAACTCGCTCGCAGGAGGGGAGTCAGTCTGCACTTTATTGTGAAACCATATTTTTAATTTTATAGATCTAAAAAAACCACACATATCTGTCTCAAGATTAAACCAATTAACATGTGCATTTGGACAATATGATAATCCCTTAGAGAGTACACTCACTTGAAACGGTGTGAGTAACTTGGAGGATAAATTAATGACAGTCATTTCTTCCTTTGCTGCGGTTTGTTCTGTGGTCGTAGCTTGCTGTTCCGGGTTTTTATGCCGTCTGTGTCTACGTCCTCCTCTTCGGGTCCGGTTCCGTTTACAGATGCTGTTTCCTTCCCTAAAAAAGGGGCGCGAGAAGATGTGGATGTGGACAACTGTGGCAATCTCTTCTTTCTTTTATTATCATTATAATTCACATTAGGATTTCTGGTATCCGTCTGCCAGGTATAAATATTCCCTTTCTTATTTCGTTTTTGGCCAGTATTCACATGAACATGCGGTTTTGTCGAACATGATCAAACCTTCACTGTTTTCCCTCAGCCTCTGTGGTGTATGATTTTAAACATTAATACATGATTTAATTTTTTTGTATCTTCATGCACTTTATTTATGCACATATGCACTTTGTAGTATACGTTATTTAAATGTTACAAGCTTGGATACAACACTAATGGACACATCCCTGTGTATCCAGCAGTATGGTACTTTGCATAAGTAATTGTTCACATGATCTAATGAGGTGAACTACTTTCACATGTTCACTAGTCACATGTCTTGATTTGTAAAATTCATTGGTTGTCTGATTTTTGAAAAAGCTGTATAAGACATGCACAGTCTTGTGTTTCATTGCTTGAGAAAGGCTCGATTGTGAGCTGAAACGTTGCAATTATTTTTCACATGGGTGAATAAAGATTTCTACTTTTTTCAAGTCTTGGAGTGCTGTCCGATTCTCTGCATATATATATATATATATATATATATATATATTTTTTTTTTTTTACATTTTCTGAGAGCCATAGGTTTTCAATTTTTTCTTGTTTTTGGCGGGCAGAGGTAACGTTTCCACTGGTACTATTTTGTGATATAAGACTTTTTGATTGCTTGGTGTTACTCTGTTTGTGGTGGATGGTGACCCAAAACTGGCTCCTGACGGATTTTATTTAGTATTTTTTTATTTTATTTTTTAAGTACACCTGATGGGGTACATCATGTGATATTTTTAAACAGTTGGTTGTTACGGATGTGGCAAATTATTATTATTATTTTATTTATTTTTTCCTATTTTTTACACGTATGGCTCTGGCCTAGAAGGGGTTAAATAGAGGATAAACTTGTGATGTGAATCCATCCTAAGGGCCCATTCACACAAACATATGGCTACGGTGGCTGTATTGCAGAACCCAAGTAGTGGTCCGCAAAACGCGGTCACAATACATGTGAACGGCATGTCACGGATGGAGATGCAATGACTTGAATTGCTCCGTGATGGACAAGATACGGCAAATCATAGGGTATGTCTTTATCTTTTGGCGTATTTTGTGGTTTCCAGACCCATTCAAGTCAACAGGTCTGCATCCGTGAAAAGGGATTCACACAGCTGGTGCCTGTGTATATTGCAGACCGCAACACAGGAACGGCGACCATATGGTTGTGTGAATGAGCTCTTAGAAGTAACATATAATGCAGGTGAACCTGGATTCTTATCTTACTTTACACCATTTACAGTGGTTGACGTAGCATTGCACTACCGTTGCACACAGTGCTGCTACACATCCACTACACAGATTTGCTGCGCGCATTACACACGCAGCCTGCTACACAAATACATGTATGCATTATGAGCACTGCACGCACAACACATACACAGCCCTGCAACACAACCACTATATATAGATTTGTAGCACACATACAGCTCTGCTACACAACCACTACACAGATTTGCTGCACATGTTACACACAACCACTATACATAAAATTGGTGCACACATTACACACACATCTATGCTACAAAAACACATGCATGCAATCAGCACTGCACACACAACACTACACACCTATATATAATGCAAACAGTACACACACAGCCCTACTACACAACCACTACACAGATGTGATGCACATGTTACAAACAGCTCTGCTACACAACCACTACATATAGATTTGCTGCACGCATTGCACACTACTATACAAACACTACACCTGGATTTGCTGTACAGGTTACACACATAGATCTGCTACAAAACTAGACAAAGATATGCTGCACACATTACACAAACGGCACTGCTTACACAACCACTACACATAGGCTTCTTTCACACGTGACGCACATAGATTTGCTGCACACATTACAAAACCAGCTCTGCATGCATCAGCAACCTAATGCGCATGCTCACACACACCACTACTGCAGTCACGACACACAGCTCTGCTGCATGAACGTGTCACTCATTTATCCACACCAAGCGTCCTACCAAACGGCCATCCCTCAGGTCATGTGACTGATCACATGAACGTGACGTCACCGAAGGCCCTCTCTCCCCTATGTGGGAATCATTGGTTTCCAGCTCTGGGGTCGGCTGCTGCAACTCCTGCAGATCAGGTATAGGGACTACGACTCCCACCATTCTGTGCCAGTGCATGCTGGGGCTTGTAGTCTCATCTCAGTTCTGGTTCTATTCACTGATGGGCATAGATTTACTTTTGTCTGGTCGTTGGGGGTGGCTTTGATGGCAGGGGATCAACTGTGTCTGACTTCTCTCTTCTGATTTTCTCTCTGAATGGAGAGAGAGTAAAGTAATTATCTTGGGTATATGAAAAGGGGAACACTAAGGGTACTTTCACACTAGTGTTATTCTTTTCCGGCATTGAGTTTCGTCCTAGGGGCTCTATACCGGAAAAGAACTGATCAGGCATATCCCAATGCATTCTGAATGGAGAGAGAGATAAAATGAAGCTTAGCTAGGGTTCACATCACGTTTTTGTCTTTTGTTTAACGTCTCTAATAAATGTACACGTTAAACGGATGTCTCTGACAGATGCTGTACAGTGGCATCCATCACCATAGAGTTCCACTGTACAAAAAAAAAAAAAGTTTACACTACCATATACTTTCTTTTTTATACTGGACTCTGCAGGATATAAAAGTGTAGCGTACTGCGCTTCTGTATCCTTTTTTCCCCAATTTATTTGTTAAAAGTAGGGCAAAAACATGATTTGAACTCAGTTTGTCTATACATATTAATGTTTGATAGGTTTAGGGACCTCCTGGTTCTCCAATGGCAGATGTCAGGGAAGATAAAGATCGGGCTTTTGGATTTCAACATGCCTGATCCTTTTGGCTCGGAGATAAGCCACTGATAGAGGTGTCTTGCAGCTGCTTTCTGCCCTCTACTTATTCCAAACACATGCACACTCAGCCGCTCCAAGCATGCGTGTGTAATGGAGGGATGAGAGAGAGATAGCTGTTGGCCATACAATTGCTATCTAAAATGCATAGTCTGCTTTAGTTAGGGGGGCCCTGTAGTTACTTTAAACTATAAATAGTATATACGTTAGGAATATTTTGTTTTACAGTTTTTTTTTTTTTTTTGTTTTTTTTTTAATGTAATTTGAATTATTTTCTGTTCTGCATTGTAGTTGCTTCCAGTTTTACCATTTATGCATATAAAGACCTGCTATCTAGTATAAGGCTGGGGCTACACGCCGTCAGGTATCAGACAACACCAAGTCTCAAAGTAGTCACATGACCAAATATTTTTGTGGGACTAGTCTGCAACTTGCCGTTGTGCAACCATTTCATAGTTTTTTTTTTGTTTGTTTTTTTTGCCTTTTTTATGATGTACAGAGTCATTCTGCCATTCATACAGTAAGGGTGGGCCACACCCGTCATTCATATACATTCTGCCATTCATACAGTAAGAGTGGTCCCCACTGCCATTTATATACATTCTGCCATTCATACAGTAAGAGTGGTCCCCACTGCCATTTATATACATTCTGCCATTCATACAGTAAGGGTGGGCCACACCCGTCATTCATATACAGTCTGCCATTCATACAGTAAGAGTGGTCCCCACTGCCATTTATATACATTCTGCCATTCATACAGTAAGAGTGGTCCCCACTGCCATTTATATACATTCTGCCATTCATACAGTAAGGGTGGGCCACACTGCCATTTATATACATTCTGCCATTCATACAGTAAGAGTGGTCCCCACTGCCATTTATATACATTCTGCCATTCATACAGTAAGGGTGGGCCACACCCGTCATTCATATACAGTCTGCCATTCATACAGTAAGAGTGGTCCCCACCCGTCATTCATATACATTCTGCCATTCATACAGTAAGGGTGGGCCACACCAGTCATTCATATACATTCTGCCATTCATACAGTAAGAGTAGTCCCCACCGCCATTTATATACATTCTGCCATTCATACAGTAAGAGTGGTCCCCACTGCCATTTATATACATTCTGCCATTCATACAGTAAGGGTGGTCCCCACCCGTCATTCATATACATTCTGCCATTCATACAGTAAGGGTGGTCCCCACCCGTCATTCATATACATTCTGCCATTCATACAGTAAGGGTGGGCCACACCAGTCATTCATATACATTCTGCCATTCATACAGTAAGAGTAGTCCCCACCGCCATTTATATACATTCTGCCATTCATACAGTAAGGGTGGTCCCCACCGCCATTTATATACATTCTGCCATTCATACAGTAAGGGTGGTCCCCACCCGTCATTCATATACATTCTGCCATTCATACAGTAAGGGTGGCCCACACCCTTCATTCATATACATTCTGCCATTCATACAGTAAGGGTGGGCCACACCAGTCATTCATATACATTCTGCCATTCATACAGTAAGGGTGGTCCGCACCGGCCTGATCCGCAGTGGAGAATCCGCAGCCAATGAAGAGGAAAACTACTGTTGCAAAAGCAGCCCGAAATTGTCTGCTTTTCATTTTGGCATTCCTGATGGGATTGCATTGTGAAGGTTGAAAGCCGCGGATAAACTCCACAGCATAAATAGTGAAAACCTCCAGTGCTGGTCATTTTAAGCTGCAGGTTTTCTCCACAGTGCGTGGATGAGATTTTATTCACTTTGCTGGTAATGTAAAATGCTGGGGATTTGCCGCACACAACTCTACAATGGCAGGCCCACATCATTTACAACCCCCCCCCCCCCCCCCCCCAATAGTAGCTACCAGTTCTGTTCCCAGATGTAGGTACTCGTCACTGTAAATGATGTAGATGACCTTGTGGAAGATGCTGTGAAGACGAATGCTGTACCCAAGTGATAGGAGATCCAGTTATTTCTCATATAACTAATAATGCATGAGAGGTCCTCTGTTCTTCTTCTGAGGTTTGGTAAATGCAGTATGCAACATTTATTTATGGTGGCATATATTATTGTATGTGTGAAACTCTACCTTTTAAAGGGGTGTGTGGGATTTTGATATTGATAATAGGCCATCAATATTAGATCTTTAGAGTTCTGACCTCCACCAGTCAGTATTTGAAGTGGCCCATGGTACTTGGTTGAGCAGTGCAGCTTTTTCGTTACCAGGCACAGTGCCCAGGGGTACTACACTTAGCTCTGCCCATCCACTTGAATGAGACAGAACAGTAGTAAGGTACTAAATGTATGACACTGTGGGGGAGCTTTATCAAACTGGTGTAAAGTAGAACTGGCTTAGTTGTCCAGAGCAACCAATCAGATTCCACCTTTCATTTTTCAGAGCTCCTATGGAAAATGAAAGGTGGAATCTGATTGGCTGCTCTGGGCCCCTAAGCCAGTTCTACTTTACACCAGTTTAAAAAATCTCCCCCACAGTGTCAACGATGCATAATAATCGTGGTGCATGCCACGTATGGCACTATTTGATGCATTTTGTGCCAGAATATTTGCTTTTTTTTTTCTTGGTAAATCTTCTATATATTTGGGTGTAGCACGTACTTGTAATTTATTTCTGCTGCATATTTTAAACTGTGTTTTAGACATAAATAGCCATGAATATGAGAGAAAGTGACCATTTTTCTTTCATCTCTTTCTTTCAGAATAAGGACCCCAAAATGTCCCGAGTTGCACTGGAATCTCTGTATAGATTATTGTGGGTTTATGTTATTAGGATAAAATGTGAAAGCAACACTGTAACACAAAGGTGAGTGAATGCGGACCACGTTCTAAAGTCGGCGGCTTATTTATGAAGTGAGGGGCCTGCAGAAACGCAATTTTTAAGTTGTGCTTGCATTTTCTCCTTTGGTTGTGCTGGGCTATGGGTGTAATCACTTCATATAAATAATCCCAATTAGTCTCAGTATCAGTATGTGACTGCGACGGAAATCGTCTGTATTGTTAAGCACAGAGGGAAATCTCCTGGTTTCAGATGTAATGAACTCCTGTTTAAACCCCTGCTGTATTAATAGTTTTCTCTTGAAGTCTTCAGATTTGAAAGGTGTATGTTAATTTTTGGGGTTCCCAGCAGGCTTACTTCAGTAATCATCTAACAGTCAGTTATTTCCTTAACTGTCCCCTTAAAGGGGTTTTCCAGTTACACAAAAATAAATTAATAAATGACACCAGCATTTACCCTCCTTGTGTTATGTAAGTCAGATGATGAGCGCATTTTAACTCCTCCAGCGTAGTTGTGATCTGTGACAACCAACACTCCTGGATCCGCACTTCCGTTCCACACAAAAATAGAACATATCCTATTCTTGTCCGCAATTGCAGACAAGAGACTGCATTTTCTATGAGAGTGCCGGCGATGTGCGGTCCGCAAAATGCGTAACGCACATTACCGGTGTTCGTGTTTTGCAGATCCGCAATTTTCAAAACGCATACGGACGTGTGAATGGACCCTAAGACACGGCATCATTGCTGACATCACATCTACAGGGCAGGGTCCAAGAGAATGAGCAGAACACCACCCTCAGAGGCAAGGTCACTGATTATGTGGTGTCTAAAGCAGGCATCAGCAACCTCTGGCACTCCAGCTATACTAAAACTACAACTCCCAGAATCCTCCTTTCACTTCTATGGGAGTTACAAGAACAGCAAGCTGCATACGCATGCTAGGAGTTGTAGTTTCACAGCAGTTGGAGTATTGAAGGTTGCTGATCCCTGGTCTAAAGGGTCGAGACTTACAAGCCTTGCCATGCCTCAGATATAGATGTGATATCGTCAGGAACCAACACAGTGAAAAATGTCATGTGACTCCCACGGAGTGCAGGAAAAGGTGACGTTACGGATAGACAGTCACTATTACCAATTGATAATGTATTGTTTCCTGTCAGTTGTTGCTGAAAACGGCAAAGGTGGAATACCCCTACTATTTCCTTAGACTTAATTAGATATTTTATTGTGATATTGTGTAGAGAACTGGAGAAAAGTTGGGGGGTTTTCATTTATTTCATTTCTTTATAAATTTTTCTTGTTACAGCCGCCTTATGAGCATCGTATCCGCACTTTTCCCCAAAGGTTCCCGTAGCGTAGTGCCCCGCGACACACCTCTTAATATATTTGTCAAGATCATTCAGTTCATTGCTCAGGTGAGTTGGTTAAATGCTTTAAATTTACACTCTTGAATGGGATTGACCACTGCTGAGTTCTCTGGATGTCAAGATCACATTTTCCAAAACTCTATTAGGTTGTTGATTGTCATCCGATTCCAGAGGGTCTCTCACCCTCTAAGACCCAACACATCCATATATTACATGGATGGCTCATTATTCCTTGACTCCCAGTTTGACTAAAGGGGTTATGCCATGAATAACATAAAAAATGGAAATCACACATAATTTAGTACATGACAACCTCTTTCTAACAAAGCTAGAACCAGCCCTGTACCTCACATGGATCCAGAGATCTCCACATTCATTACTTCAGTTGTGCTAGATTTAGTTAAATCTGGCAATTTAGGGGGGTGTCCTTTCTGCTGCAGCTGATGGAACTGAGCATGTGCTTCTTCCATCTCAGTGAGCAGGACAGCAAAACTGGAAAAAGAGCAGGTGGCACTATACAGATAGATTTCAATGAAAAACTCAGTAGCTATAACAAGTTTTTAATAACATGCAATTACAAAAGTATTCATATGCAGGTGCTGGTTTGAAAACTAGAATATTTTTCAATAAACTTTGCATTAATCAATAGTACCATTTGTTTGTACACATGAGTAGTAACACTATTTCTGGCCACTTTACAACTTGTATCTGGCATTTTTTAACAGTTTTCCTCTGCATAGTGATTGTCTAATTTGCAGTTCTCTCAGACATGGTGGGTGAGGACTAGCTACCATTCACTGCATACAAAAAGAAGAGGAGAATCCTCTTTATTACAGTCTCTTATTCACTCAGAAGTGTGCCCCAGGATCATAGAGAAAATTACAGAGAAGCACTAAACTTTATGCTTGTGGTTAAAGTACTTAGCCCATGTAGCTCCAGCAGTCTGCTTGTCTGTGTGTTTCTTCTCTGTCTCACTCATGCTGCTGCTCACTCCTTCCCCTCCCCTCTACATAGATTTGTATTCACATGTGTAATATGATCCTTCAGCGGAGCTGTTCAGTCTTCAGATGGAACAAAAGCATTTTTCAATCCAAAAGGCACTTTGCATGGAGGGGTGGGGGAAAGTTAAACAGATTACAATAGAACTAGACATTTCTTTCCGATAAGACATTTTACCAAGTTTCTTGTGGTTGCTTTTACTATCGATTTATGCAAAGTTGTGGGAAAAGTTAGTGACCATTTAAAAGAATCATCTAACGAGTTGTATGTTGCTAAATACTAAACCCTAAAATAATGTCAGCTTCATCAAGGAACCAACCCATTTTCAGGAAAGGTGGTGGTCCTAACCTAGTAGCCCCTACTAGTTAGATTTGGTTGGGCAAGCCATTAATATTTCTCCCTATTGTTATGTACAAATCTCTTGTTTCTGTGAATAGATGTCATTTGCTTTTTTTATTCCACTTAATGATAGATTATTGCCCATTATAAAAATAATCCTGATACCTGCAGTATTCTGAGAATATTGGGCGTATTACTCATGCTGGAAGTAAATTCCTAAATTCCTTTTCTTTTAGCCGTTGTATTTTATTGCATAATTTTTTTTTTTTCTTCTTTTATAGGAACGTTTAGATTTTGCAATGAAAGAAATAATATTTGACCTTCTGAGCGTTGGAAAATCTTCTAAAACATTTACTATCAACCCAGAGGTAAAGACAAGTGATGCTTGTGTGCTCAATATAATTCTAGTACAGTGCCAATACGTTGCATGCGAGGCAGGATGACCGCAGATAAGCCCCCTGCTCATGCCAGATTGTCCAATCCGCCTGAGGAAACCAACTTCTGTTATAGTGGTGGTAAGACACTATACTAACTGCTCAGCAGTTCTAGGTTTTCTAGGTCAGCACTGGATCATTATGGTTATCTAAATCAGATTGTGTATCCAGGATAGCAAAGCATGTTTGTGTGAGTATGATCTACAGACACCATGGAAATGGAAGCAACACAAACTCTGCATAATAACATGCACCAACCTGGGCCCTGTGGTTAAAGGGGTTGTGCATTCAGGATATTGATGACCTAGCCCCAGGATAGGCCATCGGATTAGTTGGGTTCCCACTCTCGGCAACCCCAGCGATCGGAGGCTGCAAAGCCTGTGTGAGTGAACGGGAGAGGAAGACTTAATTACTCTACACTGCAGCTCCAATCTAGATGGCATGCATGGCCAAGAACGCAGCTTTCGCATGAGCGCCTTGGCCTCTTCAGACAGCTGATCGGGGAGGGGAGAGTTGCTGAGAGTTGGACCCCCGTCTATCTTATATTGATGACCTATCCTGAGGATGGGTCATCAATGGCTTAACACCAGACAACCCCTTTAAGGCCTTCTTACATAGGACTTGGATCAGTGCAATTATCAAGGATGAGCCTTCTTACTATTGCTCCTTTACAGGAATTGCTCTGTGTAAATGTGCTTCTCATGACCGAGCAAATGCTTGTTCTTCAGGCAATTGCATTTGTTTATGCGGCACGTAAACCCATTGCATGCCTGCAGCCCTGTATTGCAGTAGTGATTGTTCGTTCTACACAGAGCAAATCATTGTTTTATGTAAATGCAGCTATCCTCTCCACTCGCAACTGGGCAATGATCAGGGGACTGTTTAGTTTTGTTCCTGATAATTGCCTGGTTATAGACCCATGTGCAGGGCCTTGAAGCACTGGAGTCCTGGTTTAAAGGGTATATATGATTAAAAAAAATGTTTGGACATGTCATAGTGACTTGTCATAAGTTTTGATTGGTAGAAGTCCTGGTGCTAAAGCCCTCACAGATTGCTACAATAAAGGGAGCCATCTCTATAGACTGTATGTTCTACCAAGAAGAGCCATGTATAGTTGATTAGAGACGATGGGACTTGGTGCTCAGCTGAGCTCCTCTGTTAAAGAATAGGTTTGTTGTACTGACCAACTGATTTTATCACTTCTCAGGAGGCAGATATGCATGGGTTTTATCTGAGTGCTGTATAAGCAAATTGTTATATCAGTCACTTACATTGGTTGTTGTTTGTATTCCAGAGAATGAATATAGGTCTCAGAGTCTTCCTCGTAATTGCAGACAGCTTGCAGCAAAAAGATGGAGAGCCTCCTATGCCAACAACTGGAGTTGTTCTTCCCTCAGGAAATACCCTACGTGTAAAGAAAATCTTTCTGAATAAAACCCTCACAGATGAAGAGGCGAAAGTCATAGGTTTGTCCTCATTGTCTGTTTATGTGGAGAAATAAATATGCAGTCATACACAGTTGAGTCACATTATTATGACCACCAGCGTAACCACTGTGTGCACCGTAGATAGCAGCTAGTCTGGATTGGAGTGCCTCAGTAAGGTAGGTGGTCACAGGTATCTGGAGCGCTGCTGTCTGCAGTGCATCCCAAAGCTGCTGGTAGTGGATCCATAGAGCAAAAAGGGCGATCATGGTGGTCCCACAGATTGGTTTCGAGTCTGGGCCATTAGGGGGCCAGGGTAGTACTTGGAAGTCTTGGTTATGATCTTCCAACCAGTGTCAGATATCCAGCTGTTATCCAACTCCTAACTCTGACACCACCAGCTTGTGTTCTTCTAGCAATGGTTGCAATGTGTTTGTTCTCTGATGTTTCTCACCTTGACACGCCATCATCCATCTGTTCGATGAAGCAGAAGACATGATTCATCGGAGAAGACAACCCTCTGCCAGTTAGCAGAGATCCAATTCTGATAGTGCCGTGAAAATTGAAGCCTTTTTTTGAGTGACTATCCGTTTCCTTTGGAGCCCCATAAATAGTAGGGTACGCTGAGCTGTTGTTTTAGGCCTCTTTCACACTTGCGTTGTCCGGATCCGGCGTGTACTCCACTTGCCGGAATTACACGCCGGATCCGTCTTCAAAATGCTTTCAGTGTTACTATGGCACCCAGGACGCTATTAAAGTCCTGGTTGCCATAGTAGGAGCGGGGAGCGGTATACTTACAGTCCGCGCGGCTCCCGGGGTGCTCCAGAGTGACATCAGAGCGCCCCATGCGCATGGATGACGTGCCATGCGATCACGTGATCCATGCGCTTGGGGCGCCCTGACGTCACTCTGGAGCGCCCCGGGAGCCGCACGGACGGTAAGTATGCTGCTCCCCGCTACACTTTACCATGGCTGCCAGGACTTTAGCGTCCCGGCAGCCATGGTAACCACTCTAAAAAAGCTAAATGACGGATCCGGCAATGCGCCGAAACGACGTTTAGCTTAAGGCCGGATCCGGATCAATGCCTTTCAATGGGCATTCATTCTGGATCCGGCCTTGCGGCAAGTCTTCAGGATTTTTGGCCGGAGCAAAAAGCGCAGCATGCTGCGGTATTTTCTCCGGCCAAAAAACGTTCCGTTCCGGAACTGAAGACATCCTGATGTATCCTGAACGGATTTCACTCCATTCAGAATGCATGGGGATAATCCTGATCAGGATTCTTCCGGCATAGAGCCCCGACGACGGAACTCTATGCCGGAAGACAAGAACGCAGGTGTGAAAGAGCCCTAAGACACACATCTGGTAGCTCCCTGGTCCGTTTTGGCGGTGAGCTGCTCCACTGTAGCGTGCCATTTTTCCACTGTAATACACTTTCACCACAGCAGCACGCAAACACTTAACAAACTGTGCAGTTTCAAAAATACTGCCACCCTTGGCCTGAAAGTCAATCATCCGTTTTTGTAACTCTGATAAATCGCCCCCTTTACCCATGACAGCAATGAGGGATATGTGTGCAGACAGCCTATCACACACCTTGTATACCCACCAAGCCAGACCACCACGCGTGACTCCCTTCATGAGCTACACATCGCTGACATCGAAAGTAGGAAGTGGTCATAATATGTGAGTCGACTGGGTATCGGACAGCTCTGCCTCTATGTGGTCTACAAGATACTTCTCAGCAGGGCTGCCTTCTCCCATATTTGAGTCTCATAGGAGCAGACAGTCATGGCAACAAAGGTCGCTATGCTGGGAACTAGATGTGCACATCTTTCTCTATTAATAAGCCATAGGATACAGTTTTCTGACAAGGTCGTAACTTCCAGGGGTCCTGCTGATTCCATTTGTGTCATTTGTACAGCACTGGGGGAACATAATACTTATGAAACCTAATTGGAGCTAACTAGCCATGACTCTTCCTCCTTTCCTCTTGTATTGCTGCAAGTCTTTCATGTTACGCGGCTAGCACGCATGTATTGCCATTAATCTTTTGGTCTGTCTTTCCTTTATAGGGATGTCTGTATACTATCCTCAAGTACGCAAAGCATTGGACAGCATACTTCGACATCTCGATAAGGAGGTTGGCAGACCGATGTGCATGACAAGTGTGCAGATGTCTAATAAGGAGCCAGAAGACATGATTACGTGTGTATAATTATGGATAATGCATCTATTTGCGCTCGTCTTTCGAGCCGTAGTGATCAGTAATATGTTTGATGTACCTAAACCCAGCGGTCAATAATGATCCTAGCAGCTTACGTTGGCTGGCAATTACTGTACTGCAGAAAGCTGCTCATTGCCAGTAATTAGCTTGAAAGCCTGGGTATTGTGAAAGTGGAGGATTACTGTGCATCAGTCTGGGGTGCCGTTTACCTGTCATCACCTAGGGAAGAGAACTGGGGCTGAACGAGCATTCGGACCCCAACTATTGAGGGTTTTTTTCTTGTACGGAGCCTAATATGGTTTACTGGACAGAAACTCTGCTATGTGTAGGAAACCACACCTGTTACAGTCAGAACTTTTATTTTTCTCCCTCACTACGGTTTGTACGGTTTTCTGTCCGTTACTAAACAGGAGGCGTCAGATAGCTGGTTAATTAGGCTCTCCCCTCCGAGTGCTCTCAGCCTCAGTGGCTTTCCTATAGAAATGTTCATACCAAATTGTCTCTGCAGGTGTCTACTGGTTTTCTAAGGGCCACCTGATAACTGCAGCCATTAGTTCAACTTGGATATGCCTTTACCAAGTTACCGTGGAAGCAAAATGGTACCAATCCCTTGTGCTTTTAAAAGGATATATTGTCAGAAAATGACCTATTGTTTAAATTAGGTTTTTATGTTAGTATTGTTTAAATTAGGTTTTTATGTTAGTATTGTTTAAATTAGGTTTTTATGTTAAACGTATTTAAAAAATGAATTTAAAACTCGCTGGTCACTGATCCTCACAATAGGCTGACACTTCCTTTATTGTGAAGTAAAGCAGTCATCTCATTATTATCATAGGCACGATTAAAGAGGTTCTATGGGAGTTCTTGAAAATTGCTGCCAGCAACCTGTGTTTGTTTCCCACTGCAGAGCTGCACGCTATGCTCCAGCGCCTGCCTTCATCGTACAACACTGAGCGTTCCTGTCAGGCTGCTCAGCCTGAAAGATTATCGCAGGCAGGATTACATCATTAATGTGTGTTGTAGAGCAGGAACTCTGCGTTTCAGCCTGACCGGAAAGCTCTGCGCTGTATGATGTAGGCAGGTGCTGGTGCATAGTTTGTAATGAGGCTCAACTTTTTCTGTTCGCATTCTAGGATAGGTTGCTGCAGCAATTTTTGATCATTCCCACACCAAATTTGTAGTATACATTGGACGTATATGTCAGGGGCATTTCCCAGTGGATGCATCCAACCTATGTCAACTGTATAGCCATATAATGCTCCTCTGCTCCAACACTCTGCACTGTGACCTCTACACGGGTCACAGAGCATGCTCACAAGAACCTCCCATAGAAGTCAAGAAGTCCTTTCCATACTATAGCTCTTGCCTGTAAAGCATAATGCTGTTGACAGCAGCTCAAGCAAGGTGGCTACCCCCAAAATTCATGTACAGACAATAGAATAAAAAAAAAAAAACATAATACAATAATTTTTTTATGTGGTTTTAGTTAGTAAAAATGTAGGTGATGCATTCCCTTTAAAAAAAGAAATCAATCTCTCTCTGTGCCACGCTCTCCTCCTTCTGTCAGTCTCTCGCTTTCTCCTCGCACTTCTCTCTTTTGTTCTTTTTCACATAATTACTGTTATCTGTAACCAAGATATGTTAGTGACTTTGAGTCTAGTAGGAGATATCTCGTGGTTATACTGCCTTATTTTTTATTGGATTTGTTTTCCACGCAGCCTGCATGGACTGATTGTAACCTAGTAATAAAGCGATCATATAGATCCTCATGTCCGATTTCCCTTCATTTCTCCTATGTATGTAACAGAGGTGAAAGAAAACCCAAGATTGACTTGTTCAGAACGTGTATTGCTGCTATCCCTAGGCTTATTCCTGATGGCATGAGCAGAGCTGACCTCATTGAATTGCTTGCAAGGTAAACCTCTTCTGCCGGTGTTTTTTTTTTTTTTTATGCTTTATATTCTCAAAAAAACGTATACAGTCCCTTACTTCCCACCCAAGAAATAGTATCAATCAGCAATAATCTGGATTCAGAACCCACAAAGAAAACCTCAGAGCTAAAACGTACCCTGTATTCAGCACACCATGAAATGTCATCTGCGTATTCACAGAAATAAATCAAGTGAGCAATGGGGCAGTGTGAGGTTATACGTGTAGTGGCGATCTGGTAATAGCCTGTATCATATTGTACCTGGACTGGTAGAGGTTAGGTTCCAGAGTGGGATCTCCTGTATCAGAGCAGCTGCCCCACTTTTAGGCAGCATAGGGGTCATTTACTATCCAAAAATATGCCTATATTAGGTGTATCTCTGGCACAGATTGTGACACAAAGGTTAATTGCGCCGCAGTCTGCGACTTTTACCAGCTCACGCCAGATCTAAAAAAGTGAAGATGCCTTGTAAGGGGACGGGCCGTCATTTTCTATGCCTGTTTTAGGCATAGAAAATGATTTAAATGTAAGGCTACTTTCACACTGCCGTTTCTGGGTCCGCCTATGAGATCCGTTTCATGGCTCTCACAAGCGGCCCCAAACGGATCAGTTCAGCCCCAATGCATTCTAAATGGATAAGGATCCACTCAGATTGCATCATTTTGGCTCCCTTCAACCTCCATTCCGCTCTGGAGGTGTACACCAAAACGCTGCTTGCAGTGTTTTGGTGTCCGCCTGCCAGTGCGGAGCCAAACGAATCCGTCCTGACTTACAATGTAAGTCAATGGGGACGGATCCATTTACATTGACACAATATTGGTGCAATTGTAAACGGATCCGTTCCCCATTGACTTTCAATGTAAGTCAGGACAGAGCCGTTTGACTTACACTTAGACTTTTTTTTTTACTTTGTTATATAGACGGATCCGTACTGAACGGATACAAGCGGTTTCATTTATAGGTGCGGATCCGTCTGTGCAGATACCAGACGGATCCGCACCTAACGCAGGTGTGAAAGTAGCCTAAGACAGCAAGGAAGCTGTCTTACATTTAGACTGGCGCAGGAAACGCCAACATTATGTAGAAGCTAGATCTCATTCGAGTTTCATCTTTTCATCTTTATAGATTTATGTCTCCGTGATTGCGCACGTAACATTTTATGGTGTACTGAATAGCTTTAGCTGGAGTTTTTTTCCTGTGAGTTCTGCATTTATTGTATTTCCATCTTCGTCACCGCTAAGCTGTTTGGCGGCAACTTGGCCAATTAACTGTGAGTTCCTAACAATGTGGATTCAGTCTGACACAGATTTACATGTGACTATGCTGTATATGGTAAAATGGGTATTGTTGGACTACTCTCTCTGTACAGTGAATAGCCAGCAAGGATGCCACCTACTCAAGAGGTAAAGCATCAGTTGCACACTCCGAGAGCTTTACTTAACTAATATTAAAGAAATGATTTGGGATTTGCATATTGATGAGCTATCCTAAGCATAGGTGATCAGTATGAGATTGGTGGGGGTCCGACTCCTGGGGAGGCCGCAGCACTCCCATAAGCACCGCTGGATCCTTACAGCTTACCAAGCACAGCACCATACATTGTTTAGTGGCTGTGCTTGGTATTGCAGCTCAGTCCCATTCACTTGAATAGGGCTGAGCTGTGCCCAGGCCACGTGAATGATGAACGTGTTGTCACATGACTTAAGAAGAGCGCTTACAGAAAGTTACAGCCTCTTCGTACAGCTGATCAGCAGGGGTTCCAAGAGTCAGACCCCAGCTGATCTCATATTGTAGACCTAGGATAAGTCATCAGTATGTAAACCCTAGAGAATCTCCTTTTAATAGTAGCTCTTCTTGTATTAAATGAAGTCTGTCACCAGGAAATTCACTGTACCTTCACAATGTAGGGGTAGCTAAGCTTGATATAATGATACCTTTCACTTAGCAGTCCGTTGCGTCATTCTACTTTTAATTGATATGGAAATGAGTAGTTAACTGCACTCAAACCCAAGCCCTTCTGTGCACCTTACCCTTGCTCCTTCCACTTCCTCTGCCAGCATCCACCCCCCAATTTGGGACTAAGCTGCAGATAGACCATGTGACCTGTGGACATGATATCACAGGCATGGTTTTTATATTTTTTTTAGATGTATGCTCCAATCGCATTATTATATTAACCTTTGTGCAACCATGCTATAGCAACATCGAGACGTACAATGCAAGATATCTGTGATGATGGGAATAATTTTCCAGACTTTGCAAGTGTATGTTGTGCTTTGCTGTATACGTGTTTTCTTGTACAATAGCTAATTCAAGGAGTTTTCCATGAGTTACATATGTATGACCTGTCTTCAGGATAGGTCATCAGTATAAAATATGTGGGGGTCCAAATCCCATCACCCCCAGCGCTGTGCTGCTCTCAGGTGAGCACTACGTCCTCTTTCTTGGCCTGATGTCACATGGCCTTTCAGTAGCACAGTCCTATTCAAGTGAATGGGATCACAAGAACAGCCACTATTGTACGGCTCTGTGCTTGTATACTATGAAGAAGGTGCAGCTCTCCGACAGCGCATCAGTGGGGGTGCCAATGATCTGATATTGATGTCCTATCCTGGGGATCAGTCAGCAATATTTATCTCCTTGAAAAACCCCTTGAGTAAGCTATTGTACAAGAAAATACATATAGAGCAAAACGCATGAAATTATCCCCATCATAACAGACGTCTTGCAATGTATGCCTCTCTCTATGTCGTAATTTTATTCTGGCTGCCTCTCGGCATGTTTACCCTGCAGCGGCTGTAACTCTGGCCCACCCCTATTAGGGTGAATGGGGCCGCAGCGGCAGCACGGATCCGGCAGGCTGTTCCCCTGCTGCCGGAGAAGGCTCCCACTAATGTGAAAGTAGCATTAGACGAGCACAATTCTGCAATGTGCAGTCACATTAAAATTCTTAACCAGCAGCAGTTTAACTATCATGTATGACCCGGATAAAGAACGCTACGTTACGTGACTGTTCCTTCTCTTCCTAGGCTTACAATTCATATGGATGAAGAGCTGCGTGGGCTGGCTTTCAATACCTTACAGGCTCTAATGCTTGATTTTCCCGACTGGCGGGAGGATGTTCTTTCAGGATTCGTTTATTTCATTGTGCGGGAAGTGACTGATGTGCACCCGTCGCTTCTAGATAATGCGGTGAAGATGCTGGTGCAGCTAATAAACCAGTGGAAGCAGGCGGTGCAAATGCACAATAAGAACACTGATGCACAGGTATGCTCTCCTCATCATTCCAGGTCCCATATTATAGGACTGCATCTTTGGCTTGGCACAATGGTTACAGTAAGTGAAGAGTACTCCAGCTAAGGCTCTATTAACACTTCCTGGAGTCATGGTGAGACCCTTTGGGGGAGATTTATCAAACTGCTGTCCATAGCAACTAATCAGAGTCCATCTTTCATTTTTCACAGCTCCGTTGGAAAATGAAAGGCGGAATCTGACTGGTTGCTATGGGCAACTAAGCCAGTTCTACTTTACACCAGTTTGATAAATCTCCCCCATTGACTTAGGCCTCATGCACACGGCCGCTGTTTTGGTGCGCATCTGAGCCGCAGTTTTGGCGGCTCGGATGCGGACCCTTTCTCTTTAATGGGGCCGCAAAAGATGCGGATAGCACTCCGTGTGCTGTCCGCTTCCGTTCCGTGGTCCTCAAAAAAAATATAACCTGTCCTATTCTTGTCCGCAAAATATTAATGGCTGTCCGTGCCGTTCCGCAAATTGCGGAACGCACTTGGACGCCATCCGTGTTTTGCGGATCCACGGTTTGTGGACCGCAAAACGCACAACGGTCATGTGCATGAGGCCTTAAATTGAGTCCATCTGAATAATGGCTAGGAGTGTAAGCAGAGCCGTATTCTTTTGGTGCACGGTTACCGCTGGCAAATCATTCTGAATACAGAACATGCTGCTTTAATGGGGTTACACCATACATGTAAAACTCTTTTACTCAAAGTCTCATGCACATGACCGTATGTGTTTAGCCATTCGCAGAACAAGGTGTGCATGCTACCATTTCCTTTCTTTCTCCCTTCTGTAGAAATGTCCTTTCCTTATCCACCAAAAGGACAAGTACTGTATATGACATGTTCAATATTTATTTGCGTACATACGGATACGAAATGAATGTGTCCACTTCTGGTCTGCACTAGATGCAGATTGGATGTGAAACAAAATCCAGTGGTGTGCATGAGGCCTTAAGTGGAGCCCTTTCTTTCCTTTCTGTGGGTGGGCAGCAGCTAATCAAGCACCTGCATCTCCCAGGATACATTGCAGTTAACATTAGCAACCCCTTCTTCCCCTGCATAGAAAATAGTCCCTGACATACAGCCCCAAATATACACCTGCTATGTAATGTCCCACATTCTGCTTCTCCGCTGCCTAGAGAGAGAAAGAGATTTCTTGGAATGTAGCAGTAGATCAGATCACCACACTAGCATTGAGAGGGAGGAAGCAGGGAATCTACTGAGCATGTTAGTCCACCACTAAATGCTGGAGAAGATGGACTAGAAGCGTAAACAGCAGGGAGCGCTACCAGAGAAGAAAATGCCATGTACATAAAAAAGCCAGACAATATTTTTATTAGAAATAAAACTTCATCTGCACTGTCCTATTATTTGCATAATAATCCATTTAGCTGGATAACCCGTTTAACCCCCATTTTTGTCATATGCTTTTCTAAAGATTTTCAGTGTAGAGAAAACATAGTGACATCTCCTACAAGGCCCCTTATAGACAGAAATGTGTCTGATGGTCATCATTTTCTCTGTATCTCTTCTGTTTTCCAGCGGGGTATGCACAATGGAGCCACCCATACGCTCCATCTGGAAAGAAGTCCAGTCTCGAGCGTGTTCCATGTTGTAGAAGGGTTTGCACTGGTCATTTTGTGTAACAGCCGACCTGCCACCAGGAGGTTAGCGGTCAACGTCCTCCGAGAGATACGAGCTCTTTTTACAGTCCTTGAACTTTCAAAGGTGAGCAGAAGTGTTTCCTTTATTCATTACTAGCACCTAATACACGCCATCAGCCCTGCTTCTATAGGGTTTTCCTGTAAGAACACACACAGGAATATGTGCTCGGAGATTTTCAGTTGTTTCTCTGTCATAGGGTGAAGAGGAGTTGGCTATTGATGTCATGGACAGGCTTAGTCCATCCATCCTAGAAAGCTTCATACACCTCACAGGAGCAGATCAGGTAAGTCTGGTACTTACCTAGTAGGTGCACCCTAAGTGACTTCAATGACTTCTTTTTATTAATGTCTTTACTTGTGGTAATCTATACAAACATGTGTTAGTACACAGAATCTGTGCATTACTTATTTAACATACTAGATGGCCACGAGACTAATAAGTCTTGGAATAGAAATGGTCCACAGAAGTAGCCCTTTAAATTATGAATGCATGTTATTCTCATCTGTAGTCTGATACATCTGCCTATAAACGTAAACCAGCAGGCATGATATACTGATATACTCCTATTTGGCCCATAACTGACTGTGGAGACATCATTCTTAATATTGGGCGCGGGGGAAGGTTGTGCAAAGGAGCAACTGACACTAGCAGGTTTCATATCAGTACGAATGGTGAGCACTGTACATGACCCGATTGCTAATAAACTCAACAGTCTAAGGGTATGTTCACATGACGGATTTAGAAAATCTGCCTAAAAAAAATTGAGCATGGACATGGAATCTTTTTTTTTTTTTTTTTACATTTTCTGTGAGTTGCGATTACATGCAGCGATCTCCTCCACAGTAGGGGGAACAGCTATCACTATTGCCATCCCTCATCCCCATTAAGAATCATTGTTTGCCGGTAGCAGATCGTGATTACACAGCTTAAAAATGTTGATTGCCCAATTAACGAGTGGCAGTATTACGCAGCCACATAATCACTAGTTATCGATGATCTGGCCAGTGTAATATAAGCCCTTCTGTAACATGGACTCACCGCTGTGTCCACCCTTCCTCTCCCTCTGATGCTAAGCTCCTGGCCCGGGGTACATGGGCTGTATAGTGCCGAGACTGCATCCAGTATACATGTGCTGCCTAGCATGATATCATCAGTTCTGTCATATATATCTAATAAGTACATAGGGAGTAGTGATCTGTGGTGCTTCTAGTCCAGTATTATATATATGCATCGTCCAGGGTGTAATTTAGTGCTAGCGGCTCAGGTCTTGTGTGCATGTGAGATGTGACGTGATAGTAGTAGCATTTAGTGGGTGCAAGGTGTAAAAAAAAAAGCCTGTATGACTAAGGGCTACACATAGGCCTGAATGCATTGGAAAAGTGCATCTAGAAACTAATCAAAGCCACCAGATTCACAGTTTAGACTTTCACTGCTTACTTTCTTCTGTACATTGTGCTGCATAGCACTTCTATGCACATGTAGCGTATTAATTGGTTGAGCCTTCTGTATTAGGTCGCAGGTTGGTTATAGTTCCAGGTGTCTTGTAGATGTGGAAGTACAGGGGTTGGTTATAGTCTCTGACATGAAGTATGTGGCTTTTGGGTGGCTTCATAGTCCCTAATGGGGAACTAAGTTCAGGCTGCGTATTCCCTGGGTGCTGGCAGCTGGAGCTGATGATCTCACTTTCTCTTAGTGATGACATCACTTGCACTTTACATATCTAACATGATAACACTACTCGTGATTTACAGAGCAGCTGGTTATCACAGAAAATGGAGCAGAAACGTATCTGTTCCACTTTCACTTTCAGGCATGGCCTCGAATTTGGTTCTTTTAATATGTCACTTGTCGCAGCAGTCTCAGGGACACCTATTGCTGTACTGTTTCTGCTTGATTCCCACTCATTTCGGCCATTGAGAAAAAATGAAACAAAGTTGAACTTGCACATTATGCTAAAGAACTTTTTACTGTGTTCTACTCAAATGCCAAGATAAACTGAGTGGATTGTTACATTTCTGTATGGTTATGCTCATTTGTATATCTTCTGCTTCAGGTGATATCTTTGGGTTTTGTCTGATTTTTCTCTATGCTTTAGACCACTTTGCTGTACTGCCCCAGCTCAATAGATCTTCAGACACTTGCAGAATGGAGTTCATCCCCCATCAGCCATCAGTTTGATGTAGTCAGTCCATCCCACATCTGGATTTTTGCACACATCACGCAGGGTCAGGATCCTTGGATAATAAGCCTCTCCAGCTTCTTGAAGCAAGAAAACCTGCCCAAATACTGCCCCACTGCTGTCAGCTATGCCTGGATGTTTTCTTACACCCGCCTTCAGCTTCTTTCTCCACAAGTCGATATAAAGTAAGAGAATCTGTAGATATGAGGAATATAATGACTGTTACTGTAAACACGGGGGCAGATTTATCAAAACTGGTGTAAATTTTCCAAAGGCGCTCTGAATAATGAAAGGTGGAATCTGATTGGTTGCTATGATTTTCCTTTACACCAGTTTTGATAAATCTCCCCCATAGTGTTATTACATTTCCAGAAATGTAAGGAAATCAGTTTTCATTGTATATTAATTCCTTTTTTTCTTGCAGTAGTCCTATTAATGCTAAGAAGGTGACTGCAGTCACAGGCAGCGATTCGTATATCGGCCTTTGGAGAAACTACTTGATTCTTTGCTGCAGTGCAGCAACGTCTGCAGGTTCTTCAGCTTCTGCAGGTTCTGTTCGATGTTCCCCTCCAGAGACGCTGGCGTCTACCCCTGACAGTGGATATTGCATTGATTCTAAAGTAAGTTATGTACAGGAGCTAATGACATTGTAAGGTGACTTCTGCCTTTCTTTTAGGCTCTCTTCTCATATGAATTTAGCAACAAACTGTTAGTAAATGTAGGTTTTCTAAAATCAGTTTGTGGATTTTTTTTCAAATTTGTTTCTAAATAAGGAAATTGGACACTTTCCATATACTGAATTCTTCGGGCTATAAGATGCACCTTTTTTTTTTTAGCAAGAAAAAAATATTTAAAAGTGCCTACGTCTTATAGTCTGCTGTTTAATAGAAGTTCCCATTAGAGAATATAGCACGCTCGCTACTCGGCCCACAACATTTTCTGATCAGTCGCCATATGAGCCAGGGGAGAGAGAAACAGCCGAGAAAGATGCGGGTCGACGGTGGCGAGAGGTGAGGGAGAGTGCTGGAAGGATGGAGCTTTACCGTGCGTGCAGCGCCTCCTCTCTTGCTTGCTGTGGGGACTTGTTTAGGTAGAGAGGGGGGCAACAGAGAAGGCTGAGGGTGAGAACCAAGGGAGAGCGCTGGAAGTACCGAGATGTCCACATCGCCTCCAGTTATCACAGAGCTTGTATAATAATGTACACAGCATGTCATGTCTAGGGAACCCTTTACCTTCTGTGAGGTGAGCACATACATACATGGCCGGCTGCCCATGTGACCTGGCTCTTCTTGCTGGCTGCTATTGACACTAGGGAGGCTTGTTTCCGTCACGGGTTGCTATTGGCTGCCATACGATGGGGAGATGGAGTGGCGACCGTGCCGGCATTAGAAGCGACATAGTACTTACCTCGCTCCCCGGCACCTATCTGTGAGGGGCCTGGGCATATTGGGGGAGAAGGCATTATGGGCCTTGGATAACACCTTTAAAGATGCTTCAAATTTAACAAAGTATGCCAATGCAGAATCAAGAAAAACGGACTATTAGCTGTTTGATAAATTGCCACCAGTGTCTTTGGAGCCAGTATCGGTGGAGGAAGGTAGTGCTTTTGCCTCGGTGCTGTATGTAAATGTATCTGTCAAATTTTATTCAATATTGACAAAAAATAAAAAGACACCTCTTATACGCACAGAAAGGTATATGGGGTAAGGGTGTCACAGCCTTTAAAAATGTTTGAAACGTTTTAACTTTATGTACGAAAGCAGTAGTGAATCCACGTAATTCCAGCGAGTTTTCTTTTACAGATTATTGGCAGTCCGTCCCCCTCATCCCTATTCAAGCACATAGTACCAATGATGCGTTCAGAGAGCATAGAAATAACAGAATCTCTTGTTCTGGGCCTTGGCAGGACCAACCCTGGAGCTTTTAGGTAAAATGACTGCTTTCGTGTAATAGAATCTCGCATTTTGTCTAATATAACCAAAGAAACATGTTTTTGACAGCCCACCTGGATGGCATTTTCCCTTTACACGGGCAGAGAATGCAAAACATAATCGCTAACCAGCGTTCATAGGAATGTTTACTAATTATCTGCCGGAGTAAAAGGCGCCGCTGATTACCCGATGAAACTGAATAGTTTGTGCACGCACAAAAATGATTATTTACTGGCAGCAGATCGTGCTGTTTAAACTTGCTCTGCTGAATGGGGACAAGCAATACTGTGAAGGAGATCGCTGCGTGTTATGCAGAACCATTCACCTCAATGGGGCCACAAAAAAGACAGAAGTTACTCCGTGTACATTCCGTGTTCACATGGCTGTTCTGCCCAAAAAATAGAACTTGTTCTATTATTGTCCGCATTACGTACAAGGGTAGGACTGTTCAATTAGGGGCCGGCTTTCCTGTTCCTCAAAATGCGGAATGCACACGGCCGGTATCCGTGTTGGATCTGCAATTTGCAGTCCTCAAAACACACAACGGTCATGTGCATGAGTGCCTTGTAGCAGAAATGTGTATATTTAAAGCGTCCCGGTGTAAAGCTTCACTTTTGTTACTGACCATGTTACTCGTTGCCCGTCAGGATTGTTACATTGCAGAGTCCTCACATTGGCATAATTGCTGTCTTTTTAATACAAAAAATTTCAGCTGGCACTGCAAAAGACTCCAATTCTGGGAGCTGCTGTGCCGATCTTCAGTGCAAGATGCAAATAAACATACGATCGTAAGAAACTGAATGCATGGCACCTGCCATACTGTAAAATCTTATCTTCATTGATTTGGCAGGTTATATCAGGTGTGGACAAATAAGGCGAGGGCCTGCCAGATAAAGTGCAGGAGCGCATGAATCGGCCGTCGCCTTATTTGTCCTAACCTAATGTGACCTGCTAAAGCAATGAAGATAAGAGTTTACCGTCTGAGTGTCATGCATTCTGTTTCCTTGGATCATATAATTACTGTCTTTTTTTGTAAATGTTGTGTAAACTTCATAGCATTTCTTGTCCAAGCAACTGTTTTAATACCAGGTGTCTAATATGGCTGTCTGTTCTTTATATCCAGGGAATTAATTGAGGAGTTGCACCCCATAATTAAAGAAGCACTTGATAGAAGGCCAGAGGTAATTATGTAACCGTTCACTGTAATACAGGGTGATTCTAAAAGCATGGTGCCTGTAGGAAAGGCCTCTAGATAAAATACACAGATTCTGCTCTTGAAAAATTAAAGCTGTGCTGTGAGTGGTTGCTATGAAAGCTGTGCTGTGAGTGGTTGCTATGAAAGCTGTGCTGTGAGTGGTTGCTATGAAAGCTGTGCTGTGAGTGGTTGCTATGAAAGCTGTGCTGTGAGTGGTTGCTATGAAAGCTGTGCTGTGAGTGGTTGCTATGAAAGCTGTGCTGTGAGTGGTTGCTATGAAAGCTGTGCTGTGAGTGGTTGCTATGAAAGCTGTGCTGTGAGTGGTTGCTTTGAAAGCTGTCATATGAGTGATTGCTATGAAAGCTGTCATATGAGTGGTTGCTATGAAAGCTGTGCTGTGAGTGGTTGCTATGAAAGCTGTGCTGTGAGTGGTTGCTATGAAAGCTGTGCTGTGAGTGGTTGCTATGAAAGCTGCGCTGTGAGTGGTTGCTATGAAAGCTGCGCTGTGAGTGGTTGCTATGAGAGCTGCGCTGTGAGTGGTTGCTATGAGAGCTGCGCTGTGAGTGGTTGCTATGAGAGCTGCGCCGTGAGTGGTTGCTATGAGAGCTGCGCCGTGAGTGGTTGCTATGAGAGCTGCGCCGTGAGTGGTTGCTATGAGAGCTGCGCCGTGAGTGGTTGCTATGAGAGCTGCGCCGTGAGTGGTTGCTATGAGAGCTGCGCCGTGAGTGGTTGCTATGAGAGCTGCGCCGTGAGTGGTTGCTATGAGAGCTGCGCCGTGAGTGGTTGCTATGAGAGCTGCGCCGTGAGTGGTTGCTATGAGAGCTGCGCCGTGAGTGGTTGCTATGATAACTGCTGTGAGTGGTTGCTATGATAACTGCTGTGAGTGGTTGCTATGAAAGCTGTGCTGTGAGTGGTTGCTATGGGCAACAAAGTCAGTTTTAGTTTAGACAGTTGTCATGAATCTGCCCCTTTGTGGTTAGTTTAAACCTCTACAGAAAGGGGCAGTTGTAAGATGACGACATCGCAGCAAGAAACGGGGTCCGTGGTGTCAGATTAAATTTGGTAAATGGGCAGAGAAACTGCATTGTGCGTGGGGTGAAGCGGCTCAGAACCACTGGCTGCTTATGTGATAAGAAAAGTCCAGGCCGCCCAAAGACTGTGGAGGAGACTGAACAGGATTAGAGCCGTGGACCAGCATGGTCTAGGAAGTCAACCAGGCAGATTAGTGTGGGACTACAAGTGCCACAATCCACGGTATGGAATATCTTACGTCTGCGTTGCAAGCCAGACAGATGACAGATTCTTCAGAAGCAGAAACCAGGCGACAAACCCAAGAGCCATGACTTGCATTGACTTGCAGAGCCGATTGGAAGAGGATGAATTGTCTGACAGGCTGGTGTTCAGCCATGATGATACCGCTCACCTCAGAGGGAAGATCAGTCACTGCTACGTTCCAATCTGGGGCTCAGAAAACCCACTTGGCCCTTGGGTTTCACATGAGGGACACACCCAAAATTAAACATGCCCTATGTAATGAGCAGGTGCAAAGAAGTCTACGGTCTTGAAGATACTGTCCCTGGCCTCTCCTACCTGGGAATGATAAAGGAGCATTAGATCGGCTGCCAATGTTGCACAGGTAACCAGATCTAACAGCCTGGTGACTCCTTGCCATGGGGCTACATCGAGAACTAAGCCACAGCTTCACTTGAAAAGTGGAGTTCATATCCAAGAGTACGTTTGCACTCCTCCAGACAGAACTGGGCGACCGCCTCGACATCTGCAGCTCACATCAAACATGTGGAGTGTATAGATAAGACTTGGTTAGATGGTGTTAATAAATGCGGGTTATGTTCTGGGTTATAAATACCGAGGCTGCCATTTTGCACCATTCTTTTTGAATCACTCTGTGTTGTGTTTTATTCCCGGTTGTTTTTTATGTTATTTTTTTACCTTTTGCATGCCAAGATACTGCACACCGAATGCCATCCCCCTAACGTAATGCAAAAAGTTTTAAGGAGAGCCTGCAACGGCCAAAACTGTACTGACACACTGTGCCGCAGCTCTAGAAACATGCTGTGTGTAGCCCCTTTGGTTGAGGACCTTTGCTCTGGAATTTTAGATCAGTCTGAACATACGAAGCCAAATTAAAATTAGGCCTTACAGATTAGCGAAAAAGCAGATGGAACGCGTTAGACTGCGTTGATGGTAATGAAACTATATCTGGACTGTGATGTATAAGGGTACTATCCAGAGGACAGGCCATCAGATCAGCGGCAGTCTGACTCCAGCAAGCACTGGGTGCCAGCGCAGCACCATACACTGCGCCTAATACCAGTGAATAGGACTGCAAAATGTCTACAGGGGCACAGTGCCTGCTAAAGTCAGACCCCCACTGACCGGATATGGATGGACTACCCTGAGGGTAAGACAATAATATTATAGTCCCAGAAAACTCCTTACGTGTTTAATAAATTGTATTTCCCTTGTTAATTTTTTTTTTTTAACAGAATATGAAGCGGCGCAGGCGTCGAGATATTTTACGAGTGCAGCTGGTCCGTATATTTGAACTGCTGGCAGATGCTGGTGTCATTAGTCACAGGTAGGTCGGTAGAGATGTTTCTAAGTACAGTATTAACATGTAGTAAAAATGCTCATCTTTCAGTCCTTGTGCTGCCATATTGAGAAGTGATGGGTTACTGCAGATTATCATTTCTTGGGAAACTAATTAAGGGTCCATTCACACATCTGTGTATGTTTTGCAGATCCGCAAAACACGGACACCAGCAATGTGCACATCGCCGGCACTATAATAGAATATGCCTAATCTTGTCCGCATTTCTGGATCCGGGCAGCACATCGTGCTGCCCCATAGAAATGAATGGGTCCACAATTCCGTTCCGCAAAATGCGGAATAGAATTGCGGACCTGTGAATGGAGCCTAAGGCTACTTTCACACTGGCGTTTTGGCTTTCCGTTTGTGAGATCCTTCATGGGTTCTCACAAGCGGTCCAAAACGGATCAGTTTTGCCCTAATGCATTCTGAATGGAAAAGGATCCGCTCAGAATGCATCAGTTTACCTCCGTTCCGTCTCCATTCCGCTTTGGAGACGGACACCAAAATGCTGTATTTCGTCTGACGAAACTGAACCAAACGAATCCGTCCTGGCACACGATGTAAGTCAATGGGGACGGATCTGTTTTTTTATGACACAGTCTGGCACAATAGAAAACGGATCCGTCCTCCATTGACTTTCAATGGTGTTCATGACAGATCCGTCTTGGCTATGTTAAAGATAATACAAACAGATCCGTTCTGAGCGGATGCAGACGGTTGTATTATGTGAACGGATCCGTCTGTGCAGATGCATGACGGATCCGCACCAAATGAGAGCGTGAAAGTAGCCTAAGGAGTTCACACTGCAGTTATTTGATCAGTGATTGGGAGGCAAAACCAGAATTGAAGCCTACTCAGACATAAGGTACAAGGGAAAGATCTGTCCCTGTTCTGTGTTATGACCCGCACCTGGTTTTGGTACACAATAACGGATGGAACTAACTGACCGAACAACTGAAGTGTGAATTTGGCCTAAGTAATAGTAGACCAAAATATAAAACCTTTATAAAAAATAAAATAATTATATATATATATATATATATATATATATATATATATATATATATATATATATATTTAGAAAAGTTTAAGAAAATCAGAACTGTTGGGTTGTCTTTAAAGGGCATCTGTCAGCAGATCTGTACCTATGACACTGGCTGACCTGTTACATGTGCACTTGGCAGCTGAAGACATCTGTGTTGGTCCAATGTTCATACGTGCCTGCATTACTGAGAAAAATTATGTTTTGTTATATACAAATGAGCTTCTAGGAGCAACGGGGGTGTTGTCATTACTCCTAGAAGCTCTGCTCTCCCTGTTTGGCGGCGCCCTCTCCACATTGACTGACAAGGCCAGGTGTGATGATGTTTTCACTGCCTGATCCTTTCAATCAAAGAGGAGACGGCGCAGCAGTTGCAGACAGAGCAGAGCCTCTAGGTGTAATGACAACGCCCCCGGTGCTCCTAGAGGCTCATTTGCATATATTAAAGCATCATTTTTCTCAACAATGTGGACACATATGAACATGGGACCAACACAGATGCCTTTAGCTGCACATGTAACAGGTCAGGCAGTTTCATAGTACGGCACTTATACTAGTTCACATTCCTGCTTAAGCGCTGTGTGCCCCACTTCATATGGAGGTTTATTCTGCACAAATCCAGCAGAGGAACTTGGTGACATGCTCCATCAGATTCCGTCTATATGAAGGCATTTACCCCCAGAGCTCAGCACACGGAGGCCGTCCTGCTCCAGATTAGGCTCTGATATGCACAGGAAAGCACAGACTAACTGGAGAATGTCCCTTCCCTGTATTGTTGAATAGATTGGATGTATAAGTGGCTTTCTAGGATGATTATCACAGCAGAGCCTGTGTATACTGTGTAGAAGTGCCTGACATGTGTTTATCTGTTGGTGTGTAAGTTGCAGAGTAGTAGTTTCATCTTTTCCTCTCTTTCCTAGTTTAAGTGGAGGCCTTGACAATGAGACACATTCCCTGAACAATACTCTGCTCGAATACGTGGACTTAACCAGACAGTTACTGGAAGCGGAGAACGAGAAGGACTCTGATACACTGAAGGATATCCGATGCCATTTTAGTGCCTTAGTGGCGAATATCATTCAAAACGTTCCAGGTATCCTCACCTATGTATTATCAGGCCCCTTTCAGACGAGCGAATGTCTCGCTGCGGACGTGCAGCGAGGCACCCGGCCTGAACTTCCAGCACTGCCGGGGTCACATAGCATTATATTGGTTTATGATGCTATGTAACCCTTAGAGGTCTGGAATGTATTGGATAACACTGACAGCAGTAGGTCAGCATTATCCAATAATTTCCAGAACTGTAAGAATTACATAGCATTATAAACCATTATAATGCTATGTGACCCCGGCAGTGCTGGAAGTTCAGGCCAGGTGCCTCGCTGCGAGTCCGGAGTGTGACAGTCGCTTGTCTGAAAGGGGCCTAACTGTATTACAGTGCATTAAGCTTATAATACAGAGCAGAACATATCATCTAGATATCCTGCATGCAAAAGTTCACCAGCAGGTGGGGCTCATTTACGAACGGATATACGCCCGTTTTGTGGCGCATATCTGGTGCAGATTCTGTTGCATGTTGTGGCAGAATCTGCAACTTATTCCGCGCTCATGCCAGGTCTAAAAAAGGGGATCATTCATCATTTTCTACCCCTGGTTTAGGGTACTTTCACACTAGCGTTTTTCTTTTCCGGGATAGAGTTCCATCCTAGGGGCTCAATACCGGAAAAGAACTGATCAGTTTTATCCCCATGCATTCTGAATGGAGAGCAATCCGTTCACGATGCTTCAGGATGTCTTCAGTTCAGTCTTTTTGACTGATCAGGACAGATATAAAACTGCAGCATGCTACTGGTTTTATCTCTGGCCCAAAAAACTGAACACTTGCCTGAATGTCAGGTCCAGCATTTTTTTCCATAGGAATATACAGTCCTGATCAAAAGTTTAAGACCACTTGAAAAATGGCAAAAAATCATATTTTACATTGTTGGATCTTGACAAGGTTCCAAGTAGAGCTTCAACATGCGACAAGAAGAAATGAGTGAGACCAAAAAATTTTTTGACCATTCAAGTAATTGAAAATAACGATTAAACAGAAACAGGCTGTTTTTCAGCTGATCCAAATTTTGGGACCACATGCCTAAATCTGTGCAAAGATGCAGATTCATTGTCATTTTCTGTCAGGTAGTGGCAAAGGCAAAAAAACTCTCCCTTTTTGAACGTGGTCGGGTTGTTGAACTGCATAAGCAGGGTCTCTCACAGCGCGCCATCGCTGCTGAGGTGGGACGCAGTAAGACAGTCATTTGGAATTTCTTAAATGATCCTGAGGGTTATGAAACGTCAAGTGGAAGACCCAAAATAGTTTCATCAGCACTGAGCCGGAGGATCCAATTGGCTGTCCGTCAAGACACTGGACGATCCTCGACCCAAATTAAGGCCCTTACTGGTGCTGACTGCAGACCCATAACCATCAGATGGCATCTGAGACTGAAGGGCTTCAAAAACAAAAAACATCTTCAAAGACCTCGTCTCCTTGAACGCCACAGAACTGCTCGTTTGGACTTTGCAAGAGAGCACCAAACATGGGACATTCAAAGGTGGAAGAAAGTTTTATTCTCTGAGAAAAAATTTAACCTTGATGGTCCTTGATGGTTTCCAATGTTACTGGCATGACAAGCAGAACCCACCTGAGATGTTTTCTACGCGCCACAGTGGAGGGGGCGCTATAATGGTCTGGGGTGCTTTTTCTATCAGTGGAACAATGGAGCTTCAGGAAGTGCAGGGGCATCAAACGGCCGCTGGCTATTTCCAGATGTTGCAGAGAGCATTCCTCATGACTGAGGGCCCTCGTCTGTGTGGTAACGACTGGGTTTTTCAACAGGACAACGCTACAGTACACAATGCCCGCAGGACAAGGGACTTCTTCCAGGAGAATAACATCACTCTTTTGGCCCATTCTGCGTGTTCCCCTGATCTAAATCCAATTGAGAACATTTGGGGATGGATGGCAAGGGAAGTTTACAAAAATGGACAACAGTTCCAGACAGTAGATGGCCTTCGTGCGGCCGTCTTCACCACTTGGAGAAATGTTCCCACTCACCTCATGGAAACGCTTGCATCAAGCATGCCGAAACAAATTTATGAAGTGATAAACAATAACGGCGGAGCTACTCATTACTGAGTTCATGTTTGGAAGTTGGATTTCTGTTTTGGGGGGGGTTTATATTTTTTTTTTGGAGGTGTGTCTTAAACTTTTGATCAGCTGAAAAACAGCCTGTTTCAGTTTATTCGTTGTTTTTCATAAAATTGAATGCTTAAAAAATGTTTTGTCTCACTCCCATTTCTTCTTGTTGCATGTTGAAGCTCTACTTGGAACCTTGTTAAGATCCAGCCATGCTAAATATGATTTTTTGCCATTTTTTTAAGTGGTCTTAAACTTTTGATCAGGACTGTATTAGTGCCGGAATGCTGGAACTGTGAAAAAAAATAAATGCCGGATCCGTTTTTCCAGATGACACCAGATAGGCGGATCTGGCATTTCAATGCATTTGTAAGACGGATCAGGATCCTGATCCGTCTTACAAATGCCATCAGTTGGCATACGTTTTGCCAGATCCGACAGGCAGGTCCGACGACGGAACTGCTTGCCGGATAACTCTGCCGCAAGTGTGAAAGTATCCTTAGGTGTGGAAAATGGTCTAAATTTAGACTGCCGCTGGATACGCCGAAGTTATGTAGAGTCCTGCACCTCTACATAACCTTGGTGATCCACCACCAGCTATAGGGCTTATTAAGACCGGCATCTAAAACATTCTGTGTGTCCATATGTCAGCATGGATGTATTATAGCAGGTTGTGTATGTTCTGTAGCTACAATAGACAGTACTATACTATAGTAATATAATACATAAATATACAGTACTATCACTATAGAAGAATCCTCAAGGTAGCAACCTGGAATTAGTAATTTTTAGAGCAATGCTTGTGCAAGCAGGTGGTGATGAGAAGAATGGTGTCTGGATATTGAAGTGAATGTTCTCTTTGTTTCCAGTGCACCAGAGACGAAGTATTTTCCCTCAGCAGAGTCTGCGCCATAGCCTCTTCATGCTATTCAGTCATTGGGCAGGACCATTTAGCATCATGTTCACACCACTGGACAGATACAGTGATCGGAATATGCAGATAAACCGGCATCAGTACTGTGCACTGAAGGTAATCTATTTCTCATGTCAGATGATAATCATAAAGCATGGCAGATGAGCTGCATCTAGCTGTGTCAGGGCTACTGGCAGACACCCAGGCAGGTAACTGTCCGTCATCATATTCCATTTAATCCCCCATGCATGACAACAGGATTTCACCTAAACTCTTGAACTCACTACCCCAACACATCAAAATCTACAGCTTTCCCCCTCAAAGTAGTCCTCTATGCAACCACTGCTGGTTTGTATTGCCAGACAAATGACTGATCTGGAGTCAGAGGTGACTGCTTTTATATGTATGTCCCTCTCTCTGTCACATTAACTTTTCACACTCCTCCCTGCCACGTGCCTGATATTGACTAGCCAAGAACACTCACAGAGAAAGAGTAAGGCTGAGTTCACATTGTATTATATTTGATGTGAAAAATAGCGCAGCATGCAGCTCAAAGTGATGGATTTCCTCGTAAACTAACAGTAAGTCAGTGGGGTCCATCGGGTCATGTTTGTGTGCCCTGCATGTGACCGATCCAGCACTTGGTTGTGTTTTCCGTTTGCGACAGAGATCACAAAGCAGATTTCATTAGAGCCCACCACATATGTCACTAGTATGTGTTTTGTGCTTTATTCCAGGAGCCTTGTCATGAGTGCAGTTGCTGTAGGTTCTGTCCATACCTTGTCCAAATTAGGCTCTGTCAAGTGACAGCCGATGAACTCCATTGACTTTTAAGCCCCTTTCCCATGAGCGATTTTTCAGTACGGGTGCAATGCGTGAAGTGAATGCATAGCACATGCACTGAGTCCTGACCATTCGTTTTTATGGGTCTGTTTTTCACATATCTTCTCTGCGTTACGTGAAAATCTCAGCATGTTCTATATTTTGCGTTTTTCACACAGCCCTTGCCCCATAGAAGTGAATGAGGCTTCCGTGAAAAACGCCTTACATCCAGATGTAATGCATTGGTTGCCTAGGAGATGTACACTGAACAAAAATATAAACACAACACTTTCAGTTTTTGCTCCCATATTGCATGAGCTGAACTCAAAGATCTGAAACATTTTCTACGTACACAAGACCCATTACTCTCACATATTATTCACAAATCTGTGTTAGTGAGCACTTCTCCTTTGCCGAGATAATCCCTCCCACCTCACAGGTGTGGCATATCAAGGTGCTGATTAGACAGCATGAATATTGCACAGGTGTGCCTTAGACTTCCCACAATAAAAGACCACCCTGAAATGTGCACAGTTTTGCCGGGGTGGGTCAGAAAATGTATCTGGTGTGGCCACCATTGGCCTCACGCACTGCACATCTCTGTCGCATAGAGTTGATCAGGTTGTTGATTGTGGCCTGTGGAATGTTGGTCCGCTCCTCTTCAATATCTGTGCGAAGTTGCACAATATTGGCAGGAACTGGAACACGCTGTCATACACGCCAATCCAGAGCATCCCAAACATGCTCAATGGGTGACATGTCCGGTGAGTATGCTGGCCATGCAAGAACTGGGATGTTTTCAGCTTCCAGGAATTGTGTACAGATCCTTGCAATATGGAGCCGTGCATTATCATGCTGCAACATGAGGTGATGGTCGTGGATGAATGGCACAATAATGGGCCACAGAATCTCGTCACGGTATCTCTGTCCATTCAAAATGCCATCAATAAAATGCACCTGTGTTCGTTGTCTATTACATATGCCCCTGCCCATACCATAACCCCACTGCCACCATAGGCCACTCGATCCACAACGTTGACATCAGCAAACCATTCACCCACACGACAGTGAGGGTGAACGGTGAAAACCGGGACTCATCCATGAACAGAACACCTCTCCAGTGTGCCAGACGCCATCGAATGTGAGCATTTGCCACTCAAGTCGGTTACAACGACGAACTGCAGTCCGGTCCAGACCCCGATGAGGACGACGAGCATGCAGATGAGCTTCCCTGAGACGGTTTCTGACAGTTTGTGCAGAAATTGTTTGGTTATGCGAACCGATTGTTGCTGCAGCTGTCCGGGTGGCTGGTCTCAGACGAACATAGAGGTGAACATGCTGGATGTGGAGGTCCTGGGCTGGTTTGGTTACACGTGGTCTGCTGTTGTGAGGCCGGTTGGATGTACTGCCAAATTCTCTGAAACGCCTTTGGAGATGGCTTATGGTAGAGAAATGAACATTCACTGCATGGGCAACAGCTCTGGTAGACATTCCTGCAGTCAGCATGCCAATTGCACGCTCCCTCAAACGTTGCGACATCTGTGGCATTGTGCTGTGTGATCAAACTGCACATTTCAGAGTGGTCTTTTATTGTGGGCAGTCTAAGGCACACCTGTGCAATATTCATGCTGTCTAATCAGCACCTTGATATGCCACACCTGTGAGGTGGGATGGATTATCTCGGCAAAGGAGAAGTGCTCACTAACACAGATTTAGACAGATTTGTGAACAATATTTGAGAGTAATGGGTCTATTGTGTATGTAGAAAATGTTTCAAATCTGAGTTCAGATCATTCAAAATGGGAGCAAAACCGAAAGTGTTGCATTTATATATTTGTTCAGTGTAGATCGTTATTTTAAAGGTTTTGTTTTCACACGCGTTAAAAACACATCAAAACTGCATCCACGTGGAAAAAACTGAACGCAATCTCAGACAAAACTGACTGCAGTTTTTTTCCTTAACAGACCCTGAGAGAATTTGGAACACTGGATGCGAAAGAGGCCTTAAAGGGCATCAGTCAGCAGGATTAACACTATTAAACCAGCCATAATGCCTGATGTGGCACACCTTGCTAATTATCACCCCCAGATCTGTGCTACAAATAGGAGAAATAAATGTTTTTAAAAATATACAAATTGGGGTTTAAGTGCACTGAGGGCGGCTATAGCCACTGGGTGCACCTTAGCTTCTAAGCTCTGCTTCCCTGGACATTTCCCCTCCATTGTCAGAACCAGGTGGTGGGGGGGATTCCAAGGAAGCACAGTGGAAGAGCTAAGGTGCACTGAGTTACTTGGGTGCACTTAAAAGGATTGTGCAACTCAGAGTAGCCAGACTCTCAGTGGTGATCATGCTTACCTCATTCCGGTTCCATCACCCTGCAGGCAACTCTGCAGGTCCCGGCTCTCTAGAATCAATATCCTGTTGATCAAGGTCACATGACCACTGCACCTAATCACTGGCTGCAGCGGTGACCTATCACCCATGTGGTACGTCACTGGGTCACGTGCCATATGGATGACAGGTCACCGCTGCGGCCAATGACTGGTTGAAGAGGTCACGTGACCTCAACAGGATGTGGATTCTAGAGAGCCAGGACCTGTGGAGGTGGCAGTAGAGCAAAACATTTCGGTGAGACCTGTGACATGCGTTGGCGGCGATGAAGCTGGAAAGCAGCGCTGAGGACCAGGTAAGTGTGATCACCCCTGCAGGTCTAGCCAGTCTGTGCGGTTTGGTAAAGCTAGTTTGAAGTTGCAAAACCCCTTTAACCCCTTATGTGCATATGGTTAGAAAGTATTATTTCTCCTAAACGCAGCCACGGAATGGGCATAGAAGGGTAAGGTTTTAATCAGCAAGGCTAACCTTGCCAACCTCATGGCTGGTTTAATAGGGCTGATCCTTCTGACAGATGCCTTTTTAATTTAGTCTTCTCAGGTGCAACTGAGATTTGTCGTTTTGCTGGGAAAAAATGGCACTCCACACAGGGTTATTTTTTTCCATCAAGTGTGACAGAATCTGCGACGGCCCCCCAGCAGTTATGTGAACAGAGCCTTAGTTCTTTATGTCAGGCGTCCGTTGTCTTTTGAAGGTCAGAATCGCATAGCGTGCTGCGTTATTCCATCCAGCTCCAATCCTCGCTCATATCCCCCTCTGCCCTGTCTTGCACGCTGTTGCTGACCAGTACAGAATGCTTTTCCATCGGAGGGAGGATTAAATAAAGTGTGAGAGCACTTCTGTTTCTAGGTCATTGCTCCATATAACCATAGTAGGTGCTCTGATCACGACTGCACAGATCTCTCTTTCTGCACAAGATAATCTCTGTATTTATAACCCGAAATACGTCTAGCCCTTTATAGTCCAACAGATTGCTTACTTTATTAACCTCTGCACTGCCTCACATCAGACAGAGCTCTTCTATGGATTATTATTATTAAAGGGATTCTGTCACCAGATTTAACCCTATTAATCTAGCTGACATTAGTGATGTTCTAATGTCAGCTAAACCTAACTAGCCCATTACTTTCTTTTATCTATGCCCCCGTTACACCAGAAATCTAACTTTTATAATATGATAATTAGCCTCTAGGAGCAGGGGTGGGGGCGTTATTCCTGCTCCTAGAGGCTCCGTTCTCCCACCTTTGTCGCCTCCCTCCAAGTCCTGATTGACAGGGCCGGGCAGTGCTCGCATCTGTCTGCCAGCCCTGTGCTCTGGTGAAATCTCAGTATTCGGCGCAAGCGCGCGGTAAAGGAAAGACGCTGGCAGCCTCCTCACCACGCCTGCGCCGAATACCGAATGGCACGAGATTTCTCCAGAGCACAGGGCTGGAGGACAGATGTGAGCGCTGCCTGGCCCTATCAAGCAGGACTTGGGGAAGGCGACAAAGGTGGGAGAACGGAGCCTCTAGGAGCAGGAACAACCCCCCCCCCCCCCCTCCTAAAAGTAGAAATAGGTTAGTTAGGTTTAGCTGACATTAGCACATCACTAATGTCAGCTAGCTTAATAGGGTTAAATCTAGTGACAGAAACCCTTTAAAGCACCATTCATTCCATGGCGCTGTACATATGATAAGGGGTGCACATACATAATACAGACATCAAACATGAACAAGACGAGTTACAAACTGGTACAGAAGGAGAGAGGACCCTGCCCATGAAGGATGTGCGTGTAGCCAGTGTTGGTACTGTTAGACTAGAGGTGATGTTCTGAGCTTCTATGAATGTGACATATTAGCATTTGGTGGAGATCGGGGTGCCGAATCCCTACCAGTTAAGATGATACATTTGCTGGGACTGCTGGCCCTGCCCTCCCCACGCCCCTTTTCAGGAAATTGGCCAGGCCGGTGGAGTAACGGTACTTGCTTATATATATATTATTAACCCTCAGAGCTATCTGGTCCTGTTCTGAACCTAGTTCCTACCGCCACTGGATACTGTACAGCCTGTAGCATTACCCTCCTTCCATAGGCGGAGTAATTGCATTTGCACTGGATACTATACTTCCGCCAGCATTCCTCTCCTTCCGGAGTAGGAGTATTTGCACTGTAAATTTTGTGGTATTACCCTCTTTCCATAGAGTAGTTGCACTACCACTGGTTCCTATACAGACTATCGCATTGCCCTCCTTCATTAGGCGGGTAACTGCACTTCCACCGGATATCATACGTCCTGTTGCATTACCCCCTCTGCAGGCAAAGTAATTGCACAAAAACTGGTTCTGTCCTTTCAGGTTTCCCACTTCTGTAGGTGGATTAGTTGCACCACAATTGCATACTGTAGATCCGGTAGCATTACCCTTCTTCCATTGGCGGAGTAGTTGCACAACCAGTAGTGCTTACACTACCAGTGGACCCGGTACATCTTGTCGGGTTCCCCTCTTCCGTCAGCAGAGTGATTCACTGTCTCTGGAAGCCGTCCATCCTATGTCGCATTGCATTCTGTTCCATGGAAGGCTTATTGCTAGACTCGATCCCTACAGTCGCCTTATCCCCCGTGATAGGTGGTATTTTGGCACTACTAGATACTGTGACTACACCACACTATCTCTTTCCTCAGGTAGTCATTGTTTGGATTGGTATTGGGCACCTACGTGGCAGCCTCTGTCTTCCAAGTAGGACTGTAGCTGACAGGCTGTTGACTCAACACGCTCGGCGTCCATTCTCGGTCAGGTGGAACGTCTGCAGTTTCCTTCCTTCTCAAGCGGAGCGTTGCGCTAGCACCATTTTCTTGGTGACTACTCAGGGGGAGCCTCTCCTCTGGCCCTAGAGACCATAGTTGTGACTATGGCCTCCCCTCTATGGGGCAGCCTTGCGCTGGCCATAGATTTTATGGCTACTGCTGTTCCGTGTCCACTACTGTGTGACTCCGTCCCAGGGGGAGTATTTGTGTTCATCGTTTTTACCGCATCCCCTTTCCCCATGTTGAGTATCGGCCCTGGTGTTTTGTGCGGTATCTGCGCACTATTCCCCCTTCTAGGGGGGGAACCTTCTCGCTAGTTGT